>NC_137862.1:1884081-1924081 GCF_963924005.1 Protomyctophum bolini | reverse complement strand
TGTCCTACCTGGTAGGGGGGCATGGAACAGCCTCCCATCGGCCCTGGATCCTACCTGGTAGGGGGGCATGGAACAGCCTCCCATCGGCCCTGGATCCTACCTGGTAGGGGGGGGTATGATGATGGGTGAGGGTTCCACCTGTCAGGGAGGAGGAATCAGAGCAGGTCTGTTGGACAGACAGTCTCTCCTCCGATCAGCGAGGTGGCTGGATGGACGTCTCTACTGTCTGTGACAGCTGGAGGTTTGCCGCAACAAGGGATCGGGCTACAGCAGAGTTAGATAAACTGCCAGCCAAATGTATTTGTTCGCAGGGAAAATTGGATCTGTGATGCAAGCAGTCATATTAACCCATTTTGGACTGAGGTCGATACAAAAAAGATTTTTCTGAAAAACCTGTGTTTCTATGTCAGTTCAGTGGTGCTCAACCTTTTTCATGTCAAGGACCCCCAGAATTATCTCTATTGGGCCACAGACCCCCATTTCAAAATATGTAGTTCCAGGGACCCCCCTCCCCCCCCCCCAGAAGCAAATATTTTAGTTAAAAATGTTCGCTCTGAAATATATATATATATATATTCAATGATTTGCGCCACATTTTAACGATTTTTCAAAAATAGCAGACCTATAAGCTCGAGATATGAGCTTGTAGATCTGCTATTTTTCCAATAGCTAAAGCATAGCATAATGTTTAAAACACCAAAAGGGGTTCCTGCCCAAAATGGATTAAAGGAAATAACTGGAGTGCAACAGTGGAAGAACGATGCACTTGGAAAAAAATGAAAAAAATAATAATATGGCCATGTGTCGCCCATAATACTGTACGTCTTCACTGTATAACCTCAATCTGTTCCCTTTGATGAGCTGGCTTATCTCTGACTGTCTGTACTGTACCAAACGCTCAGAGGTCACCTCATCCCAAACGGCATGCGAACAAAATGAGAGGGGGAGAGAGAGAGAGAGAGAGAGGGCAGATTAACTATACCAGACATCATTACAGGCGCACAAACGTCTCTTTTTCTCTTTGGCTTTTAGTCCACTAACAGACGCTAAAACAGATGAGCACGGTGACTTTGAGTGTATAATCACACTATGGTAGACTCTCTCTCAATAGACATTAGGGTGGACTTTTGAAAGAGTTTCAAAACCGTGCATAGTATTAGTATTAGCCTGGCTAATAATAAGCCAGACCGAATCATATCAGCCGTTGGCAAAAAAAGATTGCCTGCCGGCGGATGTGATATTAGTCTGGCTTATTATAGCCAGGCTAGCATAGCATACCTGTGTATATATTATAAATAGTAGTTGTAGTTATTTTATATAGTTTGTGGGATTTAAGGGACAAAACATTACATTTAATCACAGACCCCCCCCACCCTATGGGACAGCTTGGTCAGTTACTTTCTTCCAATCACCATTATTTCCTGAATGTTCATGATGTAATAATACAAACTGCAGAACAACAACACCGTTAGAGGAGTTTGGTTGAAGGCTCTACTCAGGGGGAGTCTTAGTAGTGTGTCTTAGTAGTGTGGCTGATGGGTGCAGATTCAGGGGGAGTCTTAGTAGTGTGTCTTAGTAGTGTGGCTGATGAGTGCAGATTCAGGGGGAGTCTTAGTAGTGTGTCTTAGTAGTGTGGCTGATGGGTGCAGATTCTTGAAGATCAAGTGGATAAAAAAAAGGAATATCCGCACTTAGTCTAGTTGCCAGTGTATTGAATATTGATTGAATTGATTGAATTGATTGAATATTTTAGGTTGTTAATGGTCACATATTATGCCAATTATGAAAATTGCTCAACATAATGCAAGTTAGCATCTGGCAGTTTCTACATGCTGGGGACCCATACTCAACATTTATAACATAAAACCTTGGTGTTCTCAACATGTCCGGGTTCACATTCTGGCTACTAGACTATAACGTACTCTCTTGAGTATAGTTTCTTATGAGTTTCTTTATTAATGAGATGAGTACAGAAGCAGCAGCTTTTGGCACAATATCCTCAGCCTTTCAAACTAGAGTATGTCTCACAAAAGAAGACATATTATAGGCTAGCCAAACGACAGATCACAGCTGGGTCTCTCATTTGTGAAATCAATTCACACACAGTTCATACAATGTAATAAGTTTCACATGCTGTAATTAAAAAGCCTTTTCATATAGTAGTGTACCATAATATTAATATATTCCAAACTGTTCAATTACAAAAAAAACTATTATTTTTCCGGCACGACTCTGGTTCAAAAGAACCTCTGTGACAGACGGCGCTCTTTTCTATGAGCGAAAGTATTTCTGCCCCGACTAGGACCCCCTGGGGGTTCAGCTTCACACTGTGGTGCTTTGTTAACCAGCATCATGTTATGCTTTAGCTATTGAAAAATAGCAGATCTACAAGCTCATAGCGCTTGTATAGGTCTGCTATTTTTGAAAAATCGAAGGACTGACATAGAAACATGGCTTTTTCAGAAAACTGTCCGGATGTAGAAGACATTTTTAGAATCTGATCTCAGGTCAGAATGGGTTAAAGTGAATGGCACATCGAGTGGCAAAGCGACATGCAAAGTGAGTTTAACATTGTTTAACGTTGTTTAATGTAATCAGACAGGACTTTTCTGTGTGGATGTGTATGGGCTGTCAAGGCCAGGAAGTAGTTTTTGGACACTCAGTTGGCCTTCCCGCATAACTTCCTGGTTTGATGATGATGTCATGCGCATACCCTCTCTAGCTTCATAGAGGACTATAAAGTCACCTTCATCGGGGAGAGGATCCTCCTGGTAGGACTCTACTGGCTCTGCATCGTCCATCACCCACGCCCCACGAGGGCCCAGGGAGGCCCCGGGGCCACGCCCCACGAGAGGCCCAGGGAGGCCCCGGGGCCACGGTATTATACATACCAGAGCGGCTGTGTGGCTCAGGAGGTAGAGCAGGTCGTCCAATGATCCATGGGTCGGCGGTTCGAATCCCGGCTCCTCCTCCTGTCCACATGTCAAAGTGTCCTTGGGCAAAGACACTGAACCCCACATTGCCTCCAGTGAGTCGGTCGGTGTGAGCTCGCCACCGTCGGTGTGTGAATGTGGGAAGTGAGGACGCTGGCGTCGACTGTTCACCGCTTCACCTCCCAACGTATGAATGAATGAACCGTTGTATAAAGCAATTTGAGCACTTGGAAAAGCACTGAGTCACTGTGCACTGAGTCACTGTGCACTGAGTCAGAGTCACTGTGCACTGAGTCACTGTGCACTGAGTCCTGAGCCACACAGCCGCTCTGGTATGTACTCTGCACTGAGTCAGAGTCACTGTGCACTGAGTCACTGTGCACTGAGTCACTGTGCACTGAGTCACTGTGCACTGAGTCAGAGTCACTGTGCACTGAGTCACTGTGCACTGAGTCACTGTGCACTGAGTCACTGTGCACTGAGTCAGAGTCACTGTGCACTGAGTCACTGTGCACTGATGTCACTGTGCGCTGAGTCACTGTGCGCTGAGTCACTGTGCGCTGAGTCACTGTGCGCTGAGTCACTGTGCGCTGAGTCACTGTGCGCTGAGTCACTGCACTGAGTCACTGTGCACTGATGTCACTGTGCGCTGAGTCACTGTGCGCTGAGTCACTGCACTGAGTCACTGTGCGCTGAGTCACTGTGGAGAATACGAGGACATACGTAGGTAATGACAGGCAGCAGGAACGCCCACTAGGAGATTTGTATCGCCCAGAGTCGCCGTTCTCCCACGGTTAAAATGAGTCACCCCCTCAACTGTAGAAGCCTCAGCCTCCATCAGCCCATTGAGGTCATTTTGACCGTTTTATTTTTAGATTTTTGAAGTTGATTATCTTTGAGCCCATGAAGCATTCAGAGAAGGTTCCCCTTCCATGAGCGTCATCATCCATCATCATTCCATCATCTCAGAACGTTTTGACATCTGAAACTTTTTCTAAATATGAATTTAAGCACATGCTACTTCTGTCTTTTTTTTCTTCAGTCAAGCTAGTGGAAAAGTGGAACTGGTTAGTCCACTTTTCACCGTCGGTTTCGGTTTAGTTTTATTTATAGTGAAACATCATCACTCCGAGGGGTCTCTGACTGTGCACTTTACAACAAGGATATACAACAATACACAGCAAAAAACACTTTACATATAGAGCTAGAGCAATGTCTGAGGCCATGCGTTGTTGGGACACCGTGAACTGAATCCTGCTAATGTTAAAATATCCCCAAACCAAGCTATCCTTGTGTCCCTGAAGTCTAATTTCCCCACTTATTTCTCCTACCAGTGTGCCAAAGCAAAGCAAAAGCAAAGTTAAAGCAAAGCAAAGGTACTATGTTTACCCTGCAGGGTAACTGGACTAAGCTCAAGAACTTGTTTACAGCCAGGCCCTGCTCATAGAACATTTCATGGTAGGGGTTCAATGCCTTGCTCAAGGGCACTTCAGGTGCACTTCAGTCGACTGCCAGTGTAAACTTCTCAAGTCTCACAGATAAAAGCTTTCAGCCACACCTGAACATCTTTTTGGTCTCAAGGTCAGTTTGTGGTAGCCATATAAAAGAAGAACACCAGCCAGCACTCACACGCCAGCGTTCAGCCTTCAACTTCAAATAACTTTGTTTTCCCTTTCGGAAACTTATTTTGTGCAGTGGTAAAGACAACATAAATCACAGTACACACAAACACAGTTACTATATAAAAGATCATAAAAACGACTTTTTAAGATAAATTATACGTAGAGTAAGTGATTTCACTTAATTCAAATATCACTTATTTTTTTGTTTTGTTGTGATAATCCTCTCTACTATAGAGTGTGCTGACCATATAAGGAGTTCCTCCCTGTCCCCTGTTAACCCCTGGGGGTCAAAAAACCTTAGGTTTCGTTTTTGACTCTCTATCCTGATTGGACGAAGGCTTAGGTCCCACAGCCAAAAACGAAACCTAAGGTTTTTTGAGTGAAATCACTTACTCTACCTTTAAAAGCATAATTTATATTAAAAATATGTTCTATAAGTACTAATAATTAAAAATCTAAATATTTACTGTATGCAACCTATGCGTTCACTATATAGTCCATCAGGTGGAAAGAGGGGGATGGTTTGTTAGGGATTCCAACGAGGAGGTGGAGGGGGGGTGTTGTGTGTGTTGTGGGCAACGGAAGTGTCCCACATTTATAGTGTCTGTACAGGACAGACAACGTCCCCCGTCTGTCCATATACAGCAAATACTGTACACAACTTCCAAACCAATTTGTTCTAGTCAAGCTGTGCTGGAATAGGACAATGATATAGTTTGATGAGCGTTCTCTGCCCAGACTTCTGCCTGCCTGCATGCTGTGGAAAATGACGTTTGTCCAACATTAGTGAAAGTTATGTAAGCAAATGACTAATAGTATAACCACTGTTGTGCTCCCTCTGTCCTTCTGTCTCTAGTTTTTACTAGTTGACTAGTTGCTCAGTTTACTAGTCGACTAGTTGTATAACTAACCCTTACCGTAACCCTAAAATATATATATATATATTTTTTTTCTTTTCTTTTCTTTTTTTAATAATATTTGTACACTTAAAACCTTTGTACATTGGTGACTATAATCTAGCATTCTAGCTGATCTTGAGGCCTACGAAAACGGGGAAAAAAGGGTTTATTGAGTGCACTCCCATATACGGAGCTATGTGTGTGGCTGGCTGGCTGGCTGGCTGGGTGCATGGCTGGGTCTGAGCACGAAAACAGCATGGTTGTTTTTCATCACCTGTGCACAACCTTAACCTAACACACACACACACACACACACACACACACACACACACACGTTTGTGTGTGTGTTTACTAAACCCCCTCTCTCTTCTAGGCTCCCTTCTTGCAATTGTTCTTTAATCTCGATTTTTTTTTTATCCCTCCACAAATCTACGACACAGTCTTTCTGCCTTCATGCATTCCATTGGAGTGCATGCATATTGGAGTCATGCTCCCTCTTATGGTTGCCCGTGGGCCGTGGCACCCTGCTACTTTAGTTGTCATTCAAAACGACGGCCCTCCGCTCATTACCATGTCATATGTGTTGATGAGAGAGAGAGAGAGAGAGAGAGAGAGAGAGAGCGTAACCTCTATATTCGCATGAGGAACATTCCCGGAAAGCAGCCATGAAGCGACCCCCATCAATCTATCCCCCATCAGCCTGACAGAGCCGTAATAACAAATCGCTGTTATACTTTTCAAATGCAAATAGCAGGTAAATCAACCGTCTGCTCAACTCTCGTATCGTGCCACTGCTGGGGGAATAAAAATAGAAGCATCATATTGTAAATTCATGCAGGCACATATTATTGTAAGGTGGTCACATGTCCATATTCTTATATCCACTAAAACTTACAGCCGTCACAATATAAGCTGATTAACTAAAGCGACCCTTTTAAACAGATTGGTTGTTCCACTCTTTTATCATCAGCATTGTTTCATCAACAATGAAACTCTCCCACCACCTCCCCATGCAGCTCCTCCTCCTGTATTAGGATTTAGTTATTTAATGTGGGTTCATTGTCTACTGTATATGACCATGCACACATACACACTCACACAAAAAAACCCAATACTAATAATAATAATAACATAATTACACATTCCTAAAACACTCAGATGGACACGCTCACTCACACACTCACACACATTCATTGTTGTGTTTCATTTTTGACTGGTGCAACCACTCCTACAACCAGCAATGTACCTATGTGGCCATGAGCACCAGTATATGACTATTAGTACCAGTAGGGGTGCTGTTTGCCAGAGAGATAGTATTAGTGCTGCACTGTTGCCAGAGAGAGAGAGAGAGAGAGAGAGAGAGAGAGATTTACTCGTCTACATATGACGTAAATTCTCCATTCATTGTGTAAGACGAAAATCTACACTAGCTGAATATTAGGGGGGGGGGGGCTAAAGAATATGTAACTTTTATTACGTTTTTTTTTCATCAGGTCTGACCATTCTGTTGGATGAGAATCGTGTGACTGAGTTGGCCCTCCTGTATCAGCTCTTCAGTAAGGTCAAGGGAGGACTCCACGCACTGCTGCAGTTCTGGAGAGACTACATCAAGGTACCTCAACACACACACACAGCCACACACTGTACCTCAACACACACACACAGCCACACACTGTACCTCAACACACACACAGCCACACACTGTACCTCAACACACACACACACACAGAGGAGTTGCACCATTCGGTTCACACAGGTGTGATTTTTAAATTATTAGTTCATTTTGTTACTTTCGTTCATCAACACTCATGTTAAATATATTTTAATAAGAGACCCTCCTGATCACTTGTAAATCTTAAACTAAATGGAAAGATTCTGGGGGCACTCATCTCCTTATTATAATTGTTCTAGTTCATTCTTTGCTGATACTCAAGTCAATAATGCGTTGAACCACTCGTTTCACACGGGTGTGATTTTTTTAACTAAGGGGCTGGAATGGAAATAAGCCGTCGGCTTTCTTGCATTTATCCTTTTGATGGTGATGTATAACTAATGTGTGCATTTTTGTCTGTACATGTAAAACATTGATTGATATCAATCAATCAAAGTTAATTTAATAACTGTGTATCTTTAGGCTCTGTCCTAATTAGGGGGCTTGTTGTGAGCTCAGAGTAACATTTCTGTGCTTGTGCATATTTGTATACTGGAGGCAGCATTTAACTGAACCAGAACTGCTTCTCCTCTAACATCTGCTCTAACATCGTTGGAATATAAATGCTACAGTATATCTCACAGAGTTTCCTGACTTTAATATAATACAAGTTTAATGTCGTTATAGAATCCCATTTAGAACAGCCATTTATCATCAAGGCTCATTCAATAGAACTTTGGTGATGACCTATAGGAGGCGATGAAGGGCACGGCACCCCACTGCAGGGTAACCCATTCTGAACGGGAACCCCTTTTGGTGTTATAGCATCATGTTATGCTTTAGCTATTGAAAAACAGCAGATCTACAAGCTCATAGCGCGCCACCGAGTGGCGCGCTACGAGCTTGTAGGTCTGCTATTTTTGAAAAATCGAAGAACGACTGACATTTTTTAGAATCTGATCTCAGGTCAGAAATGGGTTAATCAGACCAGTGTGTGTGTGTCCAGTGGAAACCTCGTATGAATCTGATCTCAGGTCAGAATGGGATAATGTGATCCACACCTTATTACCCCCCCCCCCCCTCTTCCCTTCCCACACACCTTCCACCAACACCTGACGTCTGTTCCTTCCCTTCCCATGCACCGAAACCCTGGCCAACATTCCAAGCTTCCTATAGAATTCCCTTTCCCCCTCATGCCTCCTGCATGGCTCCCAAGCTGTGGGAATGACCTTCCCCGTTCCCCCTATAAGTGAAGAGACTGCAGACTCACTTCTCATTTTTCTATACCGCAGTCTGAAAAGTCACCTCTTCAGACTCCACCTGGCTGACCCCCCTCATGGCTATGCTATATGCACATAAGACTCCACCTGGCTGACCCCCCTCATGGCTATGCTATATGCACATAAGACTCCACCTGGCTGACCCCCCTCATGGCTATGCTATATGCACATAATTTAGTGTATACTTGGTTCGCATATAATGTATGCTTTACGTTTACGTCTGTTTTCCTTCCTTGTCTCTACCAGAGATTTCCTTTTCTTTTTTTTTTAATCACACAAGCTCAGCAAATTTCTATTTTAGTTTAGTCATAGTCTTTGGACTAAAACATTTAGTTTTAGTCACATTTTTAGTCGCCTGGAATGTCTTAGTGTTTAGTCTAGTTTTAGTCGACTAAATGTCGTAAGATTTTAGTGAACTAAATCTACAGTTGATTTAGTCGACTAAAATGTATTTTGGCGGGTCTTGATGCCGTCGTAATGAGTGTTTTTACCCTTGCTGAAAATAGCCGATCTGCAAGCTCACAACGCGTCGCGCTGCGACGTGTTGTGAGCTTGTAGATCGGCTATTTTCAGCATGCAACAAAGTGTAAAATGACTCATACTGGATCTCTTGTCCACTAGTCCCTTCCTAACATTTTAGTCTAGTTTCTATTTGTCGACGAAATTGTCAGTATATTTAGTCTTAGTTTTAGTCATCGTAGCTCAGTTTTCATTCAGTTTTCCATTTGTTTTTGTCAGTGAAAAAAGGTAGTCGACGAACATTTTTCGTCTTAGTTTTAGTCGACGAAAACAACACTGCTCTCAGGACTGTATAATAATATAATTTACAGGCTCTCCTCGAGAACAGCTCTCTTTTTTTCCTCTAAGGTCATTTTCAGTCTGGCATAATAATAAACTCTGGCTCATTTTAATTAATTGCATCTGTTTTTAACTGATGTGTTAATGTTGATTAATTATAGTGATGTAATCACATTTACTTTACAAAATTATCTGTTTATTTTCTCTGCTAAGGCTGAAGCTGTGGGCCGAGACTATATGTTTTGGCCCATGTCTGTCTGTCGTTGTGTGTGTGTGTGTGTGTGTGTGTGTGTGTGTGTGTGTGTGTGTGTGTGTGTGTGTGTGTGTGTGTGTGTGTGTGTGTGTGTGTGTGTGTGTGTGTGTGTGTGTGTGTGTGTGTGTGTGTGTGTGTGTGTGTGTGTGTGTGTGTGTGTGTGTGTCCGTAGCTATAAACTTGGCGGTGGCTCAGGGGGTAGAGTGGCCGGATGGTATAGGTTGCCAGTTCGAACCCGGGCTCCCCCTTGAGCCATGCAGTGTCTTAGTGTCCTTGAGCAAGACACTGAACCCCCGATTGCTGGTTGGTGGTGCCTTGCATGGTTGTATGAATGGGTGAATGTGTAATGCACAATCTATGTAAAGCGCCTTGGATAAAGGCGCTATATAAATAGATAGAGTTTTTATTAAAGTGTCCTACATCATAAGATGCCCAGCCCACACGGGCTTATACAAAACACTCACAAAATTGTACATAATAATAATAATACACAAATAGACAGTTACTCATGGATACATCGTTCTCCAACGTAACTGCCACGCCTTCTCTATACATTTTTCCAAAAACAAAAACTTCATTACTGAACAACCAATGTAACATAAAACACTCATCCAGACATCCAAAACAGATCTGGGTTCTGTCGTAAATCCAAAACAGATCTGGGTAAATGGTAAATGCACCATTTACCATTTTTAGCTCACACCACAGGCAACCTCTTGGTTAATTATGTTCTGTACGGGTCGACACCATTTAGCCTAATGGTTTCGGTACGCTATGGAAAATACCGACATAATAATCCTTTGTACCAGATGGTTATTTAACCCATTCTGACCTGAGATCAGATTCATACGAGGTTTCCACTGGACACACACTGGTCTGATGAACCCATTCTGACCTGAGATCAGATTCTAAAAATGTCAGTCGCTCTTCGATTTTTCTAAAATAGCAGACCTACAAGCTCGTAGCGCGCCACTCGGTGGCGCGCTATGAGCTTGTAGATCTGCTATTTTTCAATAGATAAAGCATAACATGATGCCAACACCAAAATGGGTGCCCGGTCAGAATGGGTTAAAAAGGAACTGGGGAACAGACATCCATTTGTGTGTTAAATGACACAAACCAAAAAAGGCGGTTTTAGGAGTTTAACATAAATCAAATACATATGGCACACAAAAAAAAGTTAACTTTGTCTGCAAAGTACTTAAATGACACAAACTAAAAGGCGGTTTGAGTTTAACATAAATCAAATACAGTGCATATGGCACAAAAAAGTTAACTTTGTCTGCGAAGTACTTAAACCAATAAAACAATGAACTATAGCAGGCTAAACCAACAATGTGACATATTTCTCTGTAAGTGACTGTCTGTGCCACAGCTTAATAAAAACTTATAGTATTATTATGTGCTTCACACATCAGGGGTGATGATTGACAGTCATTATTATACTTTGTTACATTTTCTAAACTTTATATGGAGGAAATATTGATTTTTAAGTCCTAAAAAAAAGATAAAGGAGAGAGAGAGAACGCACTAGTGTGCTAACACCTTTAAAACCCCTTTTTGTGTGTTAGCATTATGTTATGCTTTAAGCTATTTTTTGAAAAATCAAAGAACCACTGACACAGAAACATAGCTTTTTCAGAAAACTGTCAGGATGTGGAAGACATTTTTAGAATCTGATCTCAGGTCAAAATGGTTTTTAAGGATGCAGCTCCATTTGGATGGGGGTTGACTGGACACATGTTTTATTTAAGCAGTGGCTTCACCTCTCGTCTTAAAAGTTCTACCCGTGCAGGCGGGGTATCCTGACACGGATAACCTCTTCTCGGAGCTAGAGCGTAGATATGAGGTCCCAAACGGAGCTATTATATAAGAATGGGACATTGGGGTGTCGGACGGGGTGCCTGATGGAGAGGAAAGACGCGCTTCGTGACGTCCTGCCAGGGCAACTCCCCCCGCTGTCAGGGGAGAAGAAGCCAGCGGCCTGCTCACAATGGCGGCTGTGTGTCCATCTTATTTTAGCAGTGTGATATCCATGCTATAATCTTAATATGGACCAGGAATGATCAACGTTTGACTTACTTGACTTATTCCTGTATAGGCTCCTATAGGTGGAGCATATCACACCCCGCCATCGGACTCTGTTTTGAGCCGTCTTCTTCAGCTGGGACCAACGATAATACGGTCGTCTTTGCCTCACTGTCTCCACTGATCTTCTCCAGGTCTGTTTTGGCCTCCACACTTTTCTTTTGCCCTGTGGGTTCCAGTCCAGTGCTTGCCTAGTGATGTTGTCAGTAGGTTTTCGGAAGGGGGTATGTCCAAGGAATGATCAAACATGACAGTAAATTCAGCTCACAGAAGCGACCATATACCTAGTCTGGAAATCTCACTCCAAATGAGTATTTGAAACAAGGATAAGACGATATGTAAGCTGCAAGAAGCAGTGTTGACATACCCTTTGACATAATGGACCAACATGACTGTGGGGTACTGTCCCTCAGCACCATGTGGGGCCATGCCCATATCATGAACTCAGAATATGCTCTGAGGGCAATATTCAAAATATAATATGTTTTGTATATTGGCTATTTTGCATTCATGGTTACACATTTGTGAGTAAAATGCCAAACGGACTGAAGTGAAAGTCTTGCATTTGGAGACGATGGTTATAATATCGGACAGGAACTGCCTAGCCATCGGAGTGCTTAAGATGATTGTATCTAGCTTAACAGAACAGTGGCATCTCTCTCTCTCTCTCTCTCTCATACTGTATATCTTTAACTCCTGAGAGTGTACAATCATCTCTCAAGAGTTAAATTATTGTTAAACATCTGCCTTAATTAGCCTACTTAATGTACAAGAAGTCTAAAACAATTAGAGCATGTAAAATATGTCTTAGTTATCTCTCCTATACCCAGCAATAAGCACGGTCAGAACCCTGAACGAATCAGTGACATCTCTATTGGGGCTCAGATCAAATCAAACCAAGAATTAAGGCCCAGAATATCACCTGATTTCAACCAACATAAGTTCTGCCCATTAAGCCGGACGTCCCTGGACGAATCAGAGAGAGTCCGATCGAGTCCGGATCACCCTATAGCTGAATAGCTGCATTCAGACGTGGATGGTTGGAGCGGTGCCGATTACATACAAAGTAAATGATTACATACAGAGTCAATGATTACAGTACATACAGAGTCAATGATTACATACAGAGTCAATGATTACATACAGAGTCAATGATTACATACAGAGTCAATGATTACATACAGAGTCAATGATTACATACAGAGTCAATGATTACATACAGAGTCAATGATTACATACAGAGTCAATGATTACATACAGAGTCAATGATTTACATACAGAGTCAATGATTTACATACAGAGTCAATGATTACATACAGAGTCAATGATTACATACAGAGTCAATGATTTACATACAGAGTCAATGATTACATACAGAGTCAATGATTACATACAGAGTCAATGATTACATACAGAGTCAATGATTGCGAACGCAGTGAGCACTTACTACGAGTAAGACGCGCGAACGCGGGAAGCGAACGCACTCAGCTCCATATATGGGCACAAAAGGGGCCAGGTCCACAACAAACAAATCACTGGCCCCTTTTGTGCCCATATATGGAGCTGAGTGGACCTGGCCCCTTTTGTGCCCATATATGGAGCTGAGTGATTGCTGATGCAACACACTCCATATTTGGATAGCGGGACAGACACACGGACAGACAGACAGACACACACACAGACATGATCTGCTAGGTCTCATAGTAAGTGCTCACTGCGTTCGCAATGAGACCTAGCAGATCATGTCTGTGTGTGTGTCTGTCTGTGTGTCTGTCTGTCCCGCTTTTGTGTCCATATATGGAGCTGAGTGTTTACGTCACCATGACTCAGCCATAACCATATAAGGAGTCCCCAAAGCAGCTATACGTCCAAAACCCAAATATGTACGAGCTGCGTTCGCTTCCCGCGTTTGCGCGTCTTACTGGTTACATACAGAGTCAATGATACATACAGAGTCAATGATTACATACAGAGTCAATGATTACGTACAAAGTCAATGATGACGCTTAAAAGGTCTTTAAAATAAATACATTTTTAAATGTCTGAGGAAAAAATGCATTGGGATTAATTTCCTGGGCCTGACGTGGTCATGAAAGGGGGCGGGACTGCGACGCTCTGTACAACATGTGGCCAAAATCTTATCCAACGATAAAATATTACGTAGTTTTGGATCAGCATGCGAGGCAAAATCTCATCAAAATGGTGAATATGAAATGCAATGTTCAGAAACCCATGGTATATCCATCTGCTCAGACAGACAGCCTCATGGAAGGGATATTTGATTTGGTATTAGGCTCAGTGGGTGCTGGTATGGTGTACCAGCAAGCCTTCAGTAATATGTGACTCTTTTTAAGGGATATTTGATTTGTTATTAGACTCAGTGGGTGCTGGTATGGTGTGCACGGCAAGCCTTCAGTAATAATGTGACTCTTTTTAATAGCCTACAGAGACAGTCATGGCGACAATACTAACTGTTCAGGAGAGGATAAAAGCTGATTTTATATTATCCAGAATGAGTTAATAGCACAGGCTAGACTCTTCACATACTAGAGCATGTTTGAAATAAATGTCTGAGCTGAAATCGACATGAAATAAATGCTTAAACATGTAGCGAGGTGTAATGTTAGAGTCCACAGAAGTGAACCTTTTCAAGCCTGTTTTCTCAACTCGCTGTTTCTCTGCAAGACATTACTCTATAAGTCGTATTTCCAAAACTGGTGGGTCAAACTGAACAACCAATATGTCAATTTGAAGCTATGATTCCCTGCTTCCATATGACATGAAAACAAATAAAATGTCAATGACTTGACCTCAGTCAGAAACGGTCATATATGGTTTTGGACAAATTGGACAAATTGCAGATTGAAAAACCTGTTCAGAATTTCTTTTGTATGAAATACTTGCCATTAATATAGTGGTTGCAACTGTATTAATATGATTGCACCGAGTCCCGTGGTGGGAGTCTCGCTCTGGTTTTGGTGAATATTAAGTACTTCCGGTCAGTTTGTGTGGGGGCACTGGGGCCACGCATTAAAAGTAAATGAATCCACAAAACTAGCGTAATTTGTATTGTTGAGTTATTTCTACAGTTGAACTTTGAAATTTGTTCAACTTTTGACCCCTGTCAAGAAAATGACATGCTTAGTACTGTGGAGTAAAACATATAATTGGTCTAAAGTTCACAGTTTGGAAAGGTTGAAAATTGTTTGACATCATTATGGCAAGTTTACAAGCTGAGAAAGCTGGATTGCTCATGATGTAACACAAGATCAGAAACAGAAATATACAATGTAGAAAAAAGAAAGCATAATGTTTATAAAAGAAAAGACAAGAGTTTGCCTATACTGTACTGTATACATAACACACACAGAGAGAGAGAGAGAGAGAGAGAGGGGTTGAAAGACGTCTGGCGGTCAGTCGTAGCTCGGAGGCCCCCCTGAGGGTGGAGGCCTGTTTCAATTGAAACTGGTGAAACATAGCTAAGGCCTCGTACGCATTACACACGCACGCCCGCACGCACGCAGGTGTCGAGTAGATGAGCATCTGGTAGAAATACTATTGTTTTTGTTTTTGCTTTCACTTGTCTGGCTTTAGTAGAGTGTTTATGTCGACATGAGGGGAAGTGTTGCCAACCTCCCTAAACAAGAACAGCTGTAACCAGTTTGAAGCGGTGGGTCTTTGGCCGCCACAGACAGCTAAAAGGAGCATATGGTGCCGGGCTGCACCTGTCATCAAGGCCGTCCCTCCAGATATTTAGAGCCAAACACTATAATAACAATTGCAACCCAAAAGAAAAGAGAGAGAAAACAACCCAACGTGACACCATCTCATCTCTCTGTTTTTCAGATGTTTTGTTTCTTTCAAAGCTTGTATTCTTTCTCTTTATTTTTTATGAGTTCATCTCGTCGTGGGAAAGGAAAAGAAAGGTATACCATGTTTACCCAGGGTAACTGGACTAAGGAAAGGTACTATGTTTACCCAGGGTAACTGGACTAAGGAAAGGAAAGGTACTATGTTTACCCTGCAGGGTAACTGGACTAAGCTCAAGAACTTGTTTACAGCCAGGCCCTGCTCATAGAACATTTCATGGTAGGGGTTCAATGCCTTGTCCAAGGGCACTTCAGCGGTGGTAATTTTAACGTGCCGGTCCGGGGATACGAACTAGCGACCTTCCGATATCAAGGGCTTCGCATCATCACCGTTTGGCATGGCCCTGTATACCTGCATGTTGTAGAGTGTCTCATCACCGTTTGGCATGGCCCTGTAGTGTGTACCATGTTGCAGAGTTTCTCATCACCGTTTGGCATGGCCCTGTAGTGTGTACCATGTTGCAGAGTTTCTCATCACCGTTTGGCATGGCCCTGTAGTGTGTACCATGTTGCAGAGTTTCTCATCACCGTTTGGCATGGCCCTGTAGTGTACACCATGTTGTAGAGTTTCTCATCACCGTTTGGCATGGCCCTGTAGTGTGTACCATGTTGCAGAGTTTCTCATCACCGTTTGGCATGGCCCTGTAGTGTGTACCATGTTGCAGAGTTTCTCATCACCGTTTGGCATGGCCCTGTAGTGTGTACCATGTTGCAGAGTTTCTCATCACCGTTTGGCATGGCCCTGTAGTGTACACCATGTTGTAGAGTTTCTCATCACCGTTTGGCATGGCCCTGTAGTGTGTACCATGTTGTAGAGTTTCTCATCACCGTTTGGCATGGCCCTGTAGTGTGTACCATGTTGTAGAGTTTCTCATCACCGTTTGGCATGGCCCTGTAGTGTGTACCATGTTGTAGAGTTTCTCATCACCGTTTGGCATGGCCCTGTAGTGTCTACCATGTTGTAGAGTTTCTCATCACCGTTTGGCATGGCCCTGTAGTGTGTACCATGTTGTAGAGTTTCTCATCACCGTTTGGCATGGCCCTGTAGTGTGTACCATGTTGTAGAGTTTCTCATCACCGTTTGGCATGGCCCTGTAGTGTGTACCATGTTGTAGAGTTTCTCATCACCGTTTGGCATGGCCCTGTAAACCATGTTGTAGAGTTTCGTGAAAACCGACTGCACGGTTCAGCCAGTATTGTTTTTTCCCACAAACTGTCAGCCTTGTTAACCACTAACCAGTCCCCCTTAACCACTAACCAGTCCCCCTTAACCACTAACCAGTCCCCCTTAACCACTAACCAGTCCCCCTTGTTAACCACTAACCAGTCCCCCTTGTTAACCACTAACCAGTCCCCCTTGTTAACCACTAACCAGTCCCCCTTAACCACTAACCACTAACCAGTCCCCCTTGAAAGCACATTGCATTCCCACAAATGAATGAAATGTGATTTTGGTCAAATTGTAATTGCCTGAAAAAAGAAGACCTTTTTAATGAAATTTGCATTTTTTCTTTTTTAATTGGCCATCTTTGAAAATTATATTGTTGTTGAAAAATCATCACTATACTCAGTATAGTATACTGTAATATGGCTAAATCGTGTTTTAGTTTTATTAATTCACCGGTCAACTTTTCCCATAAGCTCATGTATATGATACAATATTATGAATGGTTATATTATGGGAAGAGCATCTGGACCGTATAGCAATACAACAGCACTGAGTAAACCTGCTGGATTACTTGAAGATGTTACTCATGTATATTGCCCCTCCTTACCGACCAGGCATTGCCATAATATAGTCATCATCTGCTTCAGTTATCAATGGTGACGCTCTGAGTCTGTATTAATCTGTATCTGTTCTTAACCCATTCTGACCTGAGATCATCCAACTCTCTTCTTCATGCCAAGCTATAGCACCGCCCCACATTCACTGTTTACAGTCTGTGAGCTCCAAATCAACTGGCCATCTGCGGGTAGAGAGAAAGGAAAGGGGGGGGGGGGGAGGCCATGTGATTGAGTGAGGAAGGGGGGTGGGGGGGGGGGGGGGGGGGGTGGAGGGCTGTGATGAGTCCCGACTCCAGATGTGACTTTGCGCCAAGTGGGCATTGATCCAGGGAGGAGGAGGAGGAGGAGGAGGAGGAGGAGGAGGAGGAGGGGGGGGAGGAGAGCGAAAAGGTTACCAGACGAAGAGTTGTGAATCACCCAGGAAGAGGTATAGAGAGAGAGGTGAGGGGCGTTTTGTTGTAGAGAAACAAAAAGGGACAGAATAATACAAAAAAAAAAAAGCTGGTCTCGGGTTTGACATTGCCATAGAATAAGGACTAGGCTAGGGAGAGGATAAACAAACTATGGGGACCGAACGAAGCGGCCGTGCGATGGAAAAGGCAGATGGGCGCCAGGCGCCACGGCGCCAGGGCCAGGCGCGGCGGGCCATATGTGAGAGGCAGCTGATGTGAGTGTGAAGCTTTACACCCAGCAGTGCCACGGCTGCGTGAGAGGGCACCTTGCCCTCCTCCACGTCGTCAGAGAGCCACTCAGACAAACACTGCCCATCCCTCCTCATTTATATGGCTTCTCATTAGTTAGAGTGGAGAAGATGAGAGAAGAGAGTCTCTGCATCCCATTCCCTGGCACTCGCTAGTGAAACGCATTACAATGTTTTATACTGTTGTTGTCGTGAGTGAGGTAAAAAAATCCACACACGCACGCACGCACACACACACACACACACACACACACAGTCTCACACACGCACGCACGCACACACGATATGCTTCGTTGGAATCCATGCTTTCGTGAATTGGTGCGGCGGGCGGTTCACCAATCATACTTTTGGCATCAATCGTGATAGTGATTTTTTATTGTATTTTTTTTTTTGCATCCATTTGTAACATGCCCTTGCAAACGTCCCTATATCCCTGTTAAACGCTCAAACAGAGCCTCGCTTTTGCATCGGCAGCAAATACCATACTGTACATGTATACGTTCATGTACATACTGTACATGTATACGTAATGATAGGGTTTTCCTTTGGAATGGATCCGTGAAGACATATGTATACGTACATGTGTATATATTGTGTTTTTCGAAATTATTCCGAGTTTTACACTAATTTCAAAGCCATTAAAAGAGAAACATGATGGGAAAGTCGAGTACTTTTGGGGGCTGTAAAATAATACTAATGTTTGAGCAGACTTTTATGGTCTTATCCTCTGCATGATTAACGAGTTATCTCGCTCTCTGTCAGAAGCTTTAGAGTCTGCTTTGTCAAAGAGAAGATGTATCATCTGTGAGAGTAAAAAAAAAAAAAAAGTTTTGCAGGTTGTTGCATTTTTATAGCAGCATTTTGATTGACGATTACAGAGAAGGACTGTGTTTTGCACAAAGCCATAACTCAGAGCCAGAGTCAATTCCAGCTCGACACATTTTCAACATCTATGTTTACTAATTTGCCAGGTGTTGAAAAACTAGCGGTTCGTTAATCTCATTCCGCCAGCCATAACGAGGAGGACGGGAGGAAAACGATTGCATGTTTAACCCATTCTGACCTGAGATCAGATTCATACGAGGTTTCCACTGGACACACACTGGTCTGATCAACCCATTCTGACCTGAGATCGATCAGATTCTAAAAATGTCAGTCGTTCTTCGATTTTTCTAAAATAGCAGACCTACAAGCTCGTAGCGCGCCACCGAGTGGCGCGCTACGAGCTTGTAGATCTGCTATTTTTCAATATCTAAATCATAACATGATGCTAACACCAAAATGGGTTCCCGTTCAGAATGGGTTAAGGATAAACTGTCCTAAAGGTTTCATGACATTCATTTTCATTCATTTCTATTTTTGCGGGGGGTTTTTTTCTTTCGTTTTATGACCTCAATTACGCCCACACACAACCTCATCATCATCATTTATTTAACTCACGACCATGATCACATGGTTTGGAGCACAGATTCATAAAAGTATATACAATCGAAAGTATATACAATACATTACAGATTACACGATATACATAGACATATCGGAAGGCTTTCCCTATTTGTACAGTGGAAGATTTTTTTTTCAGAAAAGCACTCAATTTATAGATTACTTTTTGTTTTTCAGATTTTAGTAATGCAATTAATTTAAACATAGAAGGGTGGGTAAAGAAATACAGTGGCAGGTATTTTTTGCCTGAAATTCATAATGCCAGTATTCTTACATTCCAGCAAAACATGAAACTCAACTCCAATTCTGGCTTCATTACATAGGTTACAAATCCTCTGACTTCTTTCTAATCCTTTATATCTACCGATGACCTTTGGGATTCTTGTGTTGTTTAGCCTAAGGTTGCAAATAGCCATGTCTATACTTACAGTTTTCACATAGAAGGTATTTTTCTAGTTTGAACTCTTGCTTGTATTCAACATAGATGTCACATGATGTCATACTATTGAGTTCACTTTGCCACTTGAACTCACACAACATTCAGTGGATTTTCCGCGGTGTGGGGGTTTTCTCTGTGTGTTGTGAAGCCTTTTGAGCTGCAATGAAAACAGGCAAAATCCCTTAACAGTGACATCTTGCTGGCAAATTGTTATGTCATATATTATGAGATGTGTGGGCTGTTACGACACAGTCCACAGGCAAAACACAACACTTGTTTGAGCCAGAAAACCCCAGACAATGGGAAATCTACTGAATGTTAATAGTTCAGGTTTTTTTGGGTGCAATTGAGCTCAGAAAACCTAAAGAAAATAAGGAAAAATTACAAAAAAAATGTTTTATGTCACCATACCTTTAACGTATCTAATTATGTCATTGTTTAAGTGACATACAGTAGTATAGAATCTGCCTGGGCTTATTAAACTAAAAACATTGTATTCCCTGCAGCTGTGGGACAAACACCATGCATTGTTTTTACCATTCCAGTTGCATAAACATCTCATTTATATTCTGAACGCGTCTCTCTTCCAGTTTGCTTTCAGAATACTAATGTAGTAATAGTTTGCCGGCCCGGCCTTATGGAGTTCTCTATAAACTGCTTCATCTCTAATCAACTGTAGTCCTCAACTTGTTTTCACTCTGCAGAATTACACACTGAAATCCCCCTGGATGATGAGGGATCTTTTAAATTAATCATTTGTATTGTTTAGTATTAACCCATTTTGTGCGGGAACCCACTTTTGGTGTTAGCATCATGTTATGTTTTAGCTATTGAAAAATAGCAGATCTACAAGCTCATAGCGCGCCACCGAGTGGCGCGCTACGAGCTTGTAGGTCTGCTATTTTTGAAAAATCGAAGAACGACTGACATTTTTTAGAATCTGATCTCAGGTCAGAATGGGTTAATCAGACCAGTGTGTGTCCAGTGGAAACCTTGTATGAATCTGATCTCGGGTCAGAATGGGTTAAGGCATTTGTTGATGCCCTAATAGAGACAGGTCTTTGGTAATGCATTGAATAATCATGGCAAGCACTTTACAACGCAAATGCACATATGGCATGATTCCAATTCAGGGCGCCATTCATGTTTGGTACTATTAATATAACGGCGCACTAGAAACTAGGTGCTTCTTCACTTAGCTGGGGTTGTGGTTTAGCAGGCATCGCACGTTACTCTGAACAACAAGGCGGGCCAGGCATGCTGACAGCCAAGGCCTTGAGGCCTGTGAGGTGAGCGAGTGCCCAGGCTGTGAGCAGCCAATGGCCTCACATACCCATCGCCAAGTGAACCCTGCATACCAATGGGGCTGGAATCAGCTAAATCTATTTAGAAAAGGTAGCAGAGTATTGACAGCATTGTCTTCAGGACAGCACAGTTGGGATCTGCCGTTCCATATTATTCACTCCGCCAAGCCGAGCACAGACTATAGGTCGGAATAAAGGTCAAATTAAAAGGGCTGTGTCTGAACTGGGAGCTGAACGACACCAGGTGTTGTTTTTGGCAGTGTTGTTTTTGTCGGGGTGCATACTTAGTTTAGACTATAGTCCATTGGTTAGACATGTGGGTTAAGGTTAGGTTTAGGTGTGCTGCCCCGTGGTGGGAGGTTAGGTTTAGGGTGAGGGTTTGAGATAGGTTGTAGTTGTATAGGACTAATGACTGGTCTAACCAATGACTATAGTCTAAACCAAAAACTGTCTAAACTAAGTACTGCACCCGTTTTTGTCGACTAAAACTGTTCTTCGACTACCTTTTTCCACTGATGAAAACTAAATGGAAACTTAACTATGATGACTAAAACTAAGACTAACAGACAATTTCGTCAACAAATAAAATCAACGGCCTGTTATTATTTATATATTTTATATATTACTCCTCCAGATTCTGTCCTGAAAATCGTTACACTGTATCTCTATAGTCATGTGTTCAAGACGGATCCGTCCCATATTTCATATTCCATCCTAATTGGCTAACATGGCATTCAAAGTGTCCAGGATTGGCCCGTTTTGAACAAATAGCCTCAAATCATGAACGCAGCGTGCAATTTACGTGGAATCTTTCACAGACTTTCCTCTAGTCTAGGCTGAGGAATATATCCCACCCTTTTCACATTGGCCTATTATAGCGCCACCAGGAGGCCACAACCTGACCTGCCCTGGTGGAGATCTGTCCTGTTATAGCGCCACCAGGAGGCCACAACCTGACCTGGCCTGGTGGAGACCTGTCCTATTATAGCGCCACCAGGAGGCCACGACCTGAACTGCCCTGGTGGAGACCTGTCCTATTATAGCGCCACCAGGAGGCCACAACCTGACCTGGCCTGGTGGAGACCTGTCCTATTATAGCGCCACCAGGAGGCCACAACCTGACCTGGCCTGGTGGAGACCTGTCCTATTATAGCGCCACCAGGAGGCCACAACCTGACCTGCCCTGGTGGAGACCTGTCCTATTATAGTGCCACCAGGAGGCCACAACCTGACCTGGCCTGGTGGAGATCTGTCCTATTATAGCGCCACCAGGAGGCCACAACCTGACCTGCCCTGGTGGAGACCTGTCCTATTATAGCGCCCCCTGGTGGAGACCTGGGCCCCGAGGGGCACTTTATCTATAGTTCTAATTGAATTGATCCAGTTTTGTGTATTTTGCTAGTGATGTAATCAATTAATCATTTGGCACCAGCTGTGTAAAATTCCATAGGATTTTTCTTCTAATGGCTTTCATGTAGTCTTTAGGCTACATAATAATTATGTACTGCCTTATAGATCGAAATGTGCTCGCTTGGCCATTTTCTGGGTGTTATTTAAATAAATCAAATAGCCCAATAGGCTATGCTATGGAGAAAATATGAACTACACAGTTCAGAGTTCAGTGTTGCTATGTGAGGTGGGTCCCCTATGCCCCTATACACAGGAACAAAATATTCCTGTGTGCTTAATTTGAATGTTGGATCGTTTTTCTAGTGATAAGATATAGCCCTGAAACATGACTGTTATAAGTAAGACGCGCAAACGCGGGAAGCGAATGCAGCTCGTATATTTTTGGTTTTGTTTTAAGTTAAGTTTTTTAAAGTTATTTTTTTTGTGTGTATGTGACTATGTGTGCGTCTGTGTGTTTTTTTTAAAGGTTTTTAAAGTTTATTAAAGTTTTTCTTTAAGTTAGGTTTGTGTGTGTGTGTGTGTGTGTGTGTGTGTGTTTTGTGTGTGATACAGCTGCGCCCTCTGGTGGCGGGCATGTGGTGTTACAGTGTGACAGACAGACAGACAGACAGACAGACAGACAGACAGACAGACAGACACACAGACACACAGACACACAGACTGACAGACAGACATGTCTCATAGTTAGGTCTCATAGTTAGTACTCACTGCGTTCGCAATAAGTACAAGCGTCATGTGATCCATGGCTATATAGTGATAAGAACGCAGCAGGATCATATTATTATTGCTCGTCTTTCATACATACACAGCATCTTTGTGCTGTACTGTACTGGGTCCAAATCCTAGTCGGTCCGGCCTTGTGCAGTCCATAAAGCCATGGATAATCATGGACGTGTTAAACCCAGTTTTCAAAGCTGTGCGCTCCGAACGATGATGTCATGTTGTCCTGTACACATACGGTAGGAGGCCTTCGCTATGTTTCACCAGTTTCAATTGAAACGGGCCTCCACCCTCAGGGGGGCCTCCAAGCTCCCACTGACCGTCAAGCATCAGTCAACCCCCCGCCACGCTTGGCCCTCTCTCTCTCTCTCTCTCTCTCTCGCTCATTTGCTGCCTCACTCTCTCCCACGCCGTTAGGTTACATCTATGTCCTGTTAACCCATTCTGACCTGAGATCAGATTCATACGAGGTTTCCACTGGACACACACTGGTCTGATTAACCCATTCTGACCCGAGATCAGATTCTATAAAAATGTCAGTCGTTCTTCGATTTTTCTAAAATAGCAGACCTACAAGCTCGTAGCGCGCCACTCGGTGGCGCGCTATGAGCTTGTAGATCTGCTATTTTTCAATAGCTAAAGCATAACGTGATGCTTACACCAAAATGGGTTCCCGTTCAGAATGGGTTAATAACCTGGGTAAAAGGTGTCGCATTGGGAGGTAAAGGGGAGACACTTGTGAAGGGACGATAGGATGAGGAGAGGTGTTGTTGCTGCGTAAATGCACGCAATATTATACAGTGAAAACTATTTGTATCAATACACCTGTATCAACTCAATATATATGCCTGTATAAAGAGAATAATTATTTCATAGGGGGTCTCATATTAGGGCCTCCGGATTCCTAAGGCCGCCCCTGCCTGTGTACAGTGATCTATTCATGTCGTTCAGACGCCGTTCCGTGTGTCATCCTCTTTCAGAAAGAGGGGGTTGAGCTGAGCAGAGGAGGAAAAGCCATCTTTTGGCTCTCTGCTGCCAAAGGTCGCCAGGGGTACTTTCCTCTGCTTTGTGTCGAGGAACGCTGCTTGCGTTGTTGTGTTGGAGTGGGGGTCGTTCCCATGATTGACAGACAGACGACGTAAGGGACGGACTGGAGGCGAGACATTTCTCTCACCTTCCGTTGCTTAGCGCTTTCTGCGTCGATTATGTTGAACTCTGTTAAAGCACTTAAGAAGGCATGCAGTCTCTACCCAGAATGGTATTTTGACACATGTCAATCCAGAGCTCACACTGCCATGGACATAGTTCGACATAATATGTCACACCACTTATAACTCGTTCATAATGAACAACTGCACTTGTGTTAAATGCTCGCATGTTAACACCAGGTGTAAATTAAACCTTTGAGCACTGGGCTCAGCCATAAATTGTCCTCCTTGGGAAACATTCGTACTGCAGGTTTTCTATATTATTTTGAATTGAATTGCCTTCACTTCATGGTGTCTTTCTATTTCCAGCTGTATATAGCCAGGAATCCGACACTCTAGGACAGGTAAATGTAATTAACTTCTCATTTGTCCAGAAAGCCTGCAGAATAAGGCTTTGACCCTATCTTGGAGGACTCCAAGTCGAAGTATAATAAATGACCAAATATCCTATTTCTGAATTCAGCAGGAAAGGTATTAGGAGGAACGAACAGCATCAGATCTATTAGCATAAAGGTTCAGAGACTAGTGGTCACACGAGATTGGGGTGATAGGATTGTGTTCCGTCCTGTCTTCTGAAAGACAGCGGTTTTTTGTAAATCAATGCAGTCACAAGATTGTATCTGCTGTTTGAACCGATTGTATCTGCGATCGTTGTTTGCACACCATGTACTCTGTTTAACTTCCAGATTAGTTTTTTGTTCCAAATTAAGGTTAAGGTTCTTAACCCATTTTGGGCGGGAACCCCTTTTGGTGTTTTAAACATAATTTAGCTATTGAAAAATAGCAGATCTACAAGCTTGTAGCGCGCCACCGAGTGGCGCGCTACGAGCTTGTAGGTCTGCAATTTTTTTGAAAAATGTGACACAAATCTTTGAATATATATTCTTTCAGAGCCAACGTTTTTAACTCAAATCTCTTGCTTCTGAGGGGGTTCCTGGAATAATATATTTTCAGATGGGGGTCAGTGCCTCAGTGGCCAATTAAATATGATTTTTGGGGTCCTTGACATGAAATATTGAGCACCACTGATACAGAAACATGAGGTATTTCAGAAAACTGTCTGAAGATTTATTTATTTTTTCGACGTCAGGCCTAAATGGGTTAAGTTCCATTTGAACCAGAATTTCTTTCTGCTTTGATGATAGTCATTGGAGCATAATGAAGCATTAACCTTAACTCCACTCCCCTCGCCTACTTTTAGCAATAGAAAAAACAGTTGTTTCTGATGCTACTGTTAGCACTGGGCTCAATTGAATCATTTGGTTGAGGTCTTTGTTGGTCGCTTTACTGCAGGGGTGGTGCAACTTTGACGATGGAGAGGGCCCTTATATGTCCATGCTCACTCCAGAGAGGGCCCTTATATGTCCATGCTCACTCCAGAGGGGCCACATTGCATGGAGAGGGCCCTTATATGTCCATGCTCACTCCAGAGGGGCCACATTGCATGGAGAGGGCCCTTATATGTCCATGCTCACTCCAGAGGGGCCACATTGCATGGAGAGGGCCCTTATATGTCCATGCTCACTCCAGAGGGGCCACATTGCATGGAGAGGGCCCTTATATGTCCATGCTCACTCCAGAGGGGCCACATTGCATGCATGTCGTACCAAAAACTATACGAAAACTGTCTGTGGTTTTCACATGAGCCTGAGTAGACGATAAAATGATCAGAAGTTTGTTTGAAAGTGAAATATCCCTTTAATTATATATATATATATATATATATATTGGCCTTTCCTTCTTCAGCGATCTTGTGTTTTGCACATGCGCACTGTTGTTCACTTCCTTGTTTACGGGCTGAGAAAAGTTAACTCTTAATCTACTCCATGGTTTTGATCGTTTTTGGCAATATTCTGTCTTCATTTTTTACTTAACCAAGTGCTCATTTAGAGAGTTTAGATGTGACAGCGTGAGAAGGTAATGCTCATTTAGAGAGTTTAGATGTGACAGCGTGAGAAGGTAATGCTCATTTAGAGAGTTTAGATGTGACAGTGTGAGAAGGTAATGCTCATTTAGAGAGTTTAGATGTGACAGCGTGAGAAGGTAATGCTCATTTAGAGAGTTTAGATGTGACAGCGTGAGAAGGTAATGCAAGATTATGCCTCCTGGTTTGGGGGGCTTTTCAGAGTAAAATCTGCCCAATCTGCTTGGCGCTATAGTGCCATTATTATATCAGTGTTAATAAGTTATGTTGTATTGTGTTTGCAGCCTCGTGGTCAGAGCTGTGAGAGTCAGGACTGTTCCCTCATCTGCGTCGACTACAAGATGAAAGACTGGCCCCCCACCGGACCCCCTGTCTGTGAAGGTCTGTGTCTGTCTGTGTCTGTCCGTCTGTTAGGCTTGGGTGATATGCTCTATCGGCCATCGTCTGCCCCTGCTTTACTGCTTTTTGTGTCACATTTTATTTTTCAGTGTCCCATACAGTAGAAGCCTGTGTGCCAAACACACCTCTTTGTTTTACACTAATGCTTAATGCCACACAGACACAAACGTGTCTTTCCTTTCCCTCTCTCTCTCTTCCTCTCCCTCTCTCAACCACTTGACAGTTCAGACCTGGTGTTATTTTCCGCGGTGCACTCAAACCAGCAATCTCACCCACTTGAGATGTACGGCAGTCTTGACCCCGAAGCCTCTGAATTCAATTTGTCAGACGTCTGAGATTCTCTAGAAATGATGCCCTTTTTCAGACCATCATTCATTTATAATGAAATTAGGGGAATCTACCTTTGACTTTCTACACTGCAGTGAGACATCGAGCCCCACTCCAGTAAATGACTCATTCTGTCTAGACGGCCTAGACGAGTATAGCCTACTACTGGCTGGAACAATATTCAGAATGTATTATATTGTTATTGTTGTTGTTGTTGTTTTTACATTAGCAATACATGCAGTGGCTTATTATTTATCAATATGTTGAGGAGCATATTATACCGCTCGTAATCATGATTCATGAAGTCGTATTAGTGTAATTAGTGCATTTGGATAAATTGGAAACAATTTGTACTGGAATACGACTATTTTCACCTTCACTACCTTGTAATAATTCAAGTAATATTTCTACATTAACTCTATCTGCCGCTAGCTGTTAGCATAAACCCCAGTGCCCAGTGCCAGCATACGTGTTCACTTTAACCCATTCTGACCTGAGATCAGATTCTAAAAATGTTTTCTACATCCTGACAGTTTTCATTCTGACCTTAGATCAGATTCTAAAAATGTCTTCTGTCAGTCGCTCTTTAAAATAAAAAATAGCAGACCTACAAGCTCGTACGAGCTTTTTTTTCAAATCATCCAAATCACTGAATGCTCCTTTAACTGTGCATACTGTATAATACACACCCGATGCCTTCCTCAGGCTCCTGCTTGTAACATCTGTGGGGAGTCCAGCTTTGCTGCGTCCGATATACCTACCAGAGAGGGCCTTTATTCACATGCATAGATCCCTGCTTCACTTTCCAATCCATCAGTTTTCCGTGCATGCATGCTGCTTGTGAGGCATATCTCGCACACTAATTGCTGGCTGGTCTCTGTATAAAACATTGCGATGGAAAGGAAACTAATTGGTCCAGTTTTTTTATAATTCCCCCTTTTCATCGATTGATTATCCATCAGATGTATGAGGCATGAACGAACAGCTCCTTGGGAGAAGGTCACTGTGAGTATACCATTGATCAGCCTGAGATTCACGCTGTGCACTTTTTCTATAACCCATTTTGGTCGGGAACCCCTTTTGGTGTTAGCTTTACGTTATGCTTTTAGCTATTGAAAAATAGCAGATCTACAAGCTCGTATAGCGCGCCACCGAGTGGCGCGCTACGAGCTTGTAGGTCTGCTATTTTTGAAAAATCGAAGAGCGACTGACATTTTTAGAATCTGATCTCAGGTCAGAATAGAAAACTGTCAGGATGTAGAAGAGATTTTTAGAATCTGATCTCAGGTCAGAATGGAAAACTGTCAGGATGTAGAAGAGATTTTTAGAAGCTGATCTCGGGTCAGAATGGAAAACTGTCAGGATGTAGAAGAACATTTTTAGAATCTGATCTCAGGTCAGAATGGAAAACTGTCAGGATGTAGAAGAGATTTTTAGAATCTGATCTCAGGTCAGAATAGAAAACTGTCAGGATGTAGAAGAGATTTTTTAGAAGCTGATCTCAGGTCAGAATGGAAAACTGTCAGGATGTAGAAGAGATTTTTAGAAGCTGATCTCGGGTCAGAATGGGATAAACTCCATGTGTGCGACAGGCTACTGGCAGAACATTGTTGGTTGGCGGTGTATAACCGATTAAATGTGTGCCTCGTACAAATGGGCCTTGTCATCATCAGCCTATAGGAGCCCTTCTCATATTCCACTGAGTAGAAACGGCACCCTAGGATTGTGCTGAGTGTAGTCGCATTGATGGAGCACTGTGGATGCTGGTTATACTGGTGTTCGGCTGTACGCAATGATTTTATAATTAAGTGACCAAATATAATGTGCGGGTGGCCTGCAATTACTTTAAAGGCTATATGCAATGAGATATAATTAGGTTGATATTCATAATAGACAGACATAGCAGCCAGCTATTTCACATCTTGTGAAATAAGCTTTCCTACTCTGAGCTCATGGGTGGCAATCTTTCTTTCTTAAAGGTAGGGTGTGTGTGTGTGTGTGTGTGTGTGTGTGTGTGTGTGTGTGTGTGTGTGTGTGTGCGTGTGTGCGTGCGTGCGTGTGCAAGAAATGCATCACGTGACAATGTAATAATGATGATTTGGACAGCTCCAATGACTCTGTTTTGGTCGATATCTGAGAGCGCACATGGTTCAAATCCCATCTCTCTGAGGGCTAAGGGTATCCACACGGTATGGACGCCAACGTAATCTTCCACTTAATGTTTAATTAATCTGTCATAGGTATAGGACGACTGGCACAAAACAAGACGATCTATGCTCACAATGTATCGCATTGCTTTCCCTTGTCTCGTTGTACTATACGGCAACCTTCCCTGTGTTTCTTCACTAGTCCGATCCAGAAGAACACAGTTTTCCGGCCACTGCTACAGAGCTGACAATGAGGTTATATCTTCCCTTCTTCTCTGGGGTCCTGCCTCAAAGCAGACCAGAGGTAGAACACTGTCGTTCCCTGATGTCATCGCTATAGGGACACATGATGTCATCGCTATAGGGACACATGATGTCATCGCTATATGGACACATGATGTCATCGCTATAGGGACACATGATGTCATCGCTATAGGGACACATGATGTCATCGCTATAGGGACACATGATGTAATCACTACGGACACATGATGTAATCACTAGTAGGGACACATGATGTCATCGCTAGGGACACATGATGTAATCACTATAGGGACACATGATGTCATCGCTAGGGACACATGTCATCGCTAGGGACAAATGATGTAATCACTAGTAGGGACACATGATGTCATCACTAGTAGGGACACATGATGTCATCGCTATAGGCGGGGACACATGATGTCATCGCTATAGGGACACATGATGTCATCGCTATAGGCGGGGACACATGATGTCATCGCTATAGGGACACATGATGTCATCGCTATAGGGACACATGATGTCATCGCTATAGGCGGGGACACATGATGTCATCGCTATAGGGACACATGATGTCATCGCTATAGGGACACAGGCATCAGTAAAGCAGGAACTGGGGATGGCAATGAAGGACCGGGAAGTCTGGCGTGTTATTGTGAAATCCACGATCTCGACTGCGGTCGAAAGATTATGATGATTGTGTGTTCGTGTGTGTGTATATGCACGTGCGTGCATGTGTAGCAGCCATGCGGGTAGGTGATGATGTTTTGGCCCAATATATCTGTACACTTTAGTTGTTGGGATATCCGCCAAGTGCATTTATACCTACAGTAACTGGAATGTGTGTCCTCTGCATTTAACTCCAGTGGGCGACTGTAGCACCTGGGGTTCAGCGTTGTCGCAGAGCGGTGTATACCATTGGTTTATGAAGGGCAGATGCCCTTGATTTCACGACTGGAAAACCTTTATACTACAAGCCTGAAAAGGTTTGACGAAATTGCTTTGCTTGATACAAAATGTGGCACAGCTAAAGATTGTGTGGCTTTTTACCCACCAACATGTTTGGGTGTGTTGGCCCCTTTCGCCAGCCAGCCAGCCATCTCAGCCAAACACTGCTGCCTTCTTGTGCCAATTAACTGGCATGTGAATGAAATGTGTCACTTGTAAAACCACAATATAAGGAAGAAAACAATATATATTAAATAGATAGTTCAGTGTGCATTTTGTCACTTAGTACAAGTCTTATTTTATCTTAATCCCTTGGCAACCAGTGCAAAATTACATTACATTTAAATCTGGGTACATTTATTTTGTCTTCAAGCATGTATGGAATAGAGTATTAATTTGGGGTTTCACAAACTATTCATAGCCAACTATCAGCATACAGAGGGTGCCATTGTGTTTGTTGGGTGTTTATGAGGTGATTTGTGCAGCACAGGTCGGACTAACGAGAGGTCTGTCTACTCTTAACACAACCTTTTGACGTGAATCCTCCACAAAGTATTCTGAATAAGGTTCCAGTTGCACATGACACTAAGAAGACAACATAATACCACTAAATGTATACGTTAATATCACTCAATGTACGTTATACGCACCATAATGTACATCGAGTGTAGTACTGTATGGGTAGCGCAACAGCAAAGCAAAGGTACCATGTTTACCCAAAGCTCAAGAACTTGTTTACAGCCAGGCCCTGCTCATAGAACATGTCATGGTAGGGGTTCAATGCCTTGTTCAAGGGCACTTCAGCGGTGGTCATTTTAACGTGCCGGTCTGGGGATATACGAACTATAGCGACCTTCCGATATCAAGACCGCTCCGCAAACCGTTCGGCCACCGCTGCCCCAACAGCATAGACAACACTTTATTTTAAACAATATATCGGCAATTGCTACGTGCTAATAAACAAATAATCACAGCCGTTGATAGTGTAAAATGTAGAGGGTCTGGAAAAGCCTTGTATGAGTATATTATGAGGAGAATGCAGAAATCTGAGACGGGAGTGTGGAGCTCAAGAGGCAGCGGTTTGTGGCTACAGCAGAGAAACAGACTATACTGTAAATGGCTGATACTGTACATACAGTAGACAAGCTCACAATACATCAGCAAAAAAGCCTGCCTGGATGGTGTCTATCGCATTTTGGGCGGGAACCCCTTTTGGTGTTATATAGCATTATGTTATGCTTTAGCTATTGAAAAAATAGCAGATCTACAAGCTCATAGCGCGCCACCGAGTGGCGCGCTACGAGCTTGTATAGGTCTGCTATTTTTGAAAAAATCGAAGAACGACTGACATAGAAACATGGCTTTTTCAGAAAACTGTAATTTTCAAACAGACATTTTTTTAGAATCTGATCTCAGGTCATGTTATGTTATTCTTTAGCTATTGAAAAATAGCAGATCTACAAGCTACGAGCTTGTAGGTCTGCTATTTTAAAAAAATCAAAGAACGACTGACATAGAAACATAGCTAACAGACATTTTTTTAGAATCTGATCTCAGGTCAGAATGGGCTATACACGAGAACGATATACTTGATCACATGGGAGGAAAGGTGGGCTTCCCGTGGGTCACGGGACAAGGTCAGGGTAGAGAAGGATGATGCCGGTCGGTCGGGCACCGTGTCAAAGCATCCGGGATGGATGGCGAGCCCAATAGCTGTCACCGCGGGAGGGGAGCCAGCCAGCCCTACCCGAGGCACAGCCAGGAGGGGAAGTAGTGGGCGCACCACCGTGCACCGAACATGGACTCACTGCGGAGAGAGACAGAGCTACGCTGCAGTGAATATGATATATACCGGTATATACCCATCCAGGAGAGTTAAGCCATTCTGACCTGAGATCAGATTCATACGAGGTTTCCACTGGACACACACTGGTCTGATTAACCCATTCTGACCTGAGATCAGATTCTAAAAAATGTCAGTCGTTCTTCGATTTTTCAAAAAATAGCAGACCTACAAGCTCGTAGCGCGCCACTCGGTGGCGCGCTACGAGCTTGTAGATCTGCTATTTTTCAATAGCTAAAGCATGACATGATGCTATAACACCAAAATGGGTTCCCGTTCAGAATGGGTTAAGCCATTTAGGCCTGACTTCGAAATTTTAAAAAATCATGACATTTTTCTGAAAAAACCCTGTTTTTATGTCAGTTGGTGCTCAACCTTTTTCATGTCAAGGACCCCCAGAATGATATATATTTGACCCCCATCTGAAAATATGTTGTTCTATGAGGAACCCCCTCAGAAGCAAACATTTGAGTTAAAAAACGCTCTGAAAGAATATATATTCAAAGATTTACACCACATTTTCACGTCTTTTAAAAAAATAGCAGACCTGTACAAGCTCGTAGCGCGCCACTCGGTGGCGCGCTACGAGCTTGTAGATCTGCTATTTTTCAATAGATAAAGCATACCATAATGCTTAAAACACCAACAGGGGTACTACCCGCCCAGAATGGGTTAACCAGAACCCTGATGCTGGATATATAGGAGGACGGTGATCCAGACGGCGGTGTCGGCTGATAGGTCCGCGCGACTCTCCGTCACGTCACATCACGTTGCATCACATCGCACGTACAGAAAATAAATAGTGGCAGCAGAAGAAATATGATATTTTAGAGCTCCACCGAAAATCTCTCAAATGAGGTTTTTTCTGGAGCTCATGTTTCTCTCTCTCTCTCTCTCTCTCTCTCTCTCTCTCTCCTTCAGCAGAGATGATCTCCCTGTAGCTATACAGTACTGTACTACTGTACTGCTCTTCCCTGTACTGTAGTTTTCCCCACACATTTCCAACCCTGTTTGTGGGAGTGTCAGTTATAAGTTAGACTTGACTTTTGGTTGAACCGCTACAGCTACACCATATACACAGCATACAGTGAGGATGTTGAGGTTGAAGCACTGGACAGACAGACAGACAGGGGGGCAAGACAGTCGGGACCAATTAAAAATTCCTTGATATTTTGGGATGAAGTAACTTGTTGTAATTAAAGGGCCTTGCAAATGCGGAGCGATAAAACGCGCCTGTCCGTCGTTCATTTTCAACGAGACCTGCGTTTTTTGCTCTGAGAAGTCGCGGTGTGACAACAACGCAACGCAAGCGTATTTACGTGAGCGCGGTCCCGTGAATTTGTTTGTGCGCGTGCTCGTTACGTGCACACGCCCCCCCCCCCCCCCCCCGCGCGACTCACCAGACCCATGGATTCTGTTTAGCTTGCGTTGATCCATCCAGGCAACAACAACGCCTGCGTTCCTCGCTTCATGTTTGCATGAAGATATCAAATCAGGCTCTACGGCTGACACCGTTATTTGGCTCCTGAGATCCGATCCACACCTCGTGGTGAAAGTCATTTGTTAACCCATTCTGACCTGAGATCAGATTCTATACGAGGTTTCCATTGGACACACACATGTCTGATGAACCCATTCTGACCTGAGATCAGATTAAAAAAATGTCACAGTCGTTCTTCGATTTTTCAAAAATAGCAGACCTACAAGCTCGTAGCGCGCCACTCGGTGGCGCGCTATGAGCTTGTAGATCTGCTATTTTTCAATAGCTAAAGCATAACATGATGCTGACACCAAAATGTGTTCCCGTTCAGAATGGGTTAATTAAAGGGTGTAACTAGCAGCTGTCTAACAAGATGTCTAACAACACAGCTCACAGTGATATTCTGGGGAGGAAGAGCATTATTCTCACTCTGTGTGATTTTATTTTCACAGTTCTTCAATAAAGTTCATTCAACATAAATATGATGCTGTCCGAGTGCTGCTTCTCTATAGAAGTTAGGGCCGGAGGTATGCATTGCATAATATTGATGATTATTATTATTATTATAATTAAACAAAGTCCATACTACGGGCCTATAGGGGCTTATACGGAAGAGACAGAATAGCCATCAGTATAGTCACTTCATTTAAACATAACTTCTCGATAAAAGTTCGCCAGGGAAATAATGAAATATCGACTCACAGTCAATGTACAGTATGTACAGTATGCAGAGATATCTCCTGGTGGTTGCCAGCCACACCGAGAGGCACAGAGCCGTGCCCCTTTTGAACCAAAATTTGGATTATTATTTTTGATTCCCCGCAAGCAGTCCTCACAAAAACTTTTATTAACCCTTCGCCCTGCAATTGTATTTGATACATTTTTGAGGGGCGGCGCTAGCCCCTCCTATGTACGGGTTTAATGTTTGTCTTTAGTTTGTTTTATAATGAAGAGAAATTAATTCGTTTTTTTGTTTTGTTTTGTCCCTATAACACAAACATTAAATCCCCTTAACAATAAAGATAATTTTTGTAGTTTGTTTCACATCATCATTACGTCATCCTGGATCCATAAGATGATAAGCGCGCCCCTCACTTCACACGGGTGTGATTTTTTATGGTTAATTAATTAGTCACCTTTACAACGAGGTAAGGATTGTGCAATTATGGAATGATTTACAGCTAAACGTATGGATCACACACCCCAAAATATTTGCTAAAATTACGTGTGACATCATCATCATCATCCTGATTGCATTAACACAATCAGTGCCGGGATTCCTTCGAAATATGAGCTCCGGGGTGGGTACACACACACACACACACACACACACACACACACACACACACACACACACACACCATGTTGTGATGGGACATGCAATATCGGAGCATCATACGATAGTAACAGCAAAGCTGCCTCTACTGTATAATATACAAAACAGAGTTTTTCTAGGACTATATTTATAACCCAAAGTCCTGCTGTACCAGTCTTATCCCATTCTGACCTGAGATCAGATCCTAAAAATGTCTTCTTCATCCTGACAGTTTTCCATTCTGACCTGAGATCAGATCCTAAAAATGTCTTCTACATCCTGACAGTTTTCTGTAAAAGCCATGTTTCTATGTCAGTCGTTCTTGGATTTTTCAAAAAATAGCAGACCTACAAGCTCGTAGCGCGCCACTCGGTGGCGCGCTACGAGCTTGTAGATCTGCTATTTTTCAATAGCTAAAGCATAACACGATGCCAACACCAAAAGGGGTTCCTGCCCAGAATGGGTTATTCATAAGGTTGCAGCGATAGCATCACAGACCAGATGGTCGACGTCCCGTAAGTGCCATTTGAGATAACTGTGCCACTCAGAGGCTGTGCCATCAGGCCCATTTTGATTAGGTCCAGGACTTTGTGCAATCAAAGGTTCTGGCAGCAGCGAGCAGCACTACAGCGTTCTACTAGAACCTGATGCCCCGTCTGGCAAGCGGCACCACCGCGGTCTACAGAAGCCGATGCCCCCGATGACAGGATCTTCAATCATCACTCTGAGACGCCAAGCTCACATTCCCCCCAACGCAGTGAACGCACCCACGCAAGGTCTGTCAGGAGAATGAGCAGACCCCATGAGTGATATGGAACACACAGACACAGACAGACAGACAGACAGAGTGACAGACAGAGTGACAGACAGACAAGACAGACAAGACAGACAAGACAGACAGACAGACAGACAGACAGACAGACAGACAGACAGACAAATCATGGCTGTTGTGTATGGCATGGGAATACCCGATTGTTTGTTTGTACGTCATCACAACAAAATGGCTTAATTTCTTCATAGGATAATGTTCTATATAGGATAGGATAGGATAGGACACTATACAACATAGGATAATGTGAGTGCATTTATACAGCACCTTTATCCAAGACGCTTTACATACATTGTGCATTCACCCAAATTCTCTCTCTCTCACACACACACACACACACACACACACACACACACGGCACCAACTAGCACATCAGGAGCAATTAGCGGTCCAGTGTCTTGCTCAAGGACACTTGGACACTAACTCTGGGGGAGCCCACAGGGTTCGAACTGCTACTCCATCCCACCGCCGCCCCAGAGGGATGGTTTTTACATCAGTTTAAAAAAATGTTTTTTTGCAAAGAACTGAAAGACCTCTCAGGGATTTCAAATCCCAAGGAAGGGTGATTTCCTCATCCTTTTTATTGTCACAGAAACAATTATACATTTGTTTTTTTTTATTTCAAATGAGGCTCTTAACCCATTTTGGGCTGGAAACCCCTTTTGGTGTTTTAAACATTATGTCGGTCTGCTATTTCTTTTTTCTCGTGAAAATGTGCCTCAAATCTTTCAGAATTTCAGAATTGTCATGATTTTTTTTTAATTTCGACGTCAGGCTTGAATAGGTTAAGACATATTATACATTCAAAGTGGATTCCACTTAGCCCATTTCCTACGTGCCTTATTAGTCTGGAAACGTCGTCTTTTTGTGCACAACAACGTTTTGTGTCGGTCGGTGTGCTTAATAAGGAATTAACACTAAATCGCCTCGGAGGCTGAGAACGAACAGGGATGAGTAGAAAAGAAAAGCGCCGTTTGAAGTTTCCTTTCTTTACGAAGTGAGCAGCTGTGGTATTATGCAGCGAGCCTTAGCAGGTATTAGGGACACTGGCACACTGTTTGACATTATTTTAGCTCCCTCTGCTAATTATGTTGGATGTGAAATGAGACCAAGGCTATGACTAAATGCAGCCTGCATGTACCCTTAATTGGGCCTTTAATTGATGTGGAGTTATTTTCAGCCACATTCAACAAAAGTCATTTAAACATTTAAACAAATCAAGCGTATAGCGATAGTTCATTGAGGCACGGAAGGCAGAAGGTTATCATATAATTATGTATATATATATATATATATATATATATATATATATATATATATATATACACACACACACCTGTACTGAGGAATTTTATGTTTAGATTCATGTGTAGACTGAGGGAATCAAATAATGTATTAATGAGGGCCTTAACAGGGATCACACAGAGTGATACAGTATTCTCCTCATGTTTCTGGAAACACTGGAGGCTTTAATTATAGCCTGATATACATAGGCTATCTCTGTGTTGTTGTTTTGTATTGTCGTGTTTTTCCCTGTTAGTTTGTATATGGACCCATTGTGTCTGAAATAAAGTTTTCAATCAAAAATAATAATATATATATATATATATATATATATATATATATATATATATATATATATATATATATATATATATAGTTCCCCTTAGTAATTCATATATGCTTCTTTAAATCAGCTGCCTCTCCAGGCCATCCCCCCTTCTCGTGTGTGTGTGTGTGTGTGTGTGTGTGTGTGTGTGTGTGTGTGTGTGTGTGTGTTCTCACTCATTCGCTACGAGCTATCTCATCCACGGCCTCATTCCCACAGTGCAATTCAGGCGGCCTTTCTTAAGCAGCCCCAGCTCACTACTCCCTCTCCTCCATGCATGCTGAGCTGACAAAGTATAGTCTGCGTGAAAATGTCCCCCTCCTCCTCCACCCCGGCCTCGATCCCTGTAGTTCTTAGTCCAGCGGGTTATAGGGATATTATTACATTGTTTGCGATTGTGTGTAGATTTGTCGTGTTGAATCATGTGTTGATGATGTGTTATTTACTGTGTATTGTTGTTCATGGATTATTCATTGTTCACTTTGGCTCTGCTTTGGGGGGGGTTGTTGATATCAGAGCTGTGTCTCGGTGCACAGATAATCGGAGATATCAAAATGTGATATCAGACCTGTGTCTCGGTACGCAGATTATCTGATAATCACATGAGCAGAGCCACGCCGCCGTGTGTGTGTGTGTGTGTGTGTGTGTGTGTGTGTGTGTGTGTATGATTAGCCACAGTGCAGAGAACGATATGACACTGGGCGGCAATGCAGGAGTGGAGTGTGAAATTGTTTCCTCTGGTGGTCCAGACTGAGACAGATCCTATATATATAACCTGACAATTCCCTGTCATTTGGTCCTGCGCTAATGAACATACAGTAGCAAAAGTTTCTACCTCAGTACATTAAGCCTGATTTATAATTTAATATGCAGGTGGTGATGTGTTCGTGGTGCTGTGCTGTGGTGTTAGATGTGTTCGTGGTGCTGTGCTGTGGTGTTAGATGTGCTCGTGTGTTTTGCCTGGGTTGAGTCACGTTCCCCAATCTCCTTTAGTACCCCCTTATATAAATAGTAGGCTATCCCAAATTCTAGGGACAGTATTTAGCTATTTTTTTGCTGTTACGCTACTAACATGTCATCTGCTATGAACCGGGCTGAGCTCATGCATTTAACCGTGCAACAGTGCTGCCAGGATAATTGGTCTCTCCACTTCCAACCATACAGAACTAAACAATAATATCAAGGCCATTGCATGCTTTGCATCCTCAATAGAAAAGGACCCTACGGCCTCCTGCCTTCAGGTACAGAACTGCTGTGCAGAAGGGCTCACTTTGGCAAAATGCCTGATGTAAGCATCACTAATGCATTCATTCTATGAGCCAGGCACTTTAATTTAACCTACTAAACCCCAGGGGGGGTCCAGGGGGTAAAATAAAAAAAAAACATCGGAGTTGGAACCGGAGACCAATTGGGTCACCATTTACCCGCTGAGAGCTGTTCATGAGGTAGACAGCCGCCGCTGCCCCCGCTGGCGGGCGGGGGCAGCGATGGGGTTCAAGAGGTTTTAAACCACCATTGCAAATCTGAAGTCTGTTATATACTATCACTTCTGTGTCTGATAATTGTATTCCCATTTATGTATATTTAATATGGTATAGACTACTGATGTCTGTCTGTCTGTCTGTCTGTCTGTCTGTCTGTCTGTCTGTCTGTCCCTGTGAAACCCTGTCCATCTCTCCAGTGTCCTATACTTTTCTCCCTCCTGGCTGAACCATTGCCTGATAAGACTACCTTAAAGGGACACTTCACCCTTTTTGCAAAATAATATGACGTTTAGAAGCTTTAGAACACTTTCCTGGGGGTCTTTATGTGTGTAATATGTGGTTTTAGATATTTTAGATTGTAGCAGTGAGCCTGTTGTCTCTGATGTCATGGACACTGGTCTCACTACCTTCCTGGACTACAATTCCCATAATTATTTGGTGCACTGCTCCTCCTTGTGGATAGGGGGGAGAGCTGTCTTACTGAGACAACATGTAGTCCAGGCCTCAAACCCAGTACCACGCGGTCCAATTTCCCCGAAGGGCCCCTGAGAGCCATGGGCCCCGGCCCCACCGGCCCAATGGCTAATTTGTCCCTGGATCTTGCACTTGACTGTATGTCACTCTAGTGTAGAGCAGGGGTTCTCAACGTTTTTGGCAGTGGGGACCCCCCCGGAAAGCTTGGGCCAACATTTTCTGTCAACATTTTCCTCGTGGTGGTACTACACGTATAAAGGCCTATTCATAGTCTGGATTTCCGGTGGTGAGGTGACCACCGCTCCGGTGGTGAGGTGACCACCACTCCGGTGGTGAGGTGACCTGCACCGCTTCGGTGGTGAGGTGACCACCGCTCCGGTGGTGAGGTGACCACCGGAGCTGAAATAACGTTGAGCGGTGGTGAGTAAAAACAGAGAGAAGGGCTGGAGCGGTGGTTTTCTCTTCACCGCGGCTCAGTGACAACATGTTGTAGTTCGGTGGTCACCTCAGTGACGTCATGTTGTAGTTCGGTGGTCACCTCACCACCGAAAATCCAGA
>NC_137862.1:1779081-1879081 GCF_963924005.1 Protomyctophum bolini | reverse complement strand
TTAAACTGGAGTTTAAAATGCCTTGTATAATAATCTTTGATTAGTCATTTTGAACACAAAAAGCATTTTAAATTGGCTAAAAGGATTTAGAGTAGTATCAGTAGACACGTCTACGTATATATATTGTCTCTTTAAAAATGGTATCTTTTGTTCTCATCTGGATATGGAGCAGGTGGGCGTCCTCTAGGAGCTTTCTGAGCGCTGGGAGGTCAGCTGCAGAAACAACTCATTAAAAACCCAACTACCCAAAAGTGTAAAACAGAAGCAGTTCCGGAAATGAAACCTGCAAGAGGTATACAGGCTCGGAAGCAACATCTTTTATTCTGACTAACGCGTGTTGGTCGGGGGGGTAGGACCAAGGGATTTGGGATTTGTTTATAAACATTTGTGATTTGTTTATAAACATTTGTGATTTATTTATAAACATTTTGGGATTTGTTTATAAACATTTGGGATTTGTTTACAAACATTTGGGATTTGTTTATAAACATTTGTGATTTGTTTATAAACATTTGTGATTTATTTATAAACATTTTGGGATTTGTTTATAAACATTTGGGATTTGTTTATAAACATTTGGGATTTGTAAGTCTCATGGGGGGGGTAGGACCACTACCAGTTTACCTGTAGTAAGTCTCATGGTCGGGGGGGTAGGACCAAGGGATTTGGGATTTGTTTATAAACATTTTGGTATTTGTTTATAAACATTTGTGATTTGTTTATAAACATTTGTGATTTGTTTATAAACATTTGTGATTTGTTTATAAACATTTGTGATTTGTTTATAAACATTTTGGGCTCTGTATAATATGTTGCCTAGGGCGTCAAAAGGCCTAGAACCGGCACTGCGTGTAGACTTCCTCAGATCAAGTATAAGTATAAGTGAGAAATGGCCTTGGGTTACACGCCCCTCTTTTTAGACATTAACATAATCCTCCCGTGTTGGGGTATAGTTCTGTTACTTAACCCATTTTGGACTGAGGTCGATTTAAAAAAAGATGCTTCTAAATGCTAAAATGTTTCTGAAAAACCCATGTTTCTATGTCAGCGGTGCTCAACCTTTTTCATGTCAAGGACCCCCAGAATTATCTCTATTGGGCCACGGACCCCCATCTCAAAATATGTAGTTCCAGGGAACGACGCAAAGATTTGACTTAAAACAGTCGCTCTGAAAGAATAATATTCAAAGATTTCTGCCGCATTTTCACGATTTTTCAAAAAATAGCCTACCTATAAGGTCTTTTTTCAATAGCTAAATTATAACATAATGTTTAAAACACCAAAAGGGGTTCCCGCCCAAAATGAGTTAAGGCATTATGGATACAAAAATCACAGACAAATATTTTTGACAAATTATTTCTCAACAACATCATAGGATACATAATGGTCTGTATAGTCACAATGTCACTTTCATCATTTAACAGCATCATAACGTACTTGGCCAACATGTGGGGCACAGTTTGTCAAATTATAAGAGCACATTAATGAATAGTTTTATGTCCGGTCTTAAAACAACATGTACACATGAGTATTACAGCAACAAAAAATCCACTGCTCCACCACCCACCAGGCAAACCAGGCATACTTAATGAACTGGTGGGCGTGCCCACATAAAAACAACATTTTAACAAATACTGTACACTTTCTTGAAAAAGATTATTCCTCCTTATATAACAATAAGACCTGATGATCAAAGCTGTGACTATAGCCAATCTACAAGCTCACAAAGCGTTGCACCGTGGAGTTGTGAGATTGCAAGCCGATCTACAAGCTCACAAAGCGTTGCACCGTGGAGTTGTGAGATTGTATAGCAGATCTACAAGCTCACAAAGCGTTGCACCGTGGAGTTGTGAGATTGTAGCCGATCTACAAGCTCACAAAGCGTTGCACCGTGGAGTTGTGAGATTGTAGCCGATCTACAAGCTCACAAAGCGTTGCACCGTGGAGTTGTGAGATTGTAGCCGATCTACAAGCTCACAAAGCGTTGCACTGTGGAGTTGTGAGATTGTAGATAACCTATTTCAGTGGGCAACACACAACGCAGTCAATTATGAATCGGGCATTAAGGCCCATTATTACATATTTAGACCTTTATTCCCAACACAATGCTGGCCCAAATCTGGTTAAAATTATGTTCCCTGGAACACTTATACGAATAATTACAATTTCACTGGTTGATTAGAGCCGTCAGAGAGCCTTCAGAGTCGGCCCATTTAAGGACTGTATTAAAGCAGGTTATTAAGCTTCAACCCTGAACCCAAGTTATACCAACTTAGTGTAATAAATAAAATCTGAAAGACCGAATTATGATCGATGGTCTACCGTACTCTGAATGTTTGTGGAGGAGTATTTTGGCGTCTCAGAATATTTTGGAGGCATTTAGAAATGTACGTTTACGGCTATACAGCGAACGTCTAAAGACCTGCTCATATTTATGGTGAGCATGGCTTTCTCCTTAATAAAGCGCTTGATGTGATATTGACGTCTAACTGAGAAGAAATGTCAATCGGTCATGTTGCTGGTGTAGCAGCGCACATTAACACATTCTGAACGGGAACCCATTTTGGTGTTATAGCATCATGTCGTGCTTTAGCTATTGAAAAATAGCAGATCTACAAGCTCATAGCGCGCCACCGAGTGGCGCGCTACGAGCTTGTAGGTCTGCTATTTTTTTGAAAAATCGAAGAACGACTGACGTTTTTAGAATCTGATCTCAGGTCAGAATGGGGTTAATCAGACCAGTGTGTGTCCAGTGGAAACCTCGTATGAATCTGATCTCAGGTCAGAATGGGTTAAGCGTGCCTTGTGTTGCATGCCTCAGAGACTGAAGGGTAGAGGAGTAATGCATGACATGCATTGGGAATTGAGTTCACCCTTCAGTGCACAGAGCAGAGGATGCTTAACCCATTCTGACCTGAGATCAGATTCATACGAGGTTTCCACTAGGACACACACTGGTCTGATGAACCCATTCTGACCTGAGATCAGATTCTAAAAATGTCAGTCGTTCTTCGAATTTTTCAAAAATAGCAGACCTACAAGCTCGTATCGCGCCACTCGGTGGCGCGATATGAGCTTGTAGATCTGCTATTTTTCAATAGGTAAAGCATAACGTGATGCGAACACCAAAATAGGTGCCCGGTCAGAATGGATTAAACATATTGAATCCACATGCACCCCCACCCCTATCTCCCCCCCCCACCCACCCACCCCCCTGTCTATGACTAGGCTTGACAAAATAGATTTGAGGTGGAACATTATTTCATGTTGTATAGCCTTCCTGTGTGTGTGTGTGTGTGTGTGTGTGTGTGTGTGTGTGTGAATAAATGAATGAATGAATGAATTTTTATTTTCGTGTCTTGTCAATTAAGACCCATCCCTTACGGGATTATAAGACACCAACAACATAAATAAACAATTTCACGTTCACTTCCCTGTGTGTGTGTGTGTGTGTGTGTGTGTGTGTGTGTGTGTGTGCGCGCATCTCCCCATGCCTCTTCCTCTGCCTATATCTCGCTCACACACGCACGCATGCGCGCATGACACATGAGTGAGAGAGGTATAGAGGAAGAGGCATGGGAACATCTAGTGACAGAGAATGTGGGAGGAATTTAATGTGTTAATCATTTTGTATTTCTTTATTCAGTCCCGAGTGCTGCTATGATATGATACGTATGTCATGTGACACGTTGGCATTAAGGATGAGGCCTCCTGCCACTTGGGCCACTAGCCCATTTTAGCCGGGAACCCTTTTTTTTGGTGTTGGCATTATGTTATGCTTTAGCTATTGAAAAATAGCAGATCTACAAGCTCATAGCGCGCCACCGAGTGGCGCGCTACGAGCTTGTAGGTCTGCTATTTTTGAAAAAATCGAAGAACGACTGACATAGAAACATGGCTTTTTCAGAAAACTGTCAGGATGTAGAAGACATTTTTAGAATCTGATCTCAGGTCAGAATGGAAAACTGTCAGGATGTAGAAGACATTTTTTAGAATCTGATCTCAGGTCAGAATGGAAAACTGTCAGGATGTAGAAGACATTTTTAGAATTTGATCTCAGGTCAGAATGGAAAACTGTCAGGATGTAGAAGACATTTTTTTAGAATCTGATCTCAGGTCAGAATGGAAAACTGTCAGGATGTAGAAGACATTTTTAGAATCTGATCTCGGGTCAGAATGCAAAACTGTCGGGATGTAGAAGACATTTTTAGAATCTGATCTCAGGTCAGAATATGGAAAACTGTCAGGATGTAGAAGACATTTTTTTAATCTGATCTCGGGTCAGAATGGAAAACTGTCAGGATGTATAGAAGACATTTTTAGAATCTGATCTCAGGTCAGAATGGAAAACTGTCAGGATGTAGAAGACATTTTTAGAATCTGATCTCAGGTCAGAATATGGAAAACTGTCAGGATGTAGAAGACATTTTTTAAATCTGATCTCAGGTCAGAATGGAAAACTGTCAGGATGTAGAAGACATTTTTAGAATCTGATCTCGGGTCAGAATGGAAAACTGTCAGGATGTAGAAGACATTTTTAGAATCTGATCTCAGGTCAGAATATGGAAAACTGTCAGGATGTAGAAGACATTTTTTTAATCTGATCTCAGGTCAGAATGGAAAACTGTCGGGATGTAGAAGACATTTTTTTAATCTGATCTCAGGTCAGAATGGGCTAGTGTCCAGCGGTGACGGAGAGAGATAGTGACTCACAAGGGGGTTCAAGTGGGCGAGTGAGCAATGGCTTATGCAAATCCTCCTGCCTCTGCACACTGCTCATGACATTACATTGTTACATTGTGACATGGTTACACTGTGAAATCCTCATTGTACAAAATATGAAACTGCAGGTTTATTAATTTTTTTGGCTATTTTATCCAATTTAGGCCTGACGTCGAAATTTAAAAAAAAATCTTCTAAATCATGACAATTTTTGGAAAGATTTGAGGCACTTTTTTTTTTAATACTGTTTTTATTAGGCTTTTTTTGTATGACAATTTCAGATTAGACAATGATAAGTAATTCAGTTAAATAAAAAATGAAAAAAAATAACAGGCAATGTAAATGTTCCACATACAGTATAATAAAAAAAGACATAAGTGTGATAAACATGAAAAAACAAAAAACTGTTAAACAATGACAAGTGTGAACAAACAAACAAAACAGACAACAGGACAGACACTCTTGCTCTCAAACTTCCAACATGTTGTTGTAAATTAAGTAAGTTACAGACATTCTTTTTTTTTTAAATAATAAAAAATAAAATAAAGAAAAAACACTCAGTTCCTTTTCCTTCAGTTTGAGGCACATTTTAACGATTTTTCAAAAATAGCAGACCGCTTGTAGATCTGCTATTTTCCAATAGCTAAATTATAACATAATGTTTAAAACACCAAAAGGGGTTCCCGCCCAAAATGGGTTATTTAGACTAGTTTTGGATGAAACAATAAAAAAAGACATGCACACAGTGCACACCCCCAAACTAAATTGGATGGGTGGTGCTGGATCCAAAACCACTGCACACCAAGTAGCTCCCGCGGCTGTTAAAATGATTGGTGTTTCTTTGGGGATGAAAGAACAACACCAACATACTGTAGAGAGCTTCCATGAGAATGGAATTATAAAGATGAAAGATTACATTGTGTATAATGCCTGCATGGCGATTTGCTAGGAATAATAATAATATTGGTAGTACCTTTCTGAACTGGAATAATGATAAAAGCTCAAGCCCCAATTCAATTATGTCAATATAACAATCTCATCTTAGTTATACATCCTTTAACCCATTCTGACCTGAGATCAGATTTAAAAAAAAACTTCTACATCCTGACAGTTTTCATTCTGACCTGAGATCAGATTAAAAAAAATGTCTTTTACGTCAGTCGCTCTTCGATTTTTCAAAAATAGCAGACCTACAAGCTCGTAGCGCGCCACTCGGTGGCGCGCTATGAGCTTGTAGATCTGCTATTTTTCAATAGCTAAAGCATGACATGATGCTATAACACCAAAATGGGTTCCCGTTCAGAATGGGTTAAATTGAAGTGCTCTGCAGAATGACTTTATCAAATAAAATACTATAACTATAACTGGTCTTATCTTGGGTCATAATCCAAAGATAAGAAGGACTACATTTTTGCCATTAAGAGAAGGACATCCCAAATGCTATATTCAATTAACTCAGTGAGTAGGACTCTAATCCACTGTAATGGGTTTGTATAGGTATCTACGTACATACGTGTTCCTCAATACGTCATATTATATACAGTACGTGTTGTGGGCGAGTGTTCCTCAATACATCACATTATATCCAAACTGAATTAATTTGGATTCTCGACACAATTATTCACATTTCAGGAAAATAGTACAGTAGAGTTTTTAAACTGTAAAGAACCACTGTTTTTAGTTTTTGAGGACGCCATAGGATTCCTTCTTTATACTTTACTTAAAACTAGCTTGAGTTGTTATGCATTTTAACCACATTAATCCTCATTTTGGGGCAAATTGTCTTTGAAAATAATGTAGATCAGCTATTTTTGAGGGAAACAAGCTTTAATGTTTGTCTTGTCAACGATGCTTGTTTAAGAAAACCCCATAATAGACAATGAAGAGAAATCTAATGTTTGTTTAGAGGACTAAACAAACATTAGCACCCGTCGACAAACATTATGTTGTAATTGATGTTGTATTTATATTTTCTTCTATAAACAGCTTTTGTCCCAACACGTCTCGAGGTCGGGACAAAATGTCCGCTGAGTCTTGTCCCCACACATCGCAAGATTTGCCATGACGTCAGCGTTCCGCTAAATATGATGTAAATTAAACATCAAAACATTAAACGCCGTTGACATTGAAGGCAACACGTACGTCATACTGTATGTAAACCAGCAAATAAGCTAACCAATCCCAGGCCAACAAGCATTCTGATTGGCCAGTATGAAATGATGCATGATGACGTTGTACAGTATGATGATAAGAGCTGATAATTCTGCTAAATATGACTTAAAATCAAACATCAAAACATTAAACGCCAATGTCAAGTGTCCGCTAACATAAATTGATGTACGATGACAAGTGCCCCTCAATTCACACAGGTGTGATTTTTTCCTACTGTACGTTCCATTTTCATCGAGGTTTCCATGACTTCTGCAGCACAAACTATACAGTATGCCTGTCTCTAGAAAACTAGCCCTGAGAACTTACATTTTTCATATTAATTCTCGGTTGAGTTATTATTCTGGTGTAACTTAATTGACTGGATAGCAAGGCTTAACATTTGAGCCTTTGCTTAAGTAATCAAAATTGCATTTAGTATTAAGACATATAGTTTAATGGCCGTTCATCATATCCCTTCTAAGGGCTCATCTATCAAAATAGGCTGGTCCTTAATTCCTGTAGCGAGCCTGGGGTAGTATGGTGGGCCTTCCTCTCTTTTATATATTATATACTTTTAACTGTTGAAAAATAACAGATCTACAAGCTCATGGCGCGGCACTAGGTCTGCTATTTCTTTTTAATCATCAATCATATCTTTGAATATATATATATCTTTTCAGAGTTTCAGTTTTTAGCTTCTGGGGGAGGGTCCCTGGAACAACATATTTTCAGCCGCATATTACATATAATTTTTGGGGTCCTTTTGACATGAAATATTGAGAACCACTGATATAGAAACATGAGGTTTTTCAGAAGAAAAATACATGTAAAAAATACATTTTATTTTAATTTCGAAGTCAGGCCAAAATGGGTTAAGACAAGACAGAGTTCAAGCTAAAATATTGGAGAAAGTAATTTGTTCTAACCTCCAGAATAAAGACGATTTCAATTCCACAGTAACACTGTTACCAGAAAGAACATTTTGACAGTACAAAGAACAAGAATACGGAGTATGCCAAGTGAACGTGGAATTATGAATAGCCCATTCTGACCTGAGATCAGATTCATACGAGGTTTCCACTGGACACACACTGATCTGATTAACCCATTCTGACCTGAGATCAGATTCTAAAAATGTCAGTCGTTCTTCGATTTTCTTCAAAAATAGCAGACCTACAAGCTCGTAGCGCGCCACTCGGTGGCGCGCTATGAGCTTGTAGATCTGCTATTTTTCAATAGCTAAAACATAACATAATGCTAACACCAAAATGGGTTCCCGTTCAGAATGGGATAGAGACGGAATGGTAGAATACTGTGTTCCAAAACTCAGAAAGCATTGCAATTTCAATCATTTTTACTATAAAAAGTAGATCAATAATGTGTCATTCCCTTCAAATAGTATTTGAAAAGCACCACCAAACCTAAAAAAAAATGAGGTAGGCAGAAGCTCATTTAAATATACAGGCGTGGAGGATTTGAACAAAATCCAGAGGGAAATTAAATTTGCCATGCAGTCCTTGAACATTTTTAAAACATTTTAAGACTTTTTGTGCAATCCTGAGAATTCTGTACTGCTCTTTTTTAACTGTATCTTGAATATATCAAAGGGATATCAGATACACTAAACTTGGCAGCCTTAAACTTAATTCTTACTCCATGTTCCCTGCCAACATGAACAGAACAGATGTGACATGGTAGCTAGAAGATCAGTTCATTTGGCAAGTGGCACTGCCGTACTTTGAAGTATATAGCATTTAAAAAGTAGACTCCGATGTCAGCTTACTGTACAAAAGCTGTCAATACAGTAGCTTCTTTCTGTGGGATTTATTTATGGCAACATCCTCATTTAGGAAGTTCAAGGATTAGTGGGTTTTATTATGTCAGGTGGCATAGACGGGCAATGGAGAAGTAACGGCATGTGATTCCATCTCTTATTTCAGACGTAACATAAACCATTCACACAATTTAATATTTTGCAACATACATTGCGCATACTGTACATGCTTGCTGAACCCAATTTGAGCCCATGTGGGCCGTTCAATGTTGGTTCTTGTAGTATCAGAGGGAGGACAGCGATTGCTTGAGCTTCACAATGTGTGTCCAGTGTTGAACAGGACATTATAAACCTGTTGGCCTCAACTGTAATATCATGTGGTCTGAAGAACTGATCCATATAGGCCATGTCAGGAGACTCAGGACAGCTGTCTGTCGATTGATTAGAATACAGAGTAACGTCCCGGAACCGTTCCAAAAATACATCCACGCTAATGTGAGGGATGTCCTGCATCCCTGATGAATGATGTCACGTGGCGTGTACGAGACCATCGATAATAAGTGACTGACTGACTGACGGGAGATGTATGTCATAGTAAACGTTGTCATAGTAAATGCAACCAGTCACTTTATTTTTTAAAGGTATATTCAGTGATTTCACTTAATTCAATTTTTTTGTTTTGTTGTGATAATCCTCTCTACTATAGAGTGTGCTGACCATATAAGATAAGCAGTTCCTCCCTGTCCCCAGTTAACCCCTGGGGGTCAAAAAAACCGTAGGTTTCGTTTTTGACTCTCTATCCTGATTGGACGAAGGCTTAGGTCCCACAGCCAAAAACGAAACCTAAGGTTTTTTGAGTGAAATCACTGAATATACCTTTAAATAATGTTTACTCTTCAAAGTACGCAGCATTTCTCTGACTGCTACAGTACATGAGGGTACAGACTGTTTCTCTCTACAGTACATGAGGGTACAGACTGTTTCTCTGCTACAGTACATGAGGGAACAGACTGTTTCTCTCTACAGTACATGAGGGAACAGACTGTTTCTCTCTACAGTACATGAGGGAACAGACTGTTTCTCTCTACAGTACATGAGGGTACAGACTGTTTCTCTGCTACAGTACATGAGGGAACAGACTGTTTCTCTCTACAGTACATGAGGGAACAGACTGTTTCTCTCTACAGTACATGAGGGTACAGACTGTTTCTCTCTACAGTACATGAGGGTACAGACTGTTTCTCTCTGCAGTACATGAGGGTACAGACTGTTTCTCTCTGCAGTACATGAGGGTACAGACTGTTTCTCTCTACAGTACATGAGGGAACAGACTGTTTCTCTCTACAGTACATGAGGGTACAGACTGTTTCTCTCTACAGTACATGAGGATACAGACTGTTTCTCTCTACAGTACATGAGGGAACAGACTGTTTCTCTCTGCAGTACATGAGGGTACAGACTGTTTCTCTCTACAGTACATGAGGGAACAGACTGTTTCTCTCTACAGTACATGAGGGTACAGACTGTTTCTCTGCTACAGTACATGAGGGAACAGACTGTTTCTCTCTGCAGTACATGAGGGTACAGACTGTTTCTCTCTGCAGTACATGAGGGAACAGACTGTTTCTCTCTGCAGTACATGAGCGTACAGACTGTTTCTCTCTACAGTACATGAGGGAACAGACTGTTTCTCTCTGCAGTACATGAGGGAACAGACTGTTTCTCTCTACAGTACATGAGGGTACAGACTGTTTCTCTCTGCAGTACATGAGGGTACAGACTGTTTCTCTCTGCAGTACATGAGGGTACAGACTGTTTCTCTCTGCAGTACATGAGGGTACAGACTGTTTCTCTCTGCAGTACATGAGGGAACAGACTGTTTCTCTCTGCAGTACATGAGGGTACAGACTGTTTCTCTCTGCAGTACATGAGGGAACAGACTGTTTCTCTCTACAGTACATGAGGGAACAGACTGTTTCTCTCTACAGTACATGAGGGTACAGACTGTTTCTCTCTACAGTACATGAGGGTACAGACTGTTTCTCTGCTACAGTACATGAGGGAACAGACTGTTTCTCTCTACAGTACATGAGGGTACAGACTGTTTCTCTCTGCAGTACATGAGGGTACAGACTGTTTCTCTCTACAGTACATGAGGGTACAGACTGTTTCTCTCTACAGTACATGAGGGTACAGACTGTTTCTCTCTACAGTACATGAGGGTACAGACTGTTTCTCTCTGCAGTACATGAGGGTACAGACTGTTTCTCTCTGCAGTACATGAGGGTACAGACTGTTTCTCTCTACAGTACATGAGGGTACAGACTGTTTCTCTGCTACAGTACATGAGGGAACAGACTGTTTCTCTCTACAGTACATGAGGGTACAGACTGTTTCTCTCTGCAGTACATGAGGGTACAGACTGTTTCTCTCTACAGTACATGAGGGTACAGACTGTTTCTCTCTACAGTACATGAGGGTACAGACTGTTTCTCTCTACAGTACATGAGGGTACAGACTGTTTCTCTCTGCAGTACATGAGGGAACAGACTGTTTCTCTCTACAGTACATGAGGGTACAGACTGTTTCTCTCTACAGTACATGAGGGTACAGACTGTTTCTCTGCTACAGTACATGAGGGAACAGACTGTTTCTCTCTACAGTACATGAGGGTACAGACTGTTTCTCTCTGCAGTACATGAGGGTACAGACTGTTTCTCTCTACAGTACATGAGGGTACAGACTGTTTCTCTCTACAGTACATGAGGGTACAGACTGTTTCTCTCTACAGTACATGAGGGTACAGACTGTTTCTCTCTGCAGTACATGAGGGTACAGACTGTTTCTCTCTGCAGTACATGAGGGTACAGACTGTTTCTCTCTGCAGTACATGAGGGAACAGACTGTTTCTCTCTACAGTACATGAGGGAACAGACTGTTTCTCTCTACAGTACATGAGGGTACAGACTGTTTCTCTCTACAGTACATGAGGGTACAGACTGTTTCTCTCTACAGTACATGAGGGTACAGACTGTTTCTCTCTGCAGTACATGAGGGTACAGACTGTTTCTCTCTACAGTACATGAGGGTACAGACTGTTTCTCTCTGCAGTACATGAGGGTACAGACTGTTTCTCTCTGCAGTACATGAGGGTACAGACTGTTTCTCTCTGCAGTACATGAGGGTACAGACTGTTTCTCTCTACAGTACATGAGGGTACAGACTGTTTTCTCTCTGCAGGAGTAGTTTGTGGCTGAAGTGTTGCCGGTGCCGCTGCAACATTTATGCAGTGCTGCTTGCCTCATGCAGGTGAGGCACGACATGCACATTTTCAGTGCAAAAACTCCTCTAGTCCCGAAACCGTCCCGGCTGAGATTAATATAAGTCCCAAATAGATATTTTACAGTCGTAGGGGGACCCCCTTAGTCTGGAGGCCTATATATATAGCCACTGTGGGCAAGTTTCAGGTCATAATAAAGGCTGCTTAAAACAGTTTGACTCCATAAAACGTGTAACCCGCATTTTAATCAAATATTGTATAATAATAATAATAATAATAATAAAACTTTATTTGTATAGCACCTTTCATGACATGAAATGCAGCTCAAAGTGCTTTACAGAGAAATGGAGGATAAAAGAAAAGCAAGGCAACAACATTAAAAACAAGCAGTAATGCAATACAGTGAGGACATGAATAACAAAAAATAAAAAATAAAAGATTAATTAAAAGCAATGTTGTAGGAGTGGGTCTTGCGCTGAGCTTTAAAAATGTCTCCAGAGGCTGCCTGACGAAGGTACAGTGGGAGCTTGTTCCATGCCGACGGCCCGTAGAAGCAAAAAGCTGCTTCCCCGTATTTTTTAGTTGCCATTTTTTTTGGCAAAGCGAGCAGGACAGCAGAGAAAGACCTTAGGGGTATACGCTGCCGATATTGTTTTATTACCTTTTATAGCACACACTGAATTCTTTGGGCTTTTGATCTGTGAAAATCCGGCAAAAAAAAATGTTCCTTCGTTTGTTACGAGCGATCGCACCACCCGCCATCTTGGTGCGCCGCAAGACCGCCCCCCACAAGACCCGCCTCCATGAGGCGTTGTACCCCGTTCATTTGCATTGGCCTCAATTTCCCAGAAGCCCTAGCAGAATCTCGTCAAATCCCCCGCCACCACCCACCCCTTTTCCCCCTCACTGTATATGTTTTTTTCCCCTTTTTTACCTCCTTTATGATTAATTCCTGTTCTGTTCTTTGGCTATGTAGAGAAGTGTCTATTTGTACGTCTCTAAATGTTTTGATGAATTGAACAAGGTGGACCCTCTTGTAAACAAGTGTAATGCTTTATTGGGTCGTCCACTCACAGTTAACAGTGTTTGTATTGAGTTTATGCTTGAAATGTACTGTAATTCTGCAAACTATTAATAAATATTTCAATCATTCAAAACACACGCACGCACACACACACACACACACACACACACACACACACACACACACACACACACACACCTAAGGCACAGTGGTGTAATTTAAGGTCATGCTGTAAAAAAAAAAAAAAAGAAAGGAAAAACATCTCTCTTACCTTGTATAGTAATCCTAATCATTTTGTTAGAAAATAACTTTTATAGAACTATTATTGAAACTAGTCATATTGAGTGCACAGGGGTCAGGACAGAACGATAATTGGATGATATAAAATTGATTCCCTCTCCTTGTTTTATTTGCTTCAGGGCCTAGATCGCCCTATATCTCCATTTATTTTTTTCCTGGTTTCCCTGCACCGTCTCCTGTAGGATCTCAGCCCACCATCAGAGTGTAGGTGGTGGAAGGTTATTGAACGATACGGTGCCCCCCCCCACTCAGACATGAGGGAATACGAGGGGCGGAGAATGGAGAGCTATTTCAGGTTGAGCTCCTCTCGGTATGTAGGTCTAGGTGATTAACCCATTCTGACCGGGCACCCATTTTGGTGTTAGCATCATGTTATGCTTTACCTATTGAAAAATAGCAGATCTACAAGCTCATAGCGCGCCACCGAGTGGCGCGCTACGAGCTTGTAGGTCTGCTATTTTGGAAAAATCGAAGAACGACTGACATTTTTAGAATCTGATCTCAGGTCACAATGGGTTAATCAGACCAGTGTGTGTCCAGTGGAAACCTCGTATGAATCTGATCTCAGGTCAGAATGGGTTAAAATGACGTCTTTATAACCCACAGTACTTCTTAATGGAGGTGCTTCCGTAGAGGCGTTGCTTGATATAATCATCATCTCACCCTCTGCGTCTCGTTTTAAGTTATATCAATCTGTCTGCGTTTGTAGTGCGTGTGTGTGTGTGTGTGTGTGTGTGTGTGTGTGTGTGTGTGTGTGTGTGTGTGTGTGTGTCAGAAGTAGTCGGACGTTTGGAATCAGATGAGGATTGTTTTCAATTTTTTCTTTTTCTTCGCACTTGTTGATGACCTCCAAGGTGCCGAATATACAAAACTGGATTCATGTCATTTGACGACACTTACCTGTAACGGTTTTGATCATTGGTTAAACCCATTTTGGGGCGGGAACCCCTTTTGGTGTTATAGCATTATGCTATGCTTTATAGCTATTGAAAAATAGCAGATCTACAAGCTCATAGCTACGAGCTTGTAGGTCTGCTATTTTTTTTAAATCGAAGAACGACTGACATAGAAACATAGCTTTTTCAGAAAACTGTCAGGATGTAGAAGACATTTTTTGAATCTGGTTAAAACAATCGTGACCCCCCCATTGGTCCGAAGGAAGCAATGAGCTTTCCCCATTGGTCCGAAGGAACCATTGAGATGACCAATGAGCTTTCCACATGGTCCGCAATTGCTTCAAAGTTATTTTCATAGCATAGCAGTCAGTTTTTAACAAATATCACCCTGTCTCTTTAAGTCTGTGTTTATCAACATTGTCAACCATGGGCGTAGCTTGAACATTTTTTTGACCTTTATTTTATTACTTTTGCGTTTTTTTACAATGCCCTAACCCATAAAAATGAGTTATTTACGTAGTACAGCACAGCCACACACACACACACACACACACACACACACACTACAGCCGTACAGCGAGTCATCATTTCATGATAAGAGAGATGATTACAAACCTTACAAATCCTGCAATTGTGTTTATTTACCTGATTGCGGTCAGTGTTTTTCCTTATAGTGCACTTTAGAAAACTGCGGATATAAGTAGGTCTAGTTCATTGCAGAGGGGCGGGCTGGCGGGGGCGTCTTTGTATTATGTCTCAAATGTCCACACAATGATTATAATCAAAATAGTAAAGTTTAGTGAAAAGCTTCGGCAGGATAACAACCCAGCAGCACGTACGTTAGTCACCCAGAGAGAGAGAGAGAGAGAGAGAGAGAGAGAGAGAGAGGAAAATAAACATTCCGTGTTTCTGTGTTGTTCTGCAGCAGCTACCCAGAGCATTCTGCAAATGCCACAGTGTCTCTCATGGGGCTTTCCTCATCTAACCCAAATCCTTCTCTTTTTACTTGAAAAATGCCTGGCTGAGGCAACCTCCTCAAGGGACAGAGAAGAGGAGTCCCTACTCTGCCCACAACCACTGAACAGTATATCGCTTCTCTTGAATATAGCACATTTTCCTTCTGCTACCCCTTATTTCTCTCCATCCCCCACCCTCCTCCTCGGAACCCCCATGGCCACAACACAAGAGCGGGTATACAGCTCCTTGGCGAGGGAGGCTCCAGTCCGCTCTGAGCCCTGTGCGTGATTGTTCACGGATGCCACAGTTTCCGACGTGGCACAGGCGTTTGTTATAGAGCCCCAGTTACTGCCTGCGAGCGCTGGGGCAAGGCCTAGTGGGGCCAGCCCTGAATGGATGGGCTGTCAGCCAGCCCAGCCTCTGTGATGAGGGGCCCGGGCCTCGCGCGCAGGGCCCCCAGATGGGGAGGGGAGAGATACAGTCTCCTGTCAGCCAGCCGGGGCCCCCACAGCACCAGGACAGGAGGCTCCCATGTCAGTCTGCCCCGAGGAGGGGTGAGGATGGAGGAGAAAGTGAACGCCAGGGGAGCACTGTGTGGGAAGTGTGGACTTCAACACTGATCCATCAACCCAAGTCTCCATCTATGAAGTTCATACATCACGTGCAAATGCAAACGCGTGCGAACGTGGGTGGGTGGGTGCGTGCGGGGGCACACGGAATAGACAAACCAAAGATTTGCAATTATGCAAATGATTTGTCTTGCAAGGAATGTCCATCATGTTCCAAAACATGTAATCCTACAATAAATGCGCCGTGTGTGTGTCTGTGTGCGTGTGTGTACGGTTGTAATGCACGTAACTCGAGAACCGTTCGCCCCACCGACTTCAAATTCGACACACGCGTTCCACACCCCCCCCGCAGGGAGGGCAGTGCCCGGTATCGAGTCGGTCGGACCCACGGTTCTCCACCAGAACCACCACTAAAGGCTCTAGTCAGGCTCTGCCAGTGGGCCTATAATGAGCCAAAGTCCCCTCACCTGTGCAATTTCCAGCCTCTGCCTTCAGCCAATTGATTGCCATGGCAACCCCACACCTGCAAATTGATTACTTAACCACTCCATTTTTCACAGTCAGTTTGGACTCTGCAGACACAGAGATCTCCATGTGGGACACAGACAGACAGACAGTTAAAATGGGTGCTATGACAAGTTGACAAACGGGTATTATTAGGTTCCAAAGTTGCATCGTTCTCAAGTAGGCTGGTGGCCGATGGGGTCATGGGCACGTAAAAGTCTAGGGGAAAAATTACAAAAAAGAATTAATTTTTTTTTAAACTTTACTGAGCTTATATGTAACTGTCCCAGAATGGGAGACAGTGGTTTCAGTTATAAATATAAGTAATATTAAATGTTATTTTGTGTGCAACGTTTATGATCATACTAAAAGGTTGATTTTGTTATGAATAAATGGAATTTATTCATATGTTAAAAGGTTATATCACAAGGTAAAAATGCACCCTTTGGAAGGGAGTCACATGATCAGAGTGTCACCTGTCAGTAAAGGGTCAGAGGTTGAACTGAGTTCCTGGAGAGAAGTTGGATGTTTTGGGAACGACAGAGAGAGAGAGAGACAGTTATAGTTCATCTGCACATGGTTCAAAGGCGCACACGGTACATATATTCTTAATTACGTGTTCCTTTTGATTGAAGTGTGTTGTATATTGCTGTAAATGTGGAACTGCAGACTTTATTGACAAGTTGGACTCTCACTAACTAGAGGACTCTGCTTCCTTGTGTATGGACTGACAAACCTGAACAAAATGTCTTTGTTTCTTTATTCTAGTTTTCATGGTGTCAGTGACAGTCAAGAGGAGTATCATGCCGACATCTGTATGATGCGTGGACATTCCATTGAACCTGCACAGCTACAGTTATATCAAGCAAACAGTCTAGAGAGCTAGTCCGGCTCCAACTGACGAGGTACGTATTCACCATGTTTGTATTTTATTTTTAGCAACACCACTCTTTGTATGGATAATATACAGTTAGAATTGACTGTGTACTGTACTGTACTGTACTCTCACACACCTATCTGAAATTATACTGTAAGTTTAAGCTACCTGTTTTATTGTGTGGTATTGAACATCAATTGATCTCCGATCGAGGCTGCGGGGGCAAATGATTTTGCGTGGGTGGGTGGGTGAGTGAGTGTGCGTGCGTGAGACATCTCACAGACTGCTCAGCTGCTAAGCGCCGTTGGGGCGGGCCGGGAGGCTGTGGCTAAGGAGGTAGAGCAGGTCGTCCAATGATCCGTGGGTCGGTGGCTCCTCCTGTCCACCTGTCGAAGTGTCCTTGGGCAAGACACTGAAGCACACATTGCCTCCAATGAGTCGGTCGGTGTGAGCTCGCCACCGTCGGTGTGTGAATGTGGGAAGTGAGGACGCTCATGGCCTCGACGGTTCGCCGCTTCACCTCCCAACGTATGAATGAATGAACTATTGTAAAGCGATTTGAGCACTTGGAAAAGCGCTATAAAAATGCAATCCATATAGTATTATTTCTATAGTTTCTCCACTTGATTCCTTGGATCATGATCCTATAGCAAAATCACACACATTATCTCTGTAAACAGGTATACAGAGTTTTGATATTCCATACCGATTGGCTATGTTTAACTTCCAACGTTCTTCAAGCTTACAGTATGTTACGAATGCTAAAAGACAGGCTCAATCCCAAATTTGAATAACACATTGAGGGGCCAACATCTATTTTGATTAGACATTGATTAGACATTGTGGTCATCACACATGTTTCTATTGGCATTCAAATATTGGTGAGAATTATAAATAGAGCAGGCACACAAGGCAATATCAACTGATTATTAGGGGTGGTAATCAAAGGGTTAATGCTTGCAAGATAATGTAAAAGTGACACAATATTGGCCTGACGCTCATAATAGTATAATTATGATGTGCTGTTCTCATTTGAAAGTGTTCTTTCTTTGCGGGTTTGGTGCAATATTCTACCTTCTCTTATTTCCACGACTGTATTATGTGCACCTTCACTGTTCATATCACATTACTGTCTGCGCCGTCGTACAGTACCAACCGGCAGGGGAGGATTATCCAACGGGCCTGTTAGGCTCAGGGGCCCCTGAGCTAGGGGGCCCCTGAGCTAGGGGGGCCCTTAGCTATAGGGGGCCCTTGAGCATGACCGCAAAGAGGCTCCCCCCAAAAAAGGGTGAATAAAAGTGACACACACGGTCCTTGTCACTGTTTGGGCTTATTCATCATTTGTGTCACTAAAATAACCTCAACAATCCTAAACCATCATGATATACGGTACATTACTGCAAGTGTTTAAACCCTCAGTTTGCATTTATCTGTCTTAGTTTTTGGCTGTTATTTGTTATTTTTAAGCAACCCCTTGCTGTAAATCCTGAATATCGCAGGCCTATATATATGTCATTGTTACAGTATGTGTGCAGACCGTATATATATGAGCCACGTCGGGAAGGAGAAAAATATTCTCCAGGGGGGGTGGGGGTGGGGGGGGGGGCCCTTTTGCATGACGGGGGCCCAGGGGCCCGTCATTCCTAGATCCGCCTATGCCAACCGGAGTTTAGGAAGTGACAGGGGAATCCTATGGGAGTAAGAGACAAAAGGGGGGGGGGGGGCGGGGGGCTGTAGGAAACATGGAGGGGGCTGTGAGGAGGGAAGGAAGCCAGAGACAAACATAGCTCTCCAGAGAGAGAGAGTGAACGGATGAGACAGCGATGGTGTCTGGTAACAGAACATGGTGTGACAACATGAAGCTGTAGGGGGGATGGGTGGTGGGGGATGGGTGGTGTTATGAGGTGAGAGATTATTATTATCATCTTTTCGGCTCCTTATTTCTGTAGTATGATGACGAACGGACATATTACCGTAGAATGTGGGCTTCTGCAGTTAAAGACTACAGATGGATGATACATAATCCTTACACATTATTTAAAAAATGTTATTGTCTAGAGAGAGAGAGAGAGAGAAAGAGAGAGAGACTCTAGACTATAGAAAAAATGAATAAAATAATATTTATAATAATATATATAATAATAATAATGGAGTCTATGCAGACGTCAGAATGATGTCAGAACAGGCCAGCTCCATATATGGACACTGGGCAGGGTCCTGTTGTCCAGAGGCCTTTTGTGGCGGTTCTGGACAACTGTGTGTCCGACCGACTCGACACCGGGCACTGCCCCCCCCCCTGGGGGGGGGGGGGGGGGGGGGGGGGGGGGGGATACCAATGCTAATTAAATGGTGAAACTGAAAGTCTGCTTTCTACGGAGCCCATGAATGGCCATGCATTCAAAATATATTTTATCTTGTCCGTACAAGATAATATCTTGTCCGTACAAGATACTGTAATAATTATATTGTACGTACAAGATAATATCTTTTCCATGCAAGATATTATCTTGTGTGTACAAGATAATAATTATCTTGTACTTAATTATCTGCTCCGTAGCTTTCTAATTTTTATACATTTCATAACGGTGAAAGATATAAATTATTATTCCAGAATTCTGATAACTTTCAAAAGTACATTAAACCAAACAAAATCAACATGATTTATTTTGGAGGGGGAGTTATTGGTCTTCAAATAACTGTAGCTGTTTAACCCATTCTGACCGGGCACCCATTTTGGTGTTAGCATCATGTTATGCTTTACCTATTGAAAAATAGCAGATCTACAAGCTCATAGCGCGCCACCGAGTGGCGCGCTACGAGCTTGTAGGTCTGCAATTTTTGAAAAATTCGAAGAACGACTGACATTTTTAGAATCTGATCTCAGGTCAGAATGGGTTAATCAGACCAGTGTGTGTCCAGTGGAAACCTCGTATGAATCTGATCTCAGGTCAGAATGGGTTAAAAAAAGCGATTTTAATCAAAAGTAGTTAGTAGAATTATTCAAGTTTGCATTTTACAGCAGCAGTGTGTTCCTAGAAATTGTCAGAAGTGATCAAGGTCAAGGTCAAGGTAAACCTTATTGTCCACAAGGGAAATTTGTCTTGGGCTTTCACCCCAGCTACAGCCACACATAAAACATCAATGACAACAAAAATACATTACAGAGGAAGACACAACATTACACAATTGCTCACATTATGTGTGCAATTGTGTTTTTTTTGTTGTCATTGATGTTTTATGTTTTATGATGCAGTAGTACAGTAGGATACAGTAGGCCGGGGGGGGGGGGGGGGGGTGGGGGGGGGACACTACTTGTACACAAGCATGAGGCCAAAGAGAAAAGGATAATGGGAGAAAGGGGCATGCTGTGGATTGAGAAAATGAATAAGCCAAGGCTGAGGAGAGTCTGCTGCACACACGCTTAATCCATTCTGACCTGAGATCAGATTCATACGAGGTTTCCACAGGACACTGGTCTGATTTAACCCATTCTGACCTGAGATCAGATTTAAAAAAATGTCAGTCATTCTTTGATTTTTCAAAAATAGCAGACCTACAAGCTCGTAGCACGCCACTCGGTGGCGCGCTATGAGCTTGTAGATCTGCTGTTTTTCAATAGATAAAGCATAACATGATGCTAACACCAAAACGGGTGCCCGGTCAGAATGGGTTAAGAGTTGAGAGAGGGGAGAGAGAGGGAGAGAGAGGGAGAGGGAGAGGGGGGGGGGGGGGGAGAGGAAACATCAGTAGAGAACTCATCACAATGCAATGCTGCAGAGTAGTTCCCAGCCTGCACTGCTGGAATCCCATCTCTGGGGCTCAGAGGGCTGCAGGTAATAGGAAGGAAAGGCGCCAGCCATTAAGACTGCATGGGAAGAGAAGGTACAGGAGAAAACCTGACGTTCTCTGTCTGTCTTTAAGAGAAGGTACAGGAGAAACCTGACGTTCTCTGTCTGCCTTTAAGAGAAGGTACAGGAGAAAACCTGACGTTCTCTGTCTGCCTTTAAGAGAAGATACAGGAGAAAACCTGACGTTCTCTGTCTGCCTTTAAGAGAAGGGACAGGAGAAAACCTGACGTTCTCTGTCTGTCTTTAAGAGAAGGTACAGGAGAAACCTGACGTTCTCTGTCTGTCTTTAAGAGAAGGGACAGGAGAAAACCTGACGTTCTCTGTCTGTCTTTAAGAACAGGAGAAAACCTGACGTTCTCTGTCTGTCTTTAAGAGAAGGTACAGGAGAAAACCTGACGTTCTCTGTCTGTCTTTAAGAGAAGGTACAGGAGAAAACCTGACGTTCTCTGTCTGCCTTTAAGAGAAGGGACAGGAGAAAACCTGACGTTCTCTGTCTGCCTTTAAGATAAGGTACAGGAGAAAACCTGACGTTCTCTGTCTGTCTTTAAGAACAGGAGAAAACCTGACGTTCTCTGTCTGTCTTTAAGAGAAGGTACAGGAGAAAACCTGACGTTCTCTGTCTGTCTTTAAGAGAAGGTACAGGAGAAAACCTGACGTTCTCTGTCTGCCTTTAAGAGAAGATACAGGAGAAAACCTGACGTTCTCTGTCTGCCTTTAAGAGAAGGTACAGGAGAAAACCTGACGTTCTCTGTCTGCCTTTAAGAACAGGAGAAACCTGACGTTCTCTGTCTGCCTTTAAGAACAGGAGAAACCTGACGTTCTCTGTCTGCCTTTAAGAACAGGAGAAAACCTGACGTTCTCTGTCTGCCTTTAAGAACAGGAGAAAACCTGACGTTCTCTGTCTGCCTTTAAGAGAAGGTACAGGAGAAAACCTGACATTCTCTGTCTGCCTTTAAGAACAGGAGAAACCTGACTTTCTCTGTCTGTCTTTAAGAGAAGGTACAGGAGAAACCTGACGTTCTCTGTCTGTCTTTAAGAACAGGAGAAAACCTGACGTTCTCTGTCTGCCTTTAAGAACAGGAGAAAACCTGACGTTCTCTGTCTGTCTTTAAGAGAAGGTAAAGGAGAAAACCTGACGTTCTCTGTCTGCCTTTAAGAGAAGGTAAAGGAGAAAACCTGACGTTCTCTGTCTGTCTTTAAGAGAAGGAACAGGAGAAAACCTGACGTTCTCTGTCTGCCTTTAAGAGAAGGTACAGGAGAAAACCTGACGTTCTCTGTCTGCCTTTAAGAACAGGAGAAAACCTGACGTTCTCTGTCTGCCTTTAAGAACAGGAGAAAACCTGACGTTCTCTGTCTGCCTTTAAGAGAAGGTACAGGAGAAAACCTGACATTCTCTGTCTGCCTTTAAGAACAGGAGAAACCTGACTTTCTCTGTCTGTCTTTAAGAGAAGGTACAGGAGAAACCTGACGTTCTCTGTCTGTCTTTAAGAACAGGAGAAAACCTGACGTTCTCTGTCTGCCTTTAAGAACAGGAGAAAACCTGACGTTCTCTGTCTGTCTTTAAGAGAAGGTAAAGGAGAAAACCTGACGTTCTCTGTCTGCCTTTAAGAGAAGGTAAAGGAGAAAACCTGACGTTCTCTGTCTGTCTTTAAGAGAAGGAACAGGAGAAAACCTGACGTTCTCTGTCTGCCTTTAAGAGAAGGTACAGGAGAAAACCTGACGTTCTCTGTCTGCCTTTAAGAGAAGGTACAGGAGAAAACCTGACGTTCTGTCTGCCTTTAAGAACAGGAGAAAACCTGACGTTCTCTGTCTGTCTTTAAGAACAGGAGAAAACCTGACGTTCTCTGTCTGCCTTTAAGATAAGGTACAGGAGAAAACCTGACGTTCTCTGTCTGTCTTTAAGAACAGGAGAAAACCTGACGTTCTCTGTCTGTCTTTAAGAGAAGGTACAGGAGAAAACCTGACGTTCTCTGTCTGTCTTTAAGAGAAGGTACAGGAGAAAACCTGACGTTCTCTGTCTGCCTTTAAGAGAAGATACAGGAGAAAACCTGACGTTCTCTGTCTGCCTTTAAGAGAAGGTACAGGAGAAAACCTGACGTTCTCTGTCTGCCTTTAAGAACAGGAGAAACCTGACGTTCTCTGTCTGCCTTTAAGAACAGGAGAAACCTGACGTTCTCTGTCTGCCTTTAAGAACAGGAGAAAACCTGACGTTCTCTGTCTGCCTTTAAGAACAGGAGAAAACCTGACGTTTTCTGTCTGCCTTTAAGAGAAGGTACAGGAGAAAACCTGACATTCTCTGTCTGCCTTTAAGAACAGGAGAAACCTGACTTTCTCTGTCTGTCTTTAAGAGAAGGTACAGGAGAAACCTGACGTTCTCTGTCTGTCTTTAAGAACAGGAGAAAACCTGACGTTCTCTGTCTGCCTTTAAGAACAGGAGAAAACCTGACGTTCTCTGTCTGTCTTTAAGAGAAGGTAAAGGAGAAAACCTGACGTTCTCTGTCTGCCTTTAAGAGAAGGTAAAGGAGAAAACCTGACGTTCTCTGTCTGTCTTTAAGAGAAGGAACAGGAGAAAACCTGACGTTCTCTGTCTGCCTTTAAGAGAAGGTACAGGAGAAAACCTGACGTTCTCTGTCTGCCTTTAAGAGAAGGTACAGGAGAAAACCTGACGTTCTGTCTGCCTTTAAGAACAGGAGAAAACCTGACGTTCTCTGTCTGCCTTTAAGAGAAGATACAGGAGAAACCTGACGTTCTCTGTCTGTCTTTAAGAACAGGAGAAAACCTGACGTTCTCTGTCTGCCTTTAAGCTCCCAGGCTGTTTTCTTCTTTCTTTTTATTGCCCAGAGCAGAAATTCAATTAAAAGGAATGGGTTCAAAAACTAAAAGCACTTCTCAACTCTGACGCCAATTTAAATGTGTGCAGCTAGTGCGGATTGAAATTAGACTGAAAGAATAAAGTAAACTATAAAGCTGTGTTTTACTGACAGTATACACTTGGTTTAGACTCTTCTCCATATGAATGTGTTGTTATATTATTCTTTAACATTGATGATTCTGTTGGAGGACATCCAGGTTCATCTTAGCACATGCATTTATTATGATTCATATGCATTTCAAGTCTATACGCTATATTGTAATTTTGAGACAAAACAATGAATCATGTTATATTATCATGGGTTTTCAGACAATTTTTGCTCACAGCCATATCATCATAAGAGATTATAATAAAGCTTAATGTCAACAAGGCTATACTCGCATATCAGAATTCCTAGAGCAATAACTATTGCTATTATTATATAACTATTATAACGGAGAACTAAACGATTAACGGGCATCGTCTCTTAGACTTTCACTAGGGGTGAGATTTAGCAGGTGTTTATAATATATATATTTAGGCTATGGTGCCATTTCATGATCATCAAAATGTATCTCTCATGTTTGCAAGTAATCTTAATCTGCTTTAAATGCCCGGGAGAGATAAGGCCAACCAATATAGTCTGGATGTTCTGTAAGAAGAAACTGTCATGGCCCGGGCTGACAGCCATCTTGGCTGATCCTCACAAGACACGTGCCGTATTTGCAAATTATCTTATTTGGTTCTCGGCCAAGCTACACCAGGCAATTTTGCGCGCGTGCGTTTGCGTTTACTGCACGCGTTTACTGTATGCGTTTACTGCGCGCGTACAGTGCGTTTGGATAGGACCAATATATGTCAATGATACCAGCTACACCAGACGCAAATCTGCCCCGCGCCCCAACAGATCTGGTGTAGCCGGGGCATTTTGCACGCACACTTTGTGCGCGCAGTGCGCTTACGTCAAACGCACACATGCCCGGTGTAACTTGGCCGTATAAGGCATAGTTTCTGCCGCCCCCAGCCTAGCGAAGTGGACCACTCGGCCAACTTGACGAGAACAGACTCCACCCCTAATGTTAAGACACAAAGTAGTTCGTAGAGCCCTGCATCAGGAGCGGGGCGGTAGCCCGTGGTGGGACCCAACGCAAATGTTGGGGAGCGCGGGCGGTATTTAAATATACCTGTGTTTGGAACAGGAACATAAGCGCGGTCAAGATAAAAACCAGCGTGCCAATAAATCACACATCTAATACAGTTTAGCAATAATATATGAATTATGTCTGAGGAGAACGTAATGTTTACTCTGATGGACAGCCCACATGGAGTCTCTCTCTCTCTCTCTCTCTGCACAGTGATGCACACAGTGATGCAGACCCACTTCCACCTTGAACTCCTCTGTCACAGCCATAGCACAACCTCACCACTGTGTTACAACTTCCATACATATAATATAAATACTTCTCTGTCACTCCAGACTTCCTCATACAATATTACCACAGTTCCTCTCTCTCTGCAGCCTATCATAAGCTTTCTCCAGATCTACAAAGACACAATGCAGCTCCCTCTGACCTTCTCTGAACCTCTCTGTCATTAATATTATATCCTCAAAGCAAATAGTATACTGTATGTTTCACAATTATATAGGAATACCTCTATCCCCTCTATCTGTGAGCCTCTGTCATTAATTATCCTCAAAGCAAATAGTATGTTTCACAATTATATAGGAACACCTCTACCCCCTATCACAGATAGAGGGGATAAGAGGTATTTTATCCCCTCTATATCTGTGAGAAACTCCTCACATAAACAACCCCTCTCTCTCATGCCTAGTGCTCAGTCTCATTCTGTTTGGACAGATTACAAATGTAATGTTTTTATAGATCTCAATGGAAATATTGCGGATTTAGCGGGACTAAAAAACGATAAAATTGCGGGATGGTGCGGGACTAAATGGGAGCGGGCTTAATGGCTTCATTCCGTGTCCAGGCCTCCATATACTGCACATGACACATGAGTGCTATAGCCATCCTTAATATACCATCATATCCATATCAATTAGTATTCACCCCAGCATCTCCCACTGCCTTATATTCCTGCCTCTCTCTGTCGTACCTTGGCCTGCGTTCAGCTCCACCATGTGCCTCTAGCTATTTGGTCCTCAGTCCTGATCCAAGAATGTAATCAAATTCACAATATCTGCAGCATTCTTGATGGGTGTAGCGGTGCGGTCATTGCAGGTCAGCACCTATCTACAGCTCTCATCCAGGAAAAACCAGTGTGGTGTGTTGTAACTTTACAAACTGTGCAGGCTGGCTGCCAGAGCCCAGATCCCTGGCACGCCATCTGCTCATCGCCTCCTTTCTCTGCCTTGCCCCCCTCCATTCACAGCCACTGGTAGTTAACAGCCGTGTCAACCTGCCAATAAAGGAAAACCCACAGCCATGACTAAACCATTTTGGTCGGGAACCCCCTTTTTTGGTGTTAGCAATTATGCTATGCTTTAGCTATTTAAAAATAGCAGATCTACAAGCTCATAGCGCGCCACCGAGTGGCGCGCTATGAGCTTGTAGGTCTGCTATTTTTGAAAAATCGAAGAACGACTGACACAGAAACATAGCTTTTCCAGGAAACTGTCAGGATGTAGAAGACGTTTTTAGAATCTGATCTCACGTCAAAATGGGCTAAACCAGATTTAACGTTGACAATGGTTATTTAAGGCCACAACAGCAGCTATAATCAACCAGAAACGGCAGTGTTTGCTCAGGCAAAAGGACAACAGCCAGCCACAGTACATAGTATAGTCCGGATAGCGATGTTTGGATCATACATAGATATTTATCAGGAGCAAAAGATTAGGAAGCCAAGTGCTGTGCTGTGTCTTATGGTAATGAGGGGTTGTTTTTTAATAAGCCTGCCTGCCTGCCTCTCCCTCCCTCCCTCCTCTCTCTTTCATTTGCCCTCTCTCCCTCTGCCCTAAGATGTGCCACTAATATCTCAGTCTGAGTAGGGGGGTCGTCGGGGTCAATACCAGATGAAATTGCTGCTCACTTTTAATTCCAAAATCTTCCATCATCTACTGGAATATGAAAAAAGAATTAAGACCCCCTTTCTGTAGTATACTGAAGTAGCTCTGATAAGAGCTGCATGATAAATTAATGCAGTTTATTTTTTTTATCTGACTTATGATTTAGAATGTTTGAATTAAACACTGTGATAGGTAGGCTAACTGGAAATAATGAATTCTGTGAAAGATGTTGAAATAAGGGCTGTAAACTTTTAGTTAGAGTTAAGCGTCGGAGTCATACAACCACACCTTAATTATCAAATGAGATCAAAGAGCTAAATGTACGATTTTGCAGAATAGCGCACACCACCAGTATCATCAACATAATTGTAATAAATTGTCACAGATGTATTTTTTTACACAGAGAATATTTAATAAAGAGATCTCACAACGCTGAACTTCACATTCTGTAAAACATTCAGCTGGTGTGGTTCACCAAGAAGTTAACAACTAAAAGAATTACCGGTACCTAAAACATTAGCTTTTATGAGTAAGAGGCAGTAAGATGAATACAGTATGCAATATTCTTTTGCAGGGACATTTTAAATAAACATGGATAATATCAAGACTATAGACAATAGACCACAGGCTGTTCGCATACATTTTTTTATTTTGAGCCTGAGGAGTATACTGTCATACTATTTGTGACAAAATTTGACTGCCATTGGATTTTTTATTTTATTTTTTGTTGTTGTACAGTTTGAATGACCCACCAGTTTTGGAGATATGGCTTATAGAGTAATGTCTTACAGAAAACAGCGAATTGAGAAAACAGGCTTGAAAGGTCTCTAACATTACACCTATAGCTACATGTTTAAGCATTTATTATTATGTATTATGTATTTCAGACATGCTCTAGTATGTGGGAAAAAAAAGGTTTTTCTCCTTTATAGCCTCGGCACAAAAACATATCTGAGGGTATTTGGTGTCTGTGTTGTGAGCAATGTCTTATTGTGTTGTGTGTCTTATTGTCTTATTGTCTTATTGTGTTCATGTGTACCTTTGGTGAGTTTGGTCAGATTGCGCTGCATGGCTACATGGATGCAATGAAAAACAAAACAATACAAAACTAAAACACAGGGATTTAGTTTTCAGACTATATTCACTTGAAATGAGATAATGTTTATGTCAGGAAAACAGAACATGCTAGGGAGAAAAACAAGTCTAAGTTATAGTAATTAATTATTAATCATTAAGACAGAAGCAATTTCACACTCTAATATGTTGAGAAAAAAATCACACGTCTGAAATATATTTTTAGGTGGCTGGCAGAACAAATTAATTATGGTGCTCCAGTGGCTAAATGCATAACCCATTCTGAACGGGAACCCATTTTGGTGTTAGCATCTTTTTATGCTTTAGCTATTGAAAAATAGCAGATCTACAAGCTCGTAGCGCGCCACCGAGTGGCGCGCTACGAGCTTGTAGGTCTGCTATTTTTGAAAGATCGAATAACGACTGACATTTTTATAGAATCTGATCTCAGGTCAGAATGGGTTAATCAGACCAGTGTGTGTCCAGTGGAAACCTCGTATGAATCTGATCTCAGGTCAGAATGGGATAATGTTATAAACAAAAGCGTGGGTGAAATGGTAAATGGTGTATTTACTGTAGCGCCTTTATCCAAGGCGTTTTACATAGATTGTGCATTACATTCACACACACATTCATACACATTTCTCTGTGAATGGTTTTAATACTGCCACATGTCGACAGGTGTGTGTGTGTGTGTGTGTGTGTGTGTGTGTGTGTGTGTGTGTGTGTGTGTGTGTGTGTGTGTGTGTGTGTGTGTGTGTGTGTGTGTGTGTGTGTGTGTGTGTGTGTGTGTGTGTGTGTGTGTGTGTGTGTGTGTGTGTGTGTGTGTGTGTGTGTGTGTGTGTAGGCTAAAGAGGCTTTAGGGAAACAGGTTTGTGTATTCATTGGCAGGAGGCCTTACGTGCGCAATGAGGACAGGTATGGCTGTGCTATAGTCTAGGTTGTGTATTTCTATGTTGTTGAGTTTGACAGTGTTTCCCCATAAAAGGACATGGTGTTTGATTGGCCGCACACAGGGTTCATGTGCGGCCTAGAGGGCAACTGAGCATGTGCAACCCCATACTTCTTAAACCATGGTGTATAAGAGGTGTCCTTTGGGAAACCGGGCCAACTGTCATTGCACACATGATGGAGGGAGGCAGCATGTGCCTCCAGGCAGATATTCACACTCCACTGAGCACTCCATTCTTCAAGTTATTGTTTGTTCTGCTATCTGAGCTTTTCAAACAATCGCAAAGCAGAAGCTAGCGCCACTGAAGGCTGACGGTCGATATTGCCTAATGATTCTGAGTTTAACTTAAGAAGAAAAGCAACTGGGAAACAAAACTATCGACAGCATGAAGAACTCACTCACCATCTGACTCTTTGCCTCTCTCACTCCCTCTTCTTCACAAACACACACACACACACACACACACACACACACACACACACACACATTCACACACAAACACACACACTTGCATGCGCACAATTCCATTCCATCTTCTGTTCTACCCCATCATTCTCTCCCTCTCTGACTCAGTTGTAATTGCATATACAGTATGTCCTTGAATACGAATGAGACCCTGATGAAGTCCAAGACTCTAGTGTGTGTGTGTGTGTGTGTGTGTGTGTGTGTGTGTGTGTGTGTGTGTGTGTGTGTGTGGTAAAACTAATTTGATACCAAACACATTATACTTTTGACAAGAGTAAAACTTATTTTAAAAACACACATGACAGCACTTGTCAAATAACTTTATTTACTAAATTTATTTTTGAAAACTCATATACACACATGTTCAATTTGTCAATGCAAAGTAATACTTCTCAAGCCCCCAACACCAAGCCACACACCCCCGCGAGTTTGAATGAATTGGCTATTACTGCTTCTGCCAATGTATGTGGCATTTTTTTTACTTTGCCAACATCTCTGCAATTTGGTAGCTTAATTCCAGACTTTTTTCATTAGTCTGTGGTTACTGCGTATCGAGAGACTTGCCTGCTTCACCGTGTCTTTCTCCTTTTTTTTTTTTTTTAGGCCCTATCTCTGGTCAAAGAATACATTAACCCATTCTGAACGGGAACCCCTTTTGGTGTTAGCATCATGTTATGCTTTAGCTATTGAAAAATAGCAGATCTACAAGCTCATAGCGCGCCACCGAGTGGCGCGCTACGAGCTTGTATAGGTCTGCTATTTCTTTAAACTGTCAGGATTTAAGACATTTTTTTTTAATCTGATCTCAGGTCAAGATTTGTTAAAGAACCACCATTCTTCTGTGCGTTTTAAGAAATTCTTAGAATCTGATCTCAGGTCAGAATTGGTTAATAAAGTATGTTTGGCACAGAAATGCCTTGCAGTTCTCTTCTTCCTCTTCACGGTCGCCTGCACAACTCGGAGGACCAATAATACATCAAGCAAAGTCCTGGATGTTGTTTTGTAAAAGAATGAGTGCTGTTGCTGTGGCTGTGCACGGACTGCCATCTGTCTGGGGAGGGAAAAGCTTCCCATCGAGCCTCTCCTCCAACGCTACTCTGGATATAGTTTCATTACTCAGGTCCTACCCCCCCCCCCCCTCCCCCCTCCCTCCCTCCCGTGGCGTTCTCCTCCCTGTGAGCTCTTCTATCACCCCATCCTCTCCCCGTGCGGCCCCAGGTGTTCGCCGCATAGCCAGTAACCCTGTCAGCAGCCAGAAGACGTGTGAAGGACTCCTTTCTTTGCCTCGTCGTGCACAATTTGCACAGTCAAATCCAGCGTTGAAGTGCCTTTCCCACAATGTCCCCCAAGTGTGGTTTAACCCATTCTGAACGGGAACCCAGTTTGGTGTTAGCATCATGTTATGCTTTAGCTATTGAAAAATAGCAGATCTACAAGCTCATAGAGCTTGTAGATCTTGTAGGTCCCGAGCTTGTAGGTCTGCTATTTTTGAAGAATCGAAGAACGACTGACATTTTTTTAGAATCTGATCTCAGGTCAGAATGGGTTATAATCAGACCAGTGTGTGTCCAGTAGGAAACCTCGTATGGTCAGGTCAGAATGGGTTAACTCATTTTGTGCGGGAACGCCTTTTGGTGTTAGCGTTATGCTTTAGCTGTTGGAAAACAGCAGATCTACAAGCTCATAGCGCGCCACCGAGTCGCGCGCTATACGAGCTTGTAGGTCTGCTATTTTTTGAAAAATCGAAGAACGACTGACATAGAAACATAGCTTTTTTTAAGAATCTGATCTCAGGTCAGAATGGATTAAATCCTTAGAGGAGTAATCTCTATTCAAAACACGTACAAGTATAGTTTTTTGTACAACCCAAAATGTCCCTAAATCAGTATTACAGAAGCTATATTCCTCTATGTTTTATGCCATACATTTATATAATTATGCGGCTCCTGTTTGTTATTCCAGAATGTATAACCGGGGCCAGCCAGTGAGGTGTTGGTGAAGACGGAGTTCAGCACCTCGGCCAGCGCTGCCTCCTCCTCCTATAGGCCAGCGCTGCCTCCTCCTCCTATAGGCCAGCGCTGCCTCCTCCTATAGGCCAGCGCTGCCTCCTCCTATAGGCCAGCTCATTGATGGAGCGCTGACTGACTGATTGACTGATTGACTGACAGCTGCTCGTTCATCGCTGGTCCTCCGTTCTGGGGGTCATCAGGGGGTAAGCCATTTACTCTGCTTCATCTGTCATGCATTTACCCTGACTCTCTCTCTCTCTCTCTCTCTCTCTCTCTCTCTCTCTCTCTCTCTCTCGTGGTGAAAACCGATGAAATAATCTGGATTCTTTTGAGACCGTTCCGATACGGTACATTAATATATACTATATATTGTATAGTATATTTACTTCTGCATCATTCATGTCATGAACTATGACTCAATCATGACAAATAATGGGAGACGACACACCGTATCAAATGCCAAAATGTGTTTATACATCCATCCATCTTCAACCGCTTATCCGTAGGCGGGTCGCGGGGGCAACAGCTCTACTAGAGAGCTCCAGACTTCCCCTCTCCAGAGCAACATTAGTGACTTCCTCCTGGGGGATCCCGAGACGTTCCAAGGCCAGTGAGTCGATGTGTTTCCTCCATCTGCGCCTTGGTCTGCCCCGGGGTCTCCTCCCAGTGGGACGTGATCCTCGGTCTGCCCCGGGGTCTCCTCCCAGTGGGACATGATCCTTGGTCTGCCCCGGGGTCTCCTCCCAGTGAGACGTGATCCTTGGTCTGCCCCGGGGTCTCCTCCCAGTGGGACGTGATCCTTGGTCTGCCCCGGGGTCTCCTCCCAGTGGGACGTGATCCTTGGTCTGCCCCGGAGGTCTCCTCCCAGTGGGACGTGATCCTTGGTCTGCCCCGGGGTCTCCTCCCAGTGGGACGTGATCCTTGGTCTGCCCCGGGGTCTCCTCCCAGTGGGACGTGATCCTTGGTCTGCCCCGGGGTCTCCTCCCAGTGGGACGTGCGTCGAGGACCTCCCTAGGGAGACGCCCGAGAGGCATCCTAACCAGATGCTCGAGTCAGGTGTGCCTCATCCTCTAGAGCGCACAACTGGTGGCCCGGGGGCCACATGCGGCCCCCACCTTCACTTAATGCGGCCCTCAGGTTAATATCAGAATATTGATAAATTATTGATTTCAGCTGTTTACAATTCCACAACATGCAAACAATGACCCGCTTTTGTATGTCCAATGTGTTTGGATTTAGTTCATAAAGTTAACTTAACTAGAACTAAATTCATTTGAAATTAAATAAACATGTTATTTTTCAGTTTTCCAATTAAAAAAAAAAGTCAAATTTCTTTCAGGATTTCTATTTTTTTTGCTAGGACAGTAATATATTATGCACTGTGGCCCCTCTGGAGTGAGTGTGGAAATATAGTGGCTCCTCTTCTATCGTCAAAGTTGCCCCAGCCCTGATCTAGGACCAGCCCTGCAGGCTGGTCCTCTCCTCCGCCCTCCATCCTCCTACACATGGACACAGCAAACAGAACGGGTCATCACAGCATACTGTTCAGTATTCTCTTTGTTCTCTTTGGGAACTGTTCAAGTTTATTAACTGAACCGAAAGCCTTGATCAATCAATAGTGCTGCACTAAACACTTTCTGCTCACAAAATGAACAGTAGCATCTGGAGTGTATACATCTGAACGTCTGTCTGTCTGTAGCCAGCCAGGCAATATTTGCATGTATTTTGTAAGCAAACTGTGTATTCAAACGAAAACATATCCCTCAGTGGAAATTGAGCACATCATCAGAAGCAGTGTGTTGTTTTTGGCAGCAGTTTTTTATTTTAGTTTTAGTCAGTCTTTTGAATAGTTTCCCTTTAGTACACAAGAACCCCACCTCTCATAAGATGCACTGGAAAAGTTCTAACTGCACGTGTAAAATAAAAAAAGGCCCCGTCAAACTTTCTTCCCAGTGTGGAGGAAGAATGAATAGGATTTGTATTGTGATCTCTCACTCTTGTCTTGAAATATATAATCAATTGGTGTGTGTGTGTGTGTGTGTGTGTGTGTGTGTGTGTGTGTGTGTGTGTGTGTGTGTGTGTGTGTGTGTGTGTGTGTGTGTGTGTGTGTGTGTGTGTGAACAATAATAGCTATTCAAAGCCGTTGTCCTCAGAATCACACCTCTCCAGTCGCTGTTCTAAGAACGGCTGTTATGATCACGGCAGTAGAGGCTGTTTGCCATATGTTATGTGCTCTTGAGCACAGCCGCTCGAAGCCGCTCGAGTATATCTGATTGAACTAACTCCGCAAGCTACGCATCACTTAAGTCAATTGTTTGCTGATGTACACACAGGTAGTATGGTTTCTAAACAGCTGAGCAGAACAGGTTTTGAAAGGCTTATAATAAACAGGCTGGTTCAGAGGGTGTCGTATCCTTCCATTGTTGGTGACATTTCTTTTGGCACAGTGTATAGTTTCTGAACTGCTGAATCATGTGACATTTCAATCCAGCAGTCTCAGCTGACCCATATTAGCCCTAAATGTGTTTAATTAAGAAAGGTGGCGAAGGTTAGAAATAATAGGTGGCGATCATCATGATACAGGTCAAGAGAGAAAATGTCTGTCACGGTGAAGTCGAGGTGAATGTTGGTCTTATCGGTGACGAGAGGCAGGCTGTGAGGAGGTTCAGGGACCTGTTGTTTGAGCCCTCTGTGTGTGTTCACTGTGTTGTGGACCTAATTATATCAAACAGCTTGTCTGGGGAGAAGTACCTTAATTAACCCCAGTAGCATAACCCATTCTGACCTGAGATCAGATGCATACGAGGTTTCCACTGGACACACACACACACACTGGTCTGATGAACCCATTCTGACCTGAGATCAGATTCTATAAAAATGTCAAGTCGTTCTTCGATTTTTCAAAAATAGCAGACCTACAAGCTCGTAGCGCGCCACTCGGTGGCGCGCTATGAGCTTGTAGATCTGCTATTTTTTCAATAGCTAAAGCATGACATGATGCTGACACCAAAATGGTTTCCCGTTCAGAATGTGATAAAGTAACATCCAGGCTTTGCCCATTCTGTCGTATTCTATTTTTGGGGGTTTGTGCGAACTGCGAAGAATGAGTGACATCCATTTATTCTAGTCAATAATTAAAATGATGAGGTGATGTTTTGGTGGCTCACACCTTCACCAGAGAGACATCCATCTGTTCCATTTTGGCACATTATTTATTTAAAGAACAGTAAATTAGTGCTCGGGGTCTGTTTTGGCAGGCAGACTATACAGATGGGTGTGTGGAATTCCACAACAAAATTATGTCCAAAATGTGTGATGACCTCATCACATTTGTGATGACCTCATCACATTTGTGCTGACCTCTCATCACATTTTGTGATGTCGGCTATGGCCGTTTTTAGGCCAAGGAGTGTTTTTCGAGCAAAACTAATGCTTGGAATGGATTCAGAATGATGAAAACCCCCTTTAGTTTGACATGTCACCATTGTCACATGCTACTTAATTGCATGATGACATGTTTTGTCTTATATTGGTTGTCTATGGTGTGCTACTGTATACAAAAATCTCCATAACTTTTTCTCGCGATGTTTTCGACAGAGCAGGCCTCTCATTCTGTGGACCTTAATGACCAAGTGAATAGAAAAAAATCACACCTGTGTGAACCGAGTGGTGCAACTGCCCTCTCTCCCCGCCCCCCCCCCCCCTCTCTCTCTCTCTCTCTCTCTCTCTCTCTCTCTCTCTCTCTCTCTCTCTCTCTCTCTCTCCGTCTCATTAGCAGGCAGCAGGCACAGCACTACCCCTCTCTCTGTTTCTGGCGCCCCCTACTGGTTTTAATAAGTCACATACTCGTGCTCATGACCACTGATACAGGTACACGCCACAGACATTGCTGGTTGTAGGAGTGGTTGCACCACTCAAAAACACAAAAAGTATGTCATGACATCACAGGTAAATGCTTAACCCATTCAGACCGGGAACCCATTTTGGTGTTGGCATCATGTTATGCTTTAGCTATTGAAAAATAGCAGATCTACAAGCTCATAGCGCGCCACCGAGTGGCGCGCTACGAGCTTGTAGGTCTGCTATTTTTGAAAAATCGAAGAACGACTGACATTTTTAGAATCTGATCTCAGGTCAGAATGGGTTAATCAGACCAGTGTGTGTCCAGTGGAAACCTCGTATGAATCTGATCTCAGGTCAGAATGGGTTAAGCGTTGAGCTTTTGGGCCTGTGGCTCCCCGGCTATATAGAGGCCATGTGGGACAAACCTTTGACGCGCCACTCGGTGGCGCGCTATGAGCTTGTAGATCTGCTATTTTTCAATAGCTAAATTATAACATAATGTTTAAAACACCAAAAGGGGTTCCCGTACAGAATGGGTTAAAGGCATGTACCACGGTGATTGGTTTGATTATTGTAACGGCCCAACCACACCTATGCATACTGTAATGCGTAGCAGCAGCAGAGGTGTTTTTCCGAATTTAGGTACAAGAGAGCAATTTTTACGGGGGAGCATAAAATACCCCCGAATTACGGATTCAGTGTCTCTGACGCAAGATCTATCGGCCCTGAGAGTTATATATGAAAACTGATTTGACTGATTTTTTTACTGTACTGCAACATCCCAAAACGCCGTTTACAGTTACAATAAAACAACGACCTCTGCATCCACGGGATGCACTATACTGTAACTACTGTACTGTTTTTTATTATAGTTTATTTTGCTATAGCTTTAGTTATAATAATAATTTATTCTTCTGTTTTCTACATGAATCTAACAACATAAAATGAAATGGAAGCATGCTGCAATTTGTAAAAAAAAATGCCAAAATTTGACTCCTACACTCTAAACCCAAGCGTTTAGGTTATAAACTGTTTTAAACACATAAATTGTAACACTTTTTAAACGTGTCAGTGTTTAGATTATAAACAGAAGAACATGTTTAATCCCTGTAACACTTTTTAAACACATAAACGTGTTTAGTTTTTACAATCAAAGTCAGTCATATTATAGGTGTTTAGAATTTGAACACTATAGTGTTCTCGTGAGGTGTTTGAGTGAACTTGTGTTCTACTGTATTGTATGAATATTAATTAATAAACACTTGGCATTTTATTATTACACACATGGTGTTTAGGTTTAAACGCGTCCAGGGATTTACAGTATAACGTTGTGGAAGTGGGACTCATAAAATGTCCCTGGGACTCGTCTCAAAGACCGTCCCTGCATCCCGGGACTCATTACATTGAAAACCTGTTTACATCACTGATATATAGGCTATTTGGACGCTCTCTGGGTTTAGCTTGAGTTTTATTGATTCTCGCTATGAAACACAAAAAACAAAACGGGGTTTAATAAGTGATTTACAAATTACTAATAAAACATCTTATACAGTAGCCTATATGTATCCCCACTTCAATGGTGAATCCAGTTTGGCTTCAACAGATTTTTATATGCATTTACAGTATAGGCTATACCTACTACATCAAATGATGTATTATAGGCCTATACTGTAATGAATAAGCCTAACTAAAGGAATGAATGCTCGCTAGCACATTTGTCACCGGTGTGTAGTAGCATATCCTGTGGTAGCATACCGCCTGTGAGAATACAACACAGACTGAAGATTCACTAATGCAATTATAAGTCATTCTATAAAAGCTCCATTTTGCCATCTTCACATTTTGAGTCAACATCTGCCCCTGCAGAGTTTCTCCAGTCTGCCATCATTAAGGCCGTCCCCACAGTTTCTGAAACTACACACAAAGTATGCAAGCAGGACCGCGCGTGGATCGATGAACACTCATCAAATTCACCATCTGGTGCCAGTTTGTATTCTTAGCAAATGAAGCTAATTATTGGCCACATGATGGCTAATCTTCTGGGGTGGTCTCAGGTTTCCTTTGGCCATCTGAATTATTACACAGAGAGAGGTTTTAATGACATCAGGTGATGAAATTCAGACTTCAGAAGCTCCTGACTCCTCTCCCTTTATTTCTGCCCCAAATATAACTACATGTATGGGTTCAGAGAAGCTCTCTACTACTGTAAATCCCTGGAACATGTGACACGTTTAAACCTAAACACCATGTGTGTAATAATAAAATGCCACATGTTTATTAATGGTCATAAAATACAGTAGAACACGAGTTCACTCAAACAACTCACGAGAACACCTAGTGTTTGAATTCTATAAACACCTATATTACTGACTTTGATTGTAAAAACTAAACACGTTTATGTGTTTAAAAAGTGTTACTAGTGGCGATTAAACATCTTCTGTTTAATCTAAACACTGACACGTTTAAAAAGTGTTACAAATAAGTGTTTAACCCATTCTGACCGGGAACCCATTTTGGTGTTAGCATCATGTTATGCTTTAGCTATTGAAAAATAGCAGATCTACAAGCTCATAGCGCGCCACCGAGTGGCGCGCTACGAGCTTGTAGGTCTGCTATTTTTGGAAGAATCGAAGAACGACTGACATTTTTAGAATCTGATCTCAGGTCAGAATGGGTTAATCAGACCAGTGTGTGTCCAGTGGAAACCTCGTATGAATCTGATCTCAGGTCAGAATGGCTTAATACTGTTTATACTGTGCAACTTCCATTTGTGGTTTAGACTTTGTGACGTTGTCTTAATGTTATAATTATAAGTATTGCAGAACAAAATATTAACCCTATAGAGTCTATACAACAATATAACGCTGAAACTTGTCACACCATGGTGTGTTTAGGTATATTTTTACCCGATCTAATCGATAGAAAATATACAAATATATTAAAATACAACAATACATTATGCTATGAATTAGTGAATTAATCATAGAACACATTTCCATTCGTTAGCAACTCTGTGTTTCCGTGTGAGACACAGCAAAGGAAGGCAGTAATCAGTTTTCAGGTCTTTTATTATGCATTCCCTTTTGGGACCTGAAACTATAGCATAATTTCACTAAACCACTGACATTAACCAGATAATACGTTTTTCATCTCAAGAGTGCAACTAATCGCATCTATAGCCCAATTTGATATCTAACACATAGTTCCATTAAATAAGTTACATCTGACAGTTTTTTATTTTAACCCATTTTGGGGGCGGGAACCCCTTTTGGTATTAGCATTACATTATGCTTTAGCTATTGAAAAATAGCAGATCTACAAGCTCGTAGCGCGCCACCGAGTGGCGCGCTACGAGCTTGCAGGTCTGCTATTTTGCATCTTTTTTTATTTATTTTTATATGTGATTTTATTTCCTTTTTGGATGAAAGGCATAGGTACAGGCATACAAAGAAAAATGCACAGAAGACATAATTCAAATTCTTTGCCAACTGCCATCAGTGGCTTGCCCCTTGCCTCATTTAAAAAAAAATCCTACCCCAAACCAACTGCATCTTTTGAAAAGCTCTTGTCTCTCTGCTTCGCCCTGTGAGTCCGTTACTTCAATCCCAACATCCTTTGTGTGCGTGTACTTCCTAAAGGAAATGGCCCTCCCCCTGGTGCCTTGGGCTAGAGTTCCCTGCACTTAGAATGTCCAAAGGGAGGACATAACCCAGAGAAAGTAACGTAAAGCGAGGTAAAAGATAAACATTTTCTATTTGTGTGTATAGCCCGCTATCTCCCTTGACTTTTTAGCACTTTGCTATGCTTCAATCTTCTTTGCAATTTCCCCAATGACAGGTCAACACAGTTGAATGCTTCAGCTGTCACTCTTTAACCCATTTTGTGCGGGAACCCCTTTTGGTGTTTTTAAACATTATGTTATAATTTTGCTATTGGAAAAATAGCAGATCTACAAGCTCATAGCGCGCGCTATACGAGCTTGTAGGTCTGCTATTTTTGATAAGTCGTGAAAATGTGTCGCAAAGCATTGAATATATATTTCAGAGCGAACATTTTTAACGAAAATATTTGCTTCTGGGGGGGGGGGGGGGGGTCCCTGGAACTACATATTTAGAGATGGGGGTCCGTGGCCCAATAGAGATAATTTCTTGGGGTCCTTGATATGAAAAAGGTTGAGCACCAACTGACATATAGAAACATGGGTTTTTCAGCAAAACGTTTTAGAAGGATTTAGAAGCCTTTTTATTAACGACCTCAGTCCAGAAGGGGTTAACATATTGCCTTGCACAGCAATTCATGCTCATAGAATGAATGAAAGCCGCGGGGCCGGCAGCTAGTGGCCGCTTGGGAACCGGAAGGTTCCGACCGTTCGGTCCAGGGCTTGGCGCTGGTGTCGGAGTGTCCTTGAGCCTCTGACACTCCCGATGAGCAGGTTGGTGGCTTATCGCCCTCCTCTGCCATCGCTGGGTGAATGTAATGCATACGATCATTGTAAAGCTCCTGGAATAAAGGTGCTATTTAGATGCATTTATTTTACCATTTATGAAAGAAAGCATATCTCACACACCTCTCTCACACACGCACACGCACGCACACACACACACACACACACACACACACACACACACGCACACACACGCGCACACAAACTTAATGAGCAAACTCAGACAATCAACATTAATAATCCTTGACCTTTATGTTATGTTAGCCATAAAATGCAGTATTACGTAGCAATGCTGTACTCGTATAACTGACATGTCCTTTTCCTTAAGGCAACATTACGATAGCAATACAAATACATATATATAAGATGTTTTGAATATCTCATAGTTTATAGTACTCCTAATGCAGCTATAGCTGCTGTCTTCACAAGTAGAGCTCACTTTATATCATAGATTCATTTTCCACTGTGATAAAATCTAATCTTCATAAGATCACCACAGTAATAACAATATATACGATTTATATAACGCTTTTCTGGGTACCCAAAGTTGCTTTACAGAAATAATTATTTTATTAGAAAACTATTTAAAAGGTTTAAAAGGTTAAAAACTAGAATAGGGACAAACAAGAAGGGTGTGTGTGTGTGTGTGGGTGTGTGTGTGTGTGTGTGTGGGTGTGTGTGTGTGTGTGGGGGGGGGGTTATGTCGGGAAAGCCAGTTTGAAAAGGTGGGTTTTGAGTGTGCTTTTGAACATTTGGAAGGTGGGGGGCAGCTCGTGAGTTCACAGTAGTGAAGTTAATCTGTTTGACCCCTGTCTGACCTGTACTCCCGCACCGGCCCCTTTCCCTTAAAAAAACCCCATGGTCACATCCCACCGACCGCTCCTGGTAATTAATTTCAACGGCAGAAATCCCCCTCCCCCGTAAACAGTCTATTGATACCACTACCCGGCCCGTGCCAAAAGAGTGTGTGTGTGTGTGTGTGTGTGTGTGTGTGTGTGCGCGACCGTGCGTGCGTGCGCACAACATCTGTGCACACATAATGTGCGGCACGCGTACAGATGGTCAACAATAAAAAGCAGTCCAGCAGACCAACTTCTGTCCTTCACAATCTGCAGAGTAACAGATTTCCTTCATCAGGCTCTCCTCGTTACCCCAATGTGTTCCCCCCCTGGTCGCAGCTGCCTGCGGGCCATTCAGGAAACACACGCATAAATATATACGTCATCAGGCAGGGATTCTAACTGCAGAACGCTTTCAGAGGACAGCGTAGGGGTAAGGGGTAAGGGGACGGGGGTAAAGAAAAGGACAGTATAGGCCAGTGTTGTTTTTGGCAGGAACATTTGATTTTAGTTTTAGTCAAAGTCTTTTGAATAGTTTTCATTTAGTCTTAGTCACATTTTAGTCACCTGGAATGTTTTAGTGTTAGTCTAGTTTTAGTTGACTAAATGTCATGCGATTTTAGTCGACAAAATCTACAGTTGATTTAGTCGACAAAAATGTATTTTGGCGGGCCTTGATGCCGTCGTAATGGCTGATTTTATACTAGCTGAAAATATCTATTTTATAGATATTTTCATCATGCAACGAAGTCTAAACTCTAAAATGACTTACACTGCAGGATCTCTTGTCCACTAGTCCCTTCCTAACATTTTAGTCTAGTTTTTATCTGTTGTCAATACATTAAGTCTTAGTTTTAGTCATCGTAGCTTAGTTTTCATTTAGTTTCCATTTAGTTTTCGTCAGTGAAAAAAGGTAGTGGACGAACACTTTTCGTCTTAGTTCTAGTCGATAAAAACAACACTGTTATAGAGGGGGTAAAGAAAAGGGGGCTTTTCAAAATGTAAAAACATGCAGCCTAAACGGAACATTCTAAATTACTTTCCTTAAATGAACAGAGATAAACAGCTTAGCGGAATAAACAACAATCAGTCCGCTGGCGGGCGGGCGGGCACACAGAGAAGAAAATGTCACGTCTTGTTTATTTAATCATCATTTCAACCTTGAGAACCTTGAGTGAACGTGTGCATTGCTCATATTTATTTATTTTTAGCCTCTATCCCATTCTGAACGGGAATCCATTTTGGTGTTAGCATCATGTTATGCTTTAGCTATTGAAAAATAGCAGATCTACAAGCTCATAGCGCGCCACCGAGTGGCGCGCTACGAGCTTGTAGGTCTGCTATTTTTGAAAAATCGAAGAACGACTGACATTTTTAAAACCTGATCTCAGGTCAGAATGGGTTATTCAGACCAGTGTGTGTCCAGTGGAAACCTTGTATGAATCTGATCTCAGGTCAGAATGGGCTATACAGTCAGTCACGTCAACTCATTCTGAATGGAGCACGTATACGACACACACCGTACTGTTGAAGTGGTGCTAATCAAAATATCCTGAACAGTAGAGAGGCCGAACGTTACATATATCTGTCTCTGTCCCCCATATCGCAGGTATAATATCCTGAACAGTATAGAGTCCGAACGTTACATATATCTGTCTCTGTCCCCCATATCGCAGGTATAATATCCTGAACAGTATAGAGGCCGAACGTTACATATATCTGTCTCTGTCCCCCATATCGCAGGTATAATATCCTGAACAGTATAGAGGCCGAACGTTACATATATCTGTCTCTGTCCCCCATATCGCAGGTATAATATCCTGAACAGTAGAGGCCGAACGTTACATATATCTGTCTCTGTCCCCCATATCGCAGGTATAATATCCTGAACAGTAGAGGCCGAACGTTACATATATCTGTCTATGTCCCCCATATCGCAGGTATAATATCCTGAACAGTAGAGGCCGAACGTTACATATATCTGTCTCTGTCCCCCATATCGCAGGTATAATATCCTGAACAGTATAGAGGCCGAACGTTACATATATCTGTCTCTGTCCCCCATATCGCAGGTATAATATCCTGAACAGTAGAGGCCGAACGTTACATATATCTGTCTCTGTCCCCCATATCGCAGGTATAATATCCTGAACAGTAGAGGCCGAACGTTACATATATCTGTCTATGTCCCCCATATCGCAGGTATAATATCCTGAACAGTATAGAGGCCGAACGTTACATATATCTGTCTCTGTCCCCCATATCGCAGGTATAATATCCTGAACAGTATAGAGGCCGAACGTTACATATATCTGTCTCTGTCCCCCATATCGCAGGTATAATATCCTGAACAGTAGAGGCCGAACGTTACATATATCTGTCTCTGTCCCCCATATCGCAGGTATAATATCCTGAACAGTAGAGGCCGAACGTTACATATATCTGTCTCTGTCCCCCATATCGCAGGTATAATATCCTGAACAGTAGACAGTAGAGACGTTACATATATCTGTCTCTGTCCCCCATATCGCAGGTATAATATCCTGAACAGTAGAGGCCGAACGTTACATATATCTGTCTCTGTCCCCCATATCGCAGGTATAATATCCTGAACAGTAGAGGCCGAACGTTACATATATCTGTCTCTGTCCCCCATATCGCAGGTATAATATCCTGAACAGTAGAGGCCGAACGTTACATATATCTGTCTCTGTCCCCCATATCGCAGGTATAATATCCTGAACAGTAGAGGCCGAACGTTACATATATCTGTCTCTGTCCCCCATATCGCAGGTATAATATCCTGAACAGTAGAGGCCGAACGTTACATATATCTGTCTCTGTCCCCCATATCGCAGGTATAATATCCTGAACAGTATAGAGGCCGAACGTTACATATATCTGTCTCTGTCCCCCATATCGCAGGTATAATGTCCTGAACAGTAGAGGCCGAACGTTACATATATCTGTCTCTGTCCCCCATATCGCAGGTATAATGTCCTGAACAGTAGAGGCCGAACGTTACATATATCTGTCTCTGTCCCCCATATCGCAGGTATAATGTCCTGAACAGTAGAGGCCGAACGTTACCTGTCTCTGTCCCCCATATCGCAGGTATAATATCCTGAACCGTATAGAGGCCGAACGTTACATATATCTGTCTCTGTCCCCCATATCGCAGGTATGATGTGAAACGTCCCCGAAACGTTGTTGGGTCCTTGGCCAGAGGAGGGTCACATACGTAGATGTGATAATTTGTCTTTGTCTGGCACTTTGTCTTCTCCTCAGAAAACTGCAGAGTTTATAGTGTACTCCCTGATCTTTATACTTCTGTCCGTTAACCCATTTAGGCCTGAAAAGAAATTCTGAAAATCTGAAATAACCTATATGTTTATAGGCCTATATAATCACTCAATATTTCATGTCAAGGACCCCAAAAATGATCTGTATAATTGGCCTCCGAGACCCCCGTCTGAAAATATGTTGTTCCATGCAGGGACCCTCCCCAGAAGCAAAGATTTGAGTTAAAAACGTTTGTTCTGAATAAATATACTCCAAATTTGAGGCACATTTTCACGATTTTTCAAAAATAGCAGACCTACAAGCTCGTAGCGCGCCACTCGGTGGCGCGCTACGAGCTTGTAGATCTGCTATTTTTCAACAGCTAAATTATACCAATGTTTAAAACACCAAAAGGGGTTCCCGTGCAGAATGGGTTAAAAAACCTCCATATAAAAATCTAACTTCAAATGAGTTATACAGCCTCATACATCAACAGTCAGCCCATTCCACTCTGCTATTAATCACTGAATATCCTCCTCTGCCTGACCCCCCCCCCCCCCCCCCCCTATAGCCTTATATGGTCATTTCAAGGATTTAAAAAGAAGGAATGGTCTAGAGAGCTACAACAATGCCTAATGTGACAGAAAAAAAGCTAAGTAAATATGCATGACAGTTGGTATCTTTAAAAACCTCGGGGGTGACGTCTGGCAGTTTGTTTTAAAATAACAAAACGACTAATCTTTTTCTCCTGCACCGACCGACTGGTGCCATATGAGACAAATGTGTTTTGAACCATTGGAACCAATGAACCAACAACACTACCACTTATGTTGTTGCCATGTTGTGGCCCATAAGTCAGGAGCCTATCTCCTGTTTCCATAGCTATAGCGTGAGGCAAAGCAACTTTGACATGTGTGTATAACCCCTGGACAGACATGACGCTAGTATGTCACAGAGGGACTGACTCCCCCAATCCCAAGGTGGACACTCTTAATCAATTTTGGGGCGGGCACCCCTTTTGGTGTTATAGCATTATGTTATGCTTTAGCCATTGAAAAATAGCAGATCTACAAGCTCATAGCGCGCCACCGAGTGGCGCGCTATACGAGCTTGTAGGTCTGCTATTTTTGAAAAATCGAAAGAACGACTGACATAGAAACATGCAGCTTTTTCAGAAAACTGTCAGGATGTAGAAGACATTTTTAGAATCTGATCTCAGGTCAGAATGGGTTAACCATAAAGCTGGTGAGCTGGTGGAGGAGGAGGAGGAGGAGGGGGCTATATAAACAAACAAAAAAACCCTCTTGCTGATTTTGAATCGGTTGCGATCATATAGCATTGGATAAAACAGGGAAAGCTCACTTACAGTGGCATGATTTGATTGGTGAAGGAAGACGTGCTGGTCGTCTGTTGTTTCTTTTTGAATAAGTGAATGAAGCAAACTGCCACGTGCCAGGACTACCCCCCCCCCACCCCACCCCACCCCCCCGCACGGCAGAGATTGCCTAGGAGAACCTAGTCATCCGTTAACATAGCGAGGGCCCCCTCCCCCTCCCCCCCCACCAGTAATTCTACATCAGTCGCTCAGAGCCTTGGATGGCGATGTGGTTTCCTCATCAGCTGATGAATGCAGAGCCCCACCAGTATGTTGAGTTGAACAATGGCAGTGCACGCGTGGCCCCATTGTGTGAGTGAAACTGAGACATATAAAGGCCCTTTCCCCCAGGGGCCTCCCTTTTACCTCCCATCTGTCTCCTGTTGTGTTTATGAATGTTTAGAATAACCATGTGGCCGTCCAAGTCCAACGGTGGTTTGGAACAATGCAATCACCATCGAGGATGTTATGGTTTGAAAAAGTCAGTGGCTTATATTCAAACATTTAAGTAGATGCAGCGTTTAGTCACAGTTAGTGTTACTGCTAGGGGGATTTAAAGCAGGCACTTTGGCAGGCAACGCATACTGGTCTTTATAGGCCCAAATTACCTCATACAATGTCTTCATGTTCATTTACCGGTAACCCATTCTGACCTGAGATCAGATTCATACGAGGTTTCCACTGGACACACACTGGTCTGATGAACCCATTCTGACCTGAGATCAGATTCTAAAAAATGTCAGTCGTTCTTAGATTTTTCAAAAAATAGCAGACCTACAAGCTCGTAGCGCGCCACTCGGTGGCGCGCTATGAGCTTGTAGATCTGCTATTTTTTCAATAGCTAAATTATAACAATGTTTAAAACACCAAAAGGGGTTCCCGCACAAAATGGGTTAATATAATTTAACACTATAGTCGAGGGGACTGTTTGCAATGAGAATGTCTGTGATACAGAAATGATTCTGTATAATATCACAAAATTATTACTCAAATGATTATTTTAGTTTTGTGCAGGGATAGATTAAGACTTAAGGATGGAGGCCCCTGGGCCAATTATCTCTTAGGGCCCACCGGGGCCACTATACGTCAGTTTGTAAAGCATGCTCGTGTTCAGGAATCACCCGAGCATATTTATTTAGTCAAAAGCTCTTGTTAATAATTTACTTGGTTAAATATTTATAAATCCCACAGACCTAACCACCACAAAACATTCAACAGTGTAGCGGATCCACAACCTCACAACGCACCGACGTGTTGTGAGTAGAGATGTCCGGGAAAAAGCCTGATGGAGGGGAAAGCAACTGGTCGGAATAACGTGTGAAATTCCCCCCCTGTCAGGTGAAAAGAAGCAGCTTGGACTCCTCATGCATAGAAGGAGGCATGAGGTCAGTCCGCCCAGGATTACATTAGATAATTGGCACTGGGTGAAAAGAAAACTGGGTTACAAAATTGTGGGATAAAAATGTAGATAAAATGAGATCACGACACTGGTATCGGTATTCTGTATCAGTATTGACTAATCGGGACATTAGAGCTTGTTGGCTATTTACTGTAAATGGACTATTTATGCTACTTTTGCACGACACGACAAACTTTTACATTTTTGAATTATGGAGATGCAGGTTTTCTGCCGGACAGTGACACTACAGTACAGTATATGCTGTCACCATAATACTTTAAAATATGGCCTGGGAGGAGCCCGGAGGACCACAGAGATCAAACCACGACGTCATTTGGATAAATCGGGTTGTGACACCGCCGGCCGAGAGCTCCCGATGGTCAGCAGACATCTATTATGTGTGTGGGTGTGTCGCGTGATTATGTTTCAATGATATATATGATGATACAGTATATACGGTTATGATACCCCCCCAGACAATACTCACCTCCAAAACCTGTTCATATATTGATTTATTCATTTAACCCATTCTGGGCGGGCACCCATTTTGGTGTTATAGCATTACGTTATGCTTTAGCTATTGAAAAATAGCAGACCTACAAGCTCATAGCGCGCCACCGAGTGGCGCGCTACGAGCTTGTAGGTCTGCTATTTTTTGAAAACTGTCAGGATTTAGAAGACTTTAAAAAAAAAAATCTGATCTCAGGTCAAAATGCGTTAAAGAATCAGAATAAAATGTGCGTTAGAATCTGATCTCAGGTCAGAATGGGTTAAAGTCTCACCTGCTCCAAAAGAATATCAATCTCATGGCTGCATGATTCATGTTTTTTCACAGCAAATATTCCCTTTTTCTCATCCCCAAAATGCAGAGGCAATAATGAGCAGGGGCATCAATCTCCTGTTCTGTGACACTTTATGCTTGGAAGAGAAACAGAAAGTGAGGCAATAAAGCGCCAGTGAGTCTCTTGCTCACCTACACTGATCCCTAACCCATTCTGACCTGAGATCAGATTCTAAAAAATGTTCTTCTATACATCCTGACAGTTTTCCATTCTGACCTGAGATCAGATTCTAAAAAATGTCTTCTACATCCTGACAGTTTTCCATTCTGACCTGAGATCAGATTCTAAAAATGTCTTCTACATCCTGACAGTTTTCCATTCTGACCTGAGATCAGATTCTAAAAAATGTCTTCTACATCCTGACAGTTTTCCATTCTGACCTGAGATCAGATTCTAAAAATGTCTTCTACATCCTGACAGTTTTCCATTCTGACCTGAGATCAGATTCTAAAAATGTCTTCTACATCCTGACAGTTTTCCATTCTGACCTGAGATCAGATTCTAAAAAATGTCTTCTACGTCAGTCGCTCTTCGATTTTTCAAAAATAGCAGACCTACAAGCTTGTAGATCTGCTGTTTTTCAATAGCTAAAGCACGACATGATGCTAACACCAAAACGGGTTCCCGTTCAGAATGGGCTAATGGGATAGATCTGCTCTTGCATAACGTGCAGGCAATCACTCACTCGGTGTCATTTGTGACAGTACTCAGTTATGGCTTCTGAGTAATATCATTTCTGTTATCTTTGGGTATCAAATTTCTCTCTCTTTATTGGCAAAAGTCCCCGGGTTGATATCCCAAGGCCCTGCCTGCCTGTCTTTGGTAAGCCAGGCAATGAAAAATGAAAGCTATAAATGTATTCCACCTCACACATCGCACATAAAATTTAAATAACTTAGGACGGTGGCAAAGTCTTAAAACTTGCATAGTGCAATATGTTAATAGTCACAATTAGAAGTCTTAAAACTGCATACATAGTGCAATGACCGGACTGACCTCATGCTACCTTCTATGCATGAGGAGTCCAAGCTGCTTCTTTACACCTGACAGGGGGGGAGTTTCCCTGGCCGGACGTAGCGCGTGGAAGGAACACGTTATTCCGACCAGTTCCTTTCCCCTCCATCAGGCGCCCCGGCTGGCCAGGGGGAGGCAGTTTAGAGACCAGGATTACTTACACTTTCTTGTTCTTGTGAGGGTACCTACGCCTGCCTACGCCCCCCAGCCATTGTAAAATACCCGGTAACCTGAGCCCTCTCGTGGCTTATTGCTTAAGTATTCCAAGCCCAGCAACCTGTCGCTCTTCCATGCAGGCCAGGGCCATAATGTAAGGCAAGATATCACTGGGCATAATGGCTAATGGGTAATGGATCTCTTAAAGGCAATGCCATGTGGCACACTGATTGGTTTAAGCGGTTTAACGCCCAAACTACACCTAAGCATAAATGTAGCGTGCCCCCGTAAAATTTGCTATCTTGTGCCACAGCCTAAATCCCTACTAATAGAAAGGACGGTGAATGTCCTGGGTAGACGATATGGGTATATATATATATATATATATATATATATATATATATATATATATATTCTACTGGCTGATAATCTGACTGTTGATGGATGGTCTCCATTGAGCAACACTGACCCCAGGAAGATATCTGCTTATGTTTATGGATTTATTTTTAATTTAATCTATACAGGTTCAACACATTTATTTCACATTTGTTCACACTCGCCCTGCGTTGTAATAGATTTGCATCTTGTTGATGTTTACATTTTAAATTATTCTGACATTTTGCTATCCAGATGAGCAATGACTGTAATTTTAGCGCCGGATGAACAAAGCAATCATACTGTATACAATATCTGATGGCTGATTCTGTCAAACGCTTATGGTTTGAGGAGAAGGCCCTTGGCAGGCAGTGGTGGAAGCAGTATTCAGATTTTAATAATATCAATACCAGAATGTTGAAATGCCCTGTAAGTAAAAGGCCTGTATTCAATTCATGTTACTTGAGTAAAAGTACAAAGGTATTGACATGAAACTATACTTATAGCGTACAGTATAGAGTACCAAAGTACTGGTAAAAGTATGGAACCTCGCAATGCGTTTTGAGCTTATCAACTATTTTCAAACAGGATATAAAATAGGTATAGCTTAAGCTATATAAAGTGGTTAATGTATGTTACAAATATTATAATTAAAATCTGCAAAGTAACTAGTAGCTAAAGTTTTTAAATAATTGTAGAGTAGTAAAAAGTACAATATTGAGATTCAGTGGAGTAGAAGCCTAAATGTATAGGCTACTGAAAATTGGGGTATAAAGTAAAAATACCAAAAAAATGTCTAAAGTACTGTACACTTGAGTAGATATGTATGTACTTAGTTACTGCACCAGTGGAACCGTAGCTATGCAGCGAATCAAAACATGGTAACTGAGCCAGCAGCTTAAGTCAGCATTGGTGAATATGGAAAAACACATAGTCAGTGTAATTCACAACGAGAACATTGTTCGTTAGAGTCAGGAAAACAAGAGCAGCAGCATAATTATTTCTGCCACGTCGATTGATGTAACACCACTTTTGACAAATTGCACACAACAACACGCACAAAACTGTTTCTGTCAGCCACTTTGGTGTATTACAAATAGCCCTACCTTTTTATCAGAAGATATATCTGTCATTTCTCATTTTCATACTTTGATAAATCTAAAAATCTGCACACAAGGCATGATGTTTTATAGTGGGGGAAAAAAACAATTTATAAAAGGCATAATCCTTACCCTCTTTTACATAGAGAGAGAGAGAGGGGAGAGAGTGTGCGTGCGTGCGTGCGTGCACGTGCGTGCGTACATGCGTGCGTACGTGCGTGTGCATGAAGAGGAGCAAGCTTTTGTGGAGTGTGATGACTGACCCAATAACCAACCAACGGACACAAAGGCAGTTCATTTAGAGGAATGTTACATGGGTTTGGGGAGCAGTCTGTGTAGTTTTTAAAACGTCTTCCCAGCAAAGTCCCAAAACAATAAAACAAGAATGAAGTATAGCTAGTATCCAGTCGTCACTCTCCTATAGGCCTGTTGCCTAAACAACTGTGTCATGCAACATGACTAACACCGTTAGGCCTGACGTCGAAAGAAAGCAAATAAGATTTGAGTTAAAATGTTTATTCTGTAAAAAATATATATATTCAAAGATTTTAGGTACATTTTCACCGAGCGTGGCACCGAGCGCCACGCTATGAGCGCCACGCTATGAGCTTGTGTAGATCTGCTATTTTTCAACAGCTAAAGTATAACGTAATGCTTTGAAACACCAAAAGGGGTTCCCGCCCAGAAGGGGCTAACACAGTTATGTGTGACAGAGAACCATGGGTGAGGGTAATTGCTTTTACCGCTTGATTGATTGAATACTTCATTAACACTTTGGAGGGGGAAAAGCACAGGAATGTAGTTAGTTCTGTACATGTTCTGCTAAGAGGGTTTAAAAACCAAGAAAGCCTATATATGGCTTGTTGTTTCCATTGGGGTCCTTCATGTTAAATTCATCAGAACATTTTGTGACACAAATATACAGTAGGCCTACTATGCAAAAACATCATAATAATATTTACAGTAAAGGGGACTTTCTCTTTTTTACTGGGGCCAGTTTCGAATTGCAGCCGAAGTGCTCTTTGAGAGTGGTTTTGAAGGTGAGTAGGGATTCACATTCCTTTACGACTGTTGGCAGGGTATTCCACGTTTTTGTCGCATACGTAGGAGTGAAATTAGCTGAACCCCAGCTTGTTTGAGCCAAATCTGGGTTGAACGTGATTTAGTGGAGCTACCTCTGGTGATTGTGGTACGACGTTGAACTTTTAGGAAGTAGTTTGACAGGTACATGATGGGTGTCTTTGTGCATGTGTGTCTCCTATCTTGTAGACCAGGGTGTCTTTGAGCCTGGTGTATCTTGTAGACCAGGGTGTCTTTGGGCCTGGTGTCTCCTATCTTGTAGACCAGGGTGTCTTTGTGCCTGGTGTCTCCTATCTTGTAGACCAGGGTGTCTTTGGGCCTGGTGTCTCCTATCTTGTAGACCAGGTACATGGGTGTCTACATGGTGTATCCTATCTTGTAGACCAGGGTGTCTTTGTGCATGGTGTCTCCTATCTTGTAGACCAGGCACATGGGTGTCTACATGGTGTCTCCTATCTTGTAGACCAGGGTGTCTTTGTGCATGGTGTCTCCTATCTTGTAGAACAGGGTGTCTTTGGGCCTGGTGTATCTTGTAGACCAGGGTGTCTTTGGGCCTGGTGTCTCCTATCTTGTAGACCAGGCCCATTGCAGGTTGCTGTACTCTGTTGTCTTACCCTAAGCCATCCCAACCTGTAGTCCGTCAGCCGACAGGCTTCTTTTGTTTAAAGTGGGACATTTGGTGTATTCGCAGACGGTGTTTTTGTTGTTGGGCTTGAGAGACAACCGTTCAGTCTCACTTGAGGCTAGGTGAGAGACAGCAGGAGAAGAACTGCCAGCCAGCCAGTTTCTCAAGTGCTTGTTTTGTTTATTGGAACGTTGTTTTGGCCAGTATTATTTATTCGTTGTACTTTGTCGCTGACTCGCACTGCATTTTACAGGTAAATAAAAAAAGCCTAAAAAAGTACTTGTGGACCCGTCTACTCCCTGGAGCCTCCAGGCCAACGGCCATGCAGCATTATCACATATTATAACTTGATGCATTATTTTTGTGTATTGTCCCTGTTCAAAAAAAAAAGAAGAAAAGAGAACCTGCTGGCCCTTTTGCTTTTCATGTTTCCTTCCTGCAAGAAAAAGCATTTACACTGCGTCACCTTCTGTCTAGCTTTAACAACAAAAGCTTCCACTGAAGGTTCAACATTCAATATTTCTTTACTCTTACATCTTGTGTATGCGGGGCATAGACTAAATGTATTTTGTTCTGGTTTACCTCAGACACTGTAGCGGCAATAATGGTAATGATCACAGGCTACCGTGTGTCAAAGCATAGGGCGTGGAGTGCACATGTTAATTTAATAATGTTGCTGTTGATTTAAATTGTTCCTGGAAAGCAACGTGGAATATCATTGAGTGTGTAATTTGGTCTTTCAAAGGTCTCTAGAAGACAAAGTAAAAGCGTGATAAGACATTATATAGAGAGGGGCGTAAGGAGCAGTGTTTGTTTTAGTCGACTAAAACTAAGACGAAGAATGTTCATCGACTACCTTTTTCCACTGACTAAAACTAAATGGAAACTAAGCTATGATAAAATTGACAATTTCGTCAACAGGTAAAAACTAGACTAAAATGTTAGGAATTAAGGGACTAGTGGACAAGAGATCCAGTATAAGTCATTTTACACTTGGTTGCATGCTGAAAATAGCCGATCTACAAGCACACAATGTTGTGAGCTTGTAGATTGGCTATTTTCAGCGAGTGTAAAATCAGTCATTACGACGGCATCAAGGCCCGCCAAAATGCATTTTAGTTGACTAAATCAACTGTAGATTTAGTCGACACACGCGTTTATATCTCCGTCGAGCACCTGGTTAGAATGTAGCTGGCCTGTCCTGACATCACAACACTCCATATATGGAGGCATAAAAGGGACACAGACAGATGGGTGGAACGGGTACTCTTTTCACATTTAAGCTGCTGAACAGGTATAGAATCTCCATCTGAATTATCAACAGAGATGCTTTTGTTTGTTAATAGTCCATTCACTAGTACTTAAAGAAGATGAATCCCTAGGAAGTGATTCAAATGATTAATTCATATGTGGAGACTTTGTCATTTAAAATCACAATGCACTGCCAGAGGGCACAGAAAACTGAACGGAAGTGATGTTTGCTGAAATAGGCTCAATTTCATATTAACCCATTCTGAACGGGAACCCATCTTGGTGTTCAGCATCATGTTATGCTTTATCTATTGAAAAATAGCAGATCTACAAGCTCATAGCGCGCCACCGAGTGGAGCGCTACGAGCTTGTAGGTCTGCTATTTTAGACGACTGACATTTTTTAGAATCTGATCTCGGGTCAGAATGGGTTAATCAGACCAGTGTGTGTCCAGTGGAAACCTCGTATGAATCTGATCTCAGGTCAGAATGGGTTAATGCCTGTCTGTACCATTTAGCTGTACACTCAAACATTTAGCAGACAGCTGCGCATTGATCTGAATTATGGGGTTTTAGCTAAGAGTGGCTTTTTTTTTTATTCATAATTGCATCAGTATGAGCAATACCGTATGAATAACTCTGAATAGCGCCGTGCCGTTTCACAAAGAACTAAAGAGATGGCACTTTTATGTACTGTATGCTAAGTGGCCCGGCCGCTCAACTCCATTTATCGATCGAGAAAAACCTACACGGAATATAATTAAGTCCTTTGGGTGTCTTATAATAACTTGCTCGGGAAAAAACCCTCTAACGACGCATGTGTCTTTTACTCAAACTGATAAGAGGAAAAATGATTATATCAAAGACATTATGTTTCTCAAAATCAATTAAACCACATGGCATCATAAAAGAGGGCCAATGCACATGACATTGTGGTGTGCGTGTGCGTGTGTGTGTGTGTGTGTGTGTGTGTGTGTGTGTGTGCGTGTGCGTGTGTGTGTGTGGTATTCTGTAAACCGTTTCAGTAACAAGAGATGCATAACACCTTGTATCTCAGCTTGTTGTTCTTTTAACATACCAATCGTTATAGAATTCGATTTGTATACACTTTCTTTAGAAAGTTGGGAAACATTCATCCTTCTGTAATGAATAGAAATGCTTGAGATAATTATATTGATTTCAGTTCATTTGCGATTGGATGGAACAGTATATGGAGCTGTCAAATGTACATTATACATTGCTCATTGCTGTATGAATTGTAGTCGAATGCAAAATGCCTAAAGTATGCTATAGCCATCAGCATCTAGATCCAGCAGTTGGCACAGCCCAACCCTGGCCGTACCGTAATGAGAACCTGACCTGCGCATGTTTCTTTCCTTCCATGGAGCAAACATGGCGTCGCCCGTACGGCCTAAGCGTCTCGTCCTCTTTAGACAGTCCTTGAAGGAAGGCAGGAAGAGCATGCAGTCTAGTGAGCTTATAAGTAGCCCGCCCTATTCTCCATATGTAGACCGTGGCCATCTTACCATATAAGTGAATGGCAAGGCAGCCCATTCATCCAAACAGAAAAGTCCTATCTGACAACATCAAAATCAACAACATTGCAGCTGTACGTAAAGCTTGAATTATTCTCTTTCTATATCCTCAAAGTGTTTGTTTCATAAAAATCCACTGTAGACATGTTATGAGCTACTTTGTGTCCTTGCTGGTGATTATTTTTCTACGTAAGTGCTGGAGTTTGGAAGTGCTCGTTAGACATCACTCAACGGCCCTGTGTACCACCTGTTTAGAATGATCACATAATGCAGGAGGCAGCAGGACGTTAGCTTTACGGAAAACGAGTGCTTCCAAACTCTGATGGAAACATGGCCGCTGTCTGCCAATGGTCAATTTGGTCAGCTGACTGCCACTTCAGCCAATGACGTGTGGGTCTTGCACACACTGAATACACCCACATACTGTAATAACGCAGCATATTAACCCCTTGCGTATATGTACAGTATGCACCCTATAGAGCACGGCATGAAACCCCTGTGGAGTATATCTGACTGAACTTTAACTCTGGCTTCGTATCATGAATTATCTCAAGCCTGTCTGGAACCAAAGCCATCCAGACTTCTGGTGAATCATGAAAACATAAAACATTTGATAATGTGTCAAAGAATATTGAAAACCACAAAAAAAGGATATTTATTGAATATAGTTTATAATAAATACGTATAATAATAAAAAAAAATTGAAAGCTCATTCTATAGAAAATTGTGGCTGCTTGAGATATGATAGGTTGATATGTAGATTACTAGATTTCCATTCCTTACAACAAACAGTATAGCTGTCTGCATTATGTATAATATTATTATACATTGCTCAACGAATAGTCAAATGCAAAATGCCTTAGTAAGTGCTAGCTATCAGAATGTAGATTCAGCAGCTAGCACAGCCTAACCTTCCCATAATGAGAACCTGACCCCGACACACACGCACGCACACACATGCACACACAAGCGCCCACACACACATAAGATGATACACACACACAAGATGACACACACACACACACACCTACACACACACACACACACACACACGTACCACACCAGAGGGACAATTAAGCGCAATCAGAGAGTTTTGCTGACATCGCTGATCTGTGCAATAATTAACACCTCTGCCCTTTGTGTCGTCCCCTGAGAGAAACACAGAGCCTGTCTTACCACAGGGTGTGGAATTCTACAAGGGATTACTGCTATATGCATGTAAACACACACACGCACACACACACACACACACACACACACACACACACACACACACACACACACACACACACACACACACGTACAATTATAAATATTCAGTGCTGGTGTGTGTGTGTGTGTGTGTGTGTGTGTGTGTGACTGTGACTGTGTGCAGAGACGAAATGTTACTTTAAACCCAAGCGGTTTAGGTTCTAAACGCTTATTTGTAACACTTTTTTTTCCCAAACGTGTCACAGTGTTTAGATTATAAACAGAAGAGTGTGTTTAAATGCCATGATTGCACTGATATTATGAGTCATATCTGGTACTCCTTAGACCGGGCTAGTCGCTTTGGTGAGTTTCTGATCAGTGTTATTATTACGTCACGAACAACTACCATGACATCCTGACACTCTTTGATGTTGTGGACAACATCCTGCAGAACTATTATTCAGGACATGTGCGCTGCAGTGAATGTAGACAGACACTATAGTTCTGTCCGCCTCGGCAGGTTCTGTGTTCTGGGTCGCTGGGTCGGCCTCGGCAGGTTCTGTGTTCTGTCGCTATGGGTCGGCGGCAGGTTCTGTGTTCTGGGTCGTTGGGTCGGAAGGCAGGTTCTCTGTTCTGGGTCGTTGGGTCGGCGGCAGGTTCTGTGTTCTGGGTCGTTGGGTCGGCCTCGGCAGGTTCTGTGTTCTGGGTCGTTGGGTTGGCCGGCAGGTTCTGTGTTCTGTCGCTATGGGTCGGAGGGCAGGTTCTGTGTTCTGGGTCGTTGGGTCGGAGGGCAGGTTCTGTGTTCTGGGTCGTTGGGTCGGCCTGCAGGTTCTGTGTTCTGTCACTATGGGTCGGAGGGCAGGTTCTGTGTTCTGGGTCGTTGGGTCGGCCTGCAGGTTCTGTGTTCTGTCACTATGGGTCGGAGGGCAGGTTCTGTGTTCTGTCGCTATGTGTCGGCGGCAGGTTCTGTGTTCTGGGTCGTTGGGTCGGCGGCAGGTTCTGTGTTCTGGGTCGTTGGGTCGGAGGGCAGGTTCTGTGTTCTGGGTCGTTGGGTTGGCCGGCAGGTTCTGTGTTCTGGGTCGTTGGGTCGGCGGCAGGTTCTGTGTTCTGTCGCTGGGTCGGCCTCGGCAGGTTCTGTGTTCTGGGTCGTTGGGTCGGAGGGCAGGTTCTGTGTTCTGGGTCGTTGGGTTGGCGGCAGGTTCTGTGTTCTGTCGCTGGCATCGCTGTTGCCAGCCTGGGTTCTGTTCTTGCAGTACAGAGATTTAAAAAAAATGTTGTATACCAGCATCAACCAAGATGTTGAACGAGGCTCTGAAACGGCAGTATAACTGTAACAGTATAACTGTGTGAGGCTGTAGATTATCCACATCACGTGTGCGTTGGCGTACAGTAAGTAATGTTGTGTCTCCCTCTGGTAATTTATTTTGGTCTGATGTCATTGGTGTTTTATGTGTGGCTGTAGCCGGGGGTGAAAGCCACCAAGACTAATTTCCCTCGTGGACAATAAAGTTTACCTTGACCTTGAGAGTACACTGTATGCATACTGTATATACCTGGCAGGTGAAAACAAGCCACCAGGTTTAGCATTTGGACAGGCAACGTGGCCCACGTACCCCCCACCACCGGGCCCGGACAGTGAGGACAAAACAGGTGTTTTACGGTGCGTTCAGACTTGGATGGTCAGAGCGGTGCCGATTACATACAAAGTCAATGCAAAGACGAGAATTGCGCAAACTGGTGCGGCCTCGACCTGGTGCGGTATATATTCAGGTGTGTGTGTGTGTGTGTGTGTGTGTGTGTGTGTCCAAGTGTAAGGCAAAGCAGCTTGCAACATGCTGTTCAATCTCCTCCATTATAGGCAGTCGGGTCTATTTGGGGGAGAAGGTGCTTTTTGTACCCATGATTTACTTTCGGTGTTGGTAATAATATGACAGAGTGAAGTGACCAATGTTGGCTGTGAATAAGGTCATGTGTTGCCTACTGTATATTCTGTACATTTAGGGCTTAAGTTTTGACTCAAGCACTGAGACACGTGCACTGTTTCGAGTGCGTAGTATATCAGAAGCAACTGAAAATATTTGTGCCCTTGATAATGTATTTTATAAATGTGGACTCAAATAAAGAGTGTGTGTGTGTGTGTGTGTGTGTGTGTGTGTGTGTACATGTGTGCCTGGCAGACAGGCTGTTAGTGTCCGTTGTTCATAATTCAGGTTGTTTGGCCCGGCCTTGAGGCTGCCTGTCAGACAGCAGCAGGTTAAACAGGCCATGGTTAAGGAGGCTGGTGGTCTTTGGTCAATCCTACAGGCTTTTACCCACACGGCCCCCCTATACTCCTGCATGGAGGGGAGCTCACTTCCACTGGCGCTCTTGGCTGTTCGTACCGTACTGTACTGTACCACCCTCTGCAGCGATGTGCAGTTGAGGGCACTGTATAATATTATAGCTCTCATGCCAGGTGGTTATTAACCAAAGTTTGGCCCCGTGCCAAACTTCTCCAGCCATCTGAGGTGAAACGGGGTTTACAGTGTAGCTTTTTAAACCCCATCGCCTACAGTGAGCTCATCCCTACCTACAGTCCTCTGTAATTTGAACGCAGAGGAACTTGCAAAGCTGCAAAAAAATAGAATATTTGATCTACAAGCACACACACACAGCTTGTATACCAGCAGCAATTCTCAAATAGCCCAAAATAGAAGTGGTTAAACTGATTTGGATGCGATATTAAATAATCTTGTCTCGCTTGTTGTTGACTTTCCGATCACTGCTCTATCATCAGCAAACTTTAACCCATTCTGAACGGGAAGCCCTTTTGGTGTTAGCATTATGTTGTGCTTTAGCTATTGAAAAAAAAAATAGCAGACCTACAAGCTCGTAGCGCGCCACTCGGTGGCGCGCTACGAGCTTGTAGGTCTGCTATTTTTGAAAAATCGGAGAGCGACTGACATAGAACTAAGACATTTTTAGAATCTGATCTCAGGTCAGAATGGAAAACTGTCGGGATGTAGAAGACATTTTTAGAATCTGATCTCGGGTCAGAATGGGTTAATCTCCATGTGTGATCCGCGGGCATGTCCGCGCGGTCATCATCTGTGTACAGTACAGGGAAAGCTCTCGTCAGACGGACATCGTGGAGCCTAAATATATCCTCCTCCTCGCCCGGTGTTGTTGACCCAACTGAGAGTACAGAATACAGCTGTACAGGCTCGGCTTGAGTCCTACAGTACAGTAGGTCCCTGTGCAACCCAGATTCGGCACAAACCAGGGATTCAATTCATTTCGCTCCTACAATATATGCCACCAAAATGTAGAACGCCCTACCAACAGTCATTAAGACATGATGCAAATCCCTTGACTCCTTCAAAACCGCTCTCAAAGGGCGTCTACGGACGGCTGCAATTCGAAACTGGCCCCCGTAAAATCTGAATCCCCCCCCCCCCCCCCCCCTCACTGTATAATTATGTTTCTTTTCCCTTTTTACCTCCTATGATGATTTCTTTTTTACTATTATAGTTGTGTATATTCGTACGTCTCTAAATGTTTTGATGAATTGAAAATGGTGGGCCCTATTGTAAACCTATAGTGTAATGCTTTATGGTGTCGTCCACTCCACTCACTGTTAACAGTTTTTGTATTGAGTTGTACTTGAAATGAACTGTTAACTCATTCTGAACGGGAACCCCTTTTGGTGTCAGCATCATGTTATGCTTTAGCTATTGAAAAATAGCAGATCTACAAGCTCATAGCGCGCCACCGAGTGGCGCGCTACGAGCTTGTAGGTCTGCTATTTTTGAAAAATTGAAGAACGACTGACATTTTTTAGAATCTGATCTCAGGTCAAGAATGGGTTAATCAGACCAGTGTGTGTCCAGTGGAAACCTCGTATGAATCTGATCTCAGGTCAGAATGGGTTAACAAATCAATCAATCAATCAATGAGGCTGAGCCTTATAGAGTCGAGTCTGCTTTGTGGGTGTTTATGCGTTTGGATGACTGGACCAGAGCGTAGTGCGCTGTTCTGTTCCTGTTGCCAGTAGAATGTGTTTGTAATAATAAAGTGTACAAACAATCCAACTCATCTCGGAGGGGGTGGCTTTTACTTTAAAGTCAGATATTATTTATTATACTCCTAATACATGGGTCATTTATACCACTTATTGTAGCAGCTTCGTCTCAATCTCCGTGCTGTAGCTATATATAAATAATCCCTGCTTGGTTGCCATAATATTATGAGAGCTCTGTGGAGATTGTAACACAGGCTTTCCCCCCTCCGCTTTGTTTATATAAATAGTTTGTGTGCGTGCGTGCGTGCGTGCGTGCGTGCGTGCGTGCGTGCGTGCGTGCGTGCGAGAGAGAGAGAGAGAGAGAGAGAGAGAGGGCGAGAGAGAGGCGCGCCCTTGGCTACAACTTTAGGAGTCAGATAAAAGTGAGGAGTTGGTGTCTGCAGGTGAGGATCTCTGAGCCTAGAGGAGAGATAATTACGCAGAAGCACAGGGATTACCGTGATTCTAGATGAAGTGTAAAAAGCCGTGCAAAGCATATTACTTTAGGAGGGAAAGAAAGAAGCACTATAGATTTTATACATAATTTATTCTCCGTGGCACGATGAGAAGGTAGGATTTAGAAACATATTTATATCCCTGAAGGAGTTTAAAGGTATTTAGACATATGTAGATAACATAACGAGCAGGGAGACATCAAAGGCTGTCCTTAACCTTGCCAAGGAAGATTAATGTCAGGAGCTCGGTAAACAGATTTGATACATTCATACATTTCAAGATTATTTGGACATTTCCAGGTGACTAAAATGTGACTGAAACTAAATGAAAACTATTCAAGAGACTATGACTAAAACTAAAATCTAAATTTGCTGCCAAAAACAACCGTTTGGCTCCCACAGCAGTGTGGATTTGCCACCTGTTCTGGCCTGGATGACCTGATCCAGATCTAGTGCTCCTATAGCCAGCCTCATACTTCTCTCTCGTACGTGTGGGATGTGTAATTCCGCCTATGAGACACCCAGTGCCATTCGTATAGCATTATTGTGACACCATCAATTTGACGCCGGGCACGGCAGGCACTCCCCCGACTTGTCTGAGACCCTCGTGGCGATTTGAAGACGGACGGACGGACGGTTTGAGTTTGTGAACTATACAAAAACACACAGATGGACATAGAGGGGTGAGTGCAGGAGAGGACATAGAGGGACATAGAGGGGTGCAGGAGAGGACATAGAGGGTCATAGAGGGGTGAGTACAGGAGAGGACATAGAGGGACATAGAGGGGTGCAGGAGAGGACATAGAGGACATAGAGGGGTGAGTGCAGGAGAGGACATAGAGGGTCATAGAGGGGTGCAGGAGAGGACATAGAGGGACATAGAGGGGTGCAGGAGAGGACATAGAGGGACATAGAGGGGTGCAGGAGAGGACATAGAGGGACATAGAGGGGTGCAGGAGAGGACATAGAGGGTCATAGAGGGGTGAGTGCAGGAGAGGACATAGAGGGACATAGAGGGGTGAGTGCAGGAGAGGACATAGAGGGACATAGAGGGGTGCAGGAGAGGACATAGAGGACATAGAGGGGTGAGTGCAGGAGAGGACATAGAGGGTCATAGAGGGGTGCAGGAGAGGACATAGAGGGTCATAGAGGGGTGCAGGAGAGGACATAGAGGGACATAGAGGGGTGCAGGAGAGGACATAGAGGGACATAGAGGGGTGCAGGAGAGGACATAGAGGGTCATAAAGGGGTGCAGGAGAGGACATAGAGGGACATAGAGGGGTGCAGGAGAGGACATAGAGTGCATAGAGGGGTGCAGGAGAGGACATAGAGGGGTGCAGGAGAGGACATAGAGGGGTGCAGGAGAGGACATAGAGGGGTGCAGGAGAGGACATAGAGGGTCATAGAGGGGTGCAGGAGAGGACATAGAGGGTCATAGAGGGGTGGGTACAGGAGAGGACATAGAGGGTCATAGAGGGGTGCAGGAGAGGACATAGAGGGGTGCAGGAGAGGACATAGAGGGGTGCAGGAGAGGACATAGAGGGGTGCAGGAGAGGACATAGAGGGTCATAGAGGGGTGCAGGAGAGGACATAGAGGGTCATAGAGGGGTGGGTACAGGAGAGGACATAGAGGGTCATAGAGGGGTGCAGGAGAGGACATAGAGGGTCATAGAGGGGTGCAGGAGAGGACATAGAGGGTCATAGAGGGGTGGGTGCAGGAGAGGACATAGAGGGTCATAGAGGGGTGCAGGAGAGGACATAGAGGGTCATAGAGGGGTGAGTACAGGAGAGGACATAGAGGGTCATAGAGGGGTGAGTACAGGAGAGGACATAGAGGGGTGAGTACAGGAGAGGACATAGAGGGTCATAGAGGGGTGCAGGAGAGGACATAGAGGGTCATAGAGGGGTGCAGGAGAGGACATAGAGGGTCATAGAGGGGTGAGTGCAGGAGAGGACATAGAGGGACATAGAGGGGTGCAGGAGAGGACATAGAGGGACATAGAGGGGTGCAGGAGAGGACATAGAGGGACATAGAGGGGTGCAGGAGAGGACATAGAGGGACATAGAGGGGTGCAGGAGAGGACATAGAGGGACATAGAGGGGTGCAGGAGAGGACATAGAGGGTCATAGAGGGACATATAGGGGTGCAGGAGAGGACATAGACGGTCATAGAGGGGTGCAGGAGAGGACATAGAGGGACATAGAGGGGTGCAGGAGAGGACATAGAGGGACATAGAGGGGTGCAGGAGAGGACATAGAGGGACATAGAGGGGTGCAGGAGAGGACATAGAGGGTCATAGAGGGGTGAGTGCAGGAGAGGACATAGAGGGGTACAGGAGAGGACATAGAGGGTCATAGAGGGGTGCAGGAGAGGACATAGAGGGTCATATAGGGGTGCAGGAGAGGACATAGAGGGACATAGAGGGGTGAGTGCAGGAGAGGACATAGAGGGACATAGAGGGGTGAGTGCAGGAGAGGACATAGAGGGACATAGAGGGGTGAGTGCAGGAGAGGACATAGAGGGTCATAGAGGGGTGCAGGAGAGGACATAGAGGGTCATATAGGGGTGCAGGAGAGGACATAGAGGGACATAGAGGGGTGCAGGAGAGGACATAGAGGGACATAGAGGGGTGCAGGATAGGACATAGAGGGACATAGAGGGGTGAGTGCAGGAGAGGACATAGAGGGTCATAGAGGGGTGAGTCTAGGAGAGGACATAGAGGGTCATAGAGGGGTGCAGGAGAGGACACAGAGGGTCATAGAGGGGTGCAGGAGAGGACATAGAGGGTCATATAGGGGTGCAGGAGAGGACATAGAGGGACATAGAGGGGTGCAGGAGAGGACATAGAGGGTCATAGAGGGGTGCAGGAGAGGACATAGAGGGACATAGAGGGGTGCAGGAGAGGACATAGAGGGTAATAGAGGGGTGGGTGCAGGAGAGGACATAGAGGGACATAGAGGGGTGCAGGAGAGGACATAGAGGGACATAGAGGGGTGCAGGAGAGGACATAGAGGGTCATAGAGGGGTGCAGGAGAGGACATAGAGGGTCATAGAGGGGTGCAGGAGAGGACATAGAGGGTCATAGAGGGGTGCAGGAGAGGACATAGAGGGACATAGAGGGGTGCAGGAGAGGACATAGAGGGACATAGAGGGGTGCAGGAGAGGACATAGAGGGACATAGAGGGGTGCAGGAGAGGACATAGAGGGACATAGAGGGGTGCAGGAGAGGACATAGAGGGACATAGAGGGGTGCAGGAGAGGACATAGAGGGTCATAGAGGGGTGCAGGAGAGGACATAGAGGGACATAGAGGGGTGCAGGAGAGGACATAGAGGGACATAGAGGGGTGCAGGAGAGGACATAGAGGGACATAGAGGGGTGCAGGAGAGGACATAGAGGGTCATAGAGGGGTGCAGGAGAGGACATAGAGGGTCATAGAGGGGTGCAGGAGAGGACATAGAGGGACATAGAGGGGTGCAGGAGAGGACATAGAGGGACATAGAGGGGTGCAGGAGAGGACATAGAGGGACATAGAGGGGTGCAGGAGAGGACATAGAGGGACATAGAGGGGTGCAGGAGAGGACATAGATGGACATAGAGGGGTGCAGGAGAGGACATAGAGGGACATAGAGGGGTGAGTGCAGGAGAGGACATAGAGGGACATAGAGGGGTGAGTGCAGGAGAGGACATAGAGGGACATAGAGGGGTGAGTGCAGGAGAGGACATAGAGGGGTACAGGAGAGGACATAGAGGGTCATAGAGGGGTGCAGGAGAGGACATAGAGGGTCATAGAGGGGTGCAGGAGAGGACATAGAGGGTCATATAGGGGTGCAGGAGAGGACATAGAGGGACATAGAGGGGTGAGTGCAGGAGAGGACATAGAGGGACATAGAGGGGTGAGTGCAGGAGAGGACATAGAGGGACATAGAGGGGTGAGTGCAGGAGAGGACATAGAGGGGCATAGAGGGGTGCAGGAGAGGACATAGAGGGACATAGAGGGGTGCAGGATAGGACATAGAGGGACATAGAGGGGTGAGTGCAGGAGAGGACATAGAGGGTCATAGAGGGGTGAGTCTAGGAGAGGACATAGAGGGTCATAGAGGGGTGCAGGAGAGGACACAGAGGGTCATAGAGGGGTGCAGGAGAGGACATAGAGGGTCATATAGGGGTGCAGGAGAGGACATAGAGGGACATAGAGGGGTGCAGGAGAGGACATAGAGGGTCATAGAGGGGTGCAGGAGAGGACATAGAGGGACATAGAGGGGTGCAGGAGAGGACATAGAGGGTCATAGAGGGGTGGGTGCAGGAGAGGACATAGAGGGACATAGAGGGGTGAGTGCAGGAGAGGACATAGAGGGACATAGAGGGGTGCAGGAGAGGACATAGAGGGACATAGAGGGGTGCAGGAGAGGTCATAGAGGGGTGGGTGCAGGAGAGGACATAGAGGGACATAGAGGGGTGAGTGCAGGAGAGGACATAGAGGGACATAGAGGGGTGCAGGAGAGGACATAGAGGGTCATAGAGGGGTGCAGGAGAGGACATAGAGGGACATAGAGTGGTGCAGGAGAGGACATAGAGGGACATAGAGGGGTGCAGGAGAGGACATAGAGGACATAGAGGGGTGCAGGAGAGGACATAGAGGGACATAGAGGGGTGCAGGAGAGGACATAGAGGGACATAGAGGGGTGCAGGAGAGGACATAGAGGACATAGAGGGGTGCAGGAGAGGACATAGAGGGACATAGAGGGGTGCAGGAGAGGACATAGAGGGACATAGAGGGGTGAGTACAGGAGAGGACATAGAGGGTCATAGAGAGGTGCAGGAGAGGACATAGAGGGGTGCAGGAGAGGACATAGAGGGTCATAGAGGGGTGCAGGAGAGGACATAGAGGGACATAGAGGGGTGAGTACAGGAGAGGACATAGAGGGTCATAGAGGGGTGCAGGAGAGGACATAGAGGGTCATAGAGGGGTGCAGGAGAGGACATAGAGGGTCATAGAGGGGTGAGCGAGTGCGGGGCTGTCTTTTGTAAACTCTTTTGGGATTGCAGGGCGTTCTAGCATTTGGGGGTTGGTCTGGTTTAGAGGAAATCAATATATAATTGTGTATACTTAAGGTTTAGCAATTACTACCAAAAAAATAAAGGAAAATAAAATAAAAATACATAATATCACTGGACAAAGTATAGGCAGAATATCTCGACCTCTGAATGAATCATTACGTGGTTGAAATAATGTATTGCTGAAATAACATTAACTGATTAGATTAGCAATTTGTAAAATGGTTTCCTCTCTGTCCTGACAGCAGCATTGCCTTATTTGCTGTATTCAGATGCATAATTTACCTGTTTATAGACCACTATAAATTTGGCCATGAGGAAGTTAGTAATCTCTAAATGACTCTCACAAAAAGTTTAAAAGGGGAGCCAGCACGTATTTAAATTCCCCAGCCAAAACTGGGTGGGCGCAATGATCAAATGAACGCCATGATTTGTTGTTAGTCCTTCACATTTACGTAATGTACAATAAATAGCCCATTCAGATTTGACGGGGGGGCCAGTTTCGAATTGCAGCCGTCCGTATAGGTGCCCTTTGAGAGGAGGTTTTGAAGGAGTCAAGGGATTCACATGTCTTAATGACTGTTGGTAGGGCGTTCCACATTTTGGGTGGCATAGGAGCGACTGGACTAACTATATGTACTCTGCATGCATGCACCATGATTCTCTGTTGCATTAATTTGCTTACTTGTCTTATATAGAACACTTAAAAAAGGATGATCCAGTGATCAGATCTAATCTTATTTGAATAAACATTCCGTTTACTGTATTGGAATTCAACTTAATTTGCCATTTTTTTCCGCAAACAGAGCAACAGAAAACGGCAAAAGTCTTACGGTATCAAATTTTAGACATGTGTTAATAATTCACAAGAACAAATAATGTCTATGTTTCCACTTTTAGCTTTAACCCATTCTGAACGGGAACCCATTTTGGTGTTAGCATCATGTTATGCTTTATCTATTGAAAAATAGCAGATCTACAAGCTCGTAGCGCGCCACCGAGTGGCGCGCTACGAGCTTGTAGGTCTGCTATTTTTTTTTTAATCGAAGAACGACTGACATTTTTAGAATCTGATCTCAGGTCAGAATGGGTTAATCAGACCAGTGTGTTGTCCAGTGGAAACCTCGTATGAATCTGATCTCAGGTCAGAATGGGTTAAGAGTGTACTGTATATACCGTGAGATAAAACAAGTTATTTGCACTGTTATTTGCTGTACTGTATGATTTGTGGGTGTATTTATTGTAGATAAAGTACATTGTGTGCTTGTGTAAGTGGCCTCACTGTCAACGCTGCTGAATTATAGCTATAGTACAGTAGCAGCTTGCTGTACGGACTATATGAACATGATTACATTCCCAGTTCCTCCTGGTGAAAACGCAGGAACCTCAAATGGCTTATTTTGGACTGAGGTCGATAAAAAAAAAGGGCTTCTAAATCCTTTTTTTCCCCTGAAAAACCTATGTTTCTATATGTCAGTAGTGGTGCTCAACCCTTTTCATGTCAAGGACCCCCAGAATTATCTCTATTGGGCCACGGACCCCCCCATCTCAAAATATGTAGTTCCAGGGACCTCCCTCCCAGAAGCAAAGATTTGAGTTAAAAAACGTTAAAAATATATATTCCAAATTTGTTTGTAAAAAACCAAAAGGGGTTCCCAACCCAAAATAGCTTAACGCATTTAGACCGGGAACCCCTATACGTAACTATACCTTTCAATCCGGGAACCACTTTTTGGGGTTGTTGTTGCTTACAGTATACACACATACATGTTTCATATTTTTTTTTAATGGGGACACAAGGGATTGCGGAGCCCACGGTCGAGTAGTTCGGATATCTGGTCAAGATATCCGAACTAGGCACCATGAGAAGGTATAGGATTGATATGGGCTTATACTGATGACATCAGAGATCTCCATATTGGCATAAAAGGGTCACAGATAGACTAGCCTGGGGTCCACCTCCTGTATGCTTTCTATCTCATAGGTAGCTCCCTGCAGGATCCGCCGGGAGAATCTAGACATTTTTAGAATCTCATCTCAGGTCATATAAGCCTGCCTGCTTCAGCAAGGAGTCGGTTAAAGATTGCAAACGGTCTTAACATTTTAACAGTTTGGCCCCTTATGTCGAGAACGTCTTTGTTCATGTTGACAGTCAGTACGTGGCTCTTGCTGGCCCTGTTCTCATTCCATACCTCCTTCCATCACATGATCACATCACAGAATAAATGAATAAATATGTCCCTCCATCACAAAATCTCTCCCCAGCGTTTAACATAGCATCTCTCTTCATCTCAATCGTTTGAAGTAGAGGAAGGGGAAAAAAACGTCTTTCCTTCAGCATCAGAAAAAGGAGCTGTAACCATTCTCCGCCTTTTCATTTCCGTTGAAACGTATCTTTTTGTCCACCTATACCCGGGAAATAAGTTGTCAGGAAGGAGAGGAGAGAGAGCCTCTCGTATGAAGAGTCATATATTTATGAAAACGCAGCGTCTGATTCCAATTCCATGCAGGTGCGACATCATTCACCCCCACGTACGCACCGTCTCTAGGAAATTCATGTATATTCCCCATGTGACGACAAATATCTCCTGCTCTCCTCCTCCTCCATGTGACAGCAAATAGCTCCTTCTCTCCTCCTCCTCCTCCTCCTCCTCCATGTGACAGCAAATAGCTCCTCCTCCTCCTCCTCCTCCTCCTCCTCCTCCTCCTCCTCCTCCTCCTCTTCCTCCATGTGACAGCAAATAGCTCCTTCTCTCCTCCTCCTCCTCCTCCTCCATGTGACAGCAAATAGCTCCTCCTCCTCCTCCTCCTCCTCCTCCTCCTCTTCCTCCATGTGACAGCAAATAGCTCCTTCTCTCCTCCTCCTCCTCCTCTTCCTCCATGTGACAGCAAATAGCTCCTTCTCTCCTCCTCCTCCTCCTCCATGTGACAGCAAATAGCTCCTTCTCTCCTCCTCCTCCTCCATGTGACAGCAAATAGCTCCTTCTCTCCTCCTCCTCCTCCATGTGACAGCAAATAGCTCCTTCTCGCCTCCTCCTGCAGTCGTATATATTATATTTCTGAACACTGCCTATATGTGTTCCTGACAATTGCATGTCCTGTATGGCTCAATGATGGGGCCTACTATGCATTGTGTGTATCAAGATCCAAGACTATGAATATTTCATGTTGCTGATATTGTTCAAAATCCAGACACACACACACACACACACACACACACACACACACACACACACACACACACACACATCTTGAATGATCTACATTTGGCATATACAGTATACGCACCTCACCTTTTGTTATTCATAAACACTGGAAGCCAGTAAGAAGAGTTTATATTACCTGGGTGATTGAATAACCTCCTGCAGCCTATAGATTATAGAAGTAAATATTCCAGTTGATGTAGTGGGAAGTGCAAGGCTCTCGTGCACACACACACACACACACACACACACACACACACACACACACACACACGCACACACACACACATGCCGTGCATCTCATACGGCAACAACAAGGGCGTGCTTCCATCGGGCGAGGTCAGAATAACTCTGTTAGATTATCTTTCCCCACAATTACTTACACACATTTGGATTCAAAGATTGAAATCAATCTGATGTTTCGGTTAACCCATTTAGACCTGAGGGCGATCCTATACAAATGTCTTCTAAATCCTGACAGTTTTCTGAAAAACCCCCATGTTTTTATATCAGTCGTTCTCATTTTCATGTCAAGGACCCCCAGACATATATGTAATTGGCCGCCGACCCCCATCTGAAAATATGTTGTTCCAGGGACCCCCCCAGAGGCAAAGATTTGAGTTAAACGTTCGCTCTGAAAGATTATATATTATTTTTATTATTTTTTTATATTTTTTTATCCCACAATTTTGTAACCCATTTTCACCCCTGTGTCAAACATCTACTGTGATCCTGAGCTCTACACACCCTCCGCCAACCTGGGGAGAGCAACGGACTTAACTCCCTTCATGCCTGAGTGTCCAAGTTGCTCCTTTACACCTGACAGGGGGGGAGTTTCCCTGGTTGGACGTATAGCGCGTGGAAGGAACACGTTATTCCAACCAGTTCCTTTCCCCTCCATCAGGCGCCCCGGCTGGCCAGGGGGAGGCAGTTTAGAGACCAGGATTACTGCATGTTTTTGTGAGGGTACCTACCCTATAGGGGACACGGGGAGAACATGCAAACTCCACACGAATATATATTCAAATATTTTTCAAAAATAGCAGACCTACAAGCTCATAGCGCGGGAGCTTGTAGATCTGCTATTTTCAAAAGGGGTTCCTGCCCAAAATGGGTTAACCCATTCTGACCGGGAACCCATTTTGGTGTTAGCATCATGTTATGCTTTAGCTATTGAAAAATAGCAGATCTACAAGCTCATAGCGCGCCACCGAGTGGCGCGATACGAGCTTGTAGGTCTGCTATTTTTGAAAAATTCGAAGAACGACTGACATTTTTAGAATCTGATCTCAGGTCAGAATGGATTCATCAGACCAGTGTGTGTCCAGTGGAAACCTGGTATGAATCTGATCTCAGGTCAGAATGGGTTAAAGCATGAAAAGCTGCATCATGCGGGATCATAGCACTAACACGCTTGATCGGTTTGATAAGTTCCCCAAACCACACACAGCTTGGCGTACTTAAACAGCCATATTGTCCGATTTAGCTCTGTTATGACAGGTGTGTGCTCTCCGTGCTTGCATGGCATGCAGAGGGCGTACACACACACACACACACACACACACACACACACACACACACACACACACACACACGAGGATGCTTTTTTGGTTTGTCACCTCCTTCACGCCCAATTAGCTCTTAACCCATTTTGGGCGGGTACACCTCTTTCGGTGTTAGCATTATGTTATGCTTTAGCTATTCAAAAATAGCAGATCTACAAGCTCATAGCGCGCCACTCGGTGGCGCGCTATGAGCTTGTAGGTCTGCTATTTTTGAAAAATCGAAGAACGACTGACAATGAAACATAAACAAAAAACTGTCAGGATGTAGAAGAACATTTATAGAATCTGATCTCGGGTCAGAATGGGCTAGTATCAAGCGTGGAATAATATCTGACAAGAGGAAACCGCTGCCAGAGTACTGTAGCCCTATAGCCCTATATAACCTACCCTACATGTACAGTGTACACAGTATACTGTATGTGTGTTGGTGCAGGAGAACGTTCTCTTGTAGCTACACAGCGCCTCATAAAAGGCTTGGAAATATCCTGTGCTCTGCTCCTGTAATAGTGTCCTCATCTCCTCCTCCTCCTCCTGCATCTGTTGTCCTTGTTCCTGTGATGTACTGGAACAGCCGTTCCTTCCAGGCTCCAGGCGCGTTGTTTGATTTCCTTTGTTATTTATGTATGTATGTACTGTACGTAGTGTGTGTGTGTGTGTGTGTGTGTGTGTGTGTGTGTGTGTGTGTGTGTGTGTGTGTGTGTGTGTGTGTGTGTGTGTGTGCAGATGAGCCTATATGGACAGGGTCTATGTAATGTGTTTGACAAACAGAATGTTCTTACATTTTCTTCCATGCATGTCATGCATGGAAAATAAACATAATTTGAACGATCTTGAAGATTTGTGGTGAATCCACATAATTTGAACCCGCCTACTTTACTGTAAAATAATTTGACCCTAATTGTGTGGCAATTTCCTCGCAAAGTATTGCTTTTCTGTCGCCTGCATGCTGAGCTGTCAAATGTGCGCCTTGTTGTAGGGAGGCTGTTTGCCTGGAAGGGAATATACTGTATAATAAATTATCTCTCCTCAGACATGCAAAACATACTGTAGAACACCCCAGAATTGACACTAATTAGCCCCCATTTGAAAAGATATGCCAGAGACTCAGACTCCTCATAAGAGAAGATTTTTACGGTACGCAGAGATTCTAGCAGAGATTCTCAACCCGTTTAATTTCAAGGACCCCCTCAGTTTGACAAATGGAACCCTATAACGGGTCCATTTGGTTCCATTATAGCTGGGGACCCCCTCCTCAAGGACTCAATTAAGGACCCCTGGGGGTCCCCGGGCCGCACCCCACTTTGGGAACCACTGCTGTAGAAGGAAACGTGTTGCTCACACTAATATACTGTAGTAAAGATCTGGGACATGTTGTTCATGTGAAAACACCACGGTCGACTTTGAGATAATTATGATCTACTGCTACTGTACACAGCCTCTCGTGTATTATTTCTTAAGCAGAATTCTCTTCACTATATTATTTGAATACGTTTAACCTATTATTGCATTTTTCAATATTGCCAGCTCTGGGAACACACAGGCAGGAAACATGACACGACACATTATTTTCCTGTTAACCCTGGGTAAAGATAATAATAACAAGATGTATACAAATTCATAATTAACTTATTCTGGGCGGGAACCCCTTTTGGTTATTGAGATGTTAGCAGATCCCACAAAGCTCGCAGCGCGGCACTCTATACGAGCTTGTATAGGTCTGATATTTTTGAAATATCGTGAAAATGTGGCGCAAATCTTTGAATATATATATTCTTTCAGAGCGAACGTTTTTTAACTCAAATCTTTGCTTCTGGGCGAGGGGGGGGGGGGCGTCTCTGGAACAACATGTTTTCAGATGGAGGTCGGTGGCCGATTTCATATTTTTTTAGGGGTCCTTGACATGAAAAAGGTTGAGAACCAACTGACATACTGTACTGTAACTGATCTACTGAACCAACTAACATACTGTATAGAAATATGAGGTTTTTCAGAAAGATGTCAGGATTTATAGAAGACATCTGTTTATAGAATCGTCCTCAGGTGTAAATGGGTTAACCCATTCTAAACGGGAACCCATTTTGGTGTTATAGCATTATGTTATGCTTTAGCTATTGAAAAAATAGCAGATCTACAAGCTCATATAGCGCGCCACCGGGTGGCGCGCTACAAGCTTGTAGGTCTGCTATGTATTTTTTTTAAATCGAAGAACGACTGACATTTTTTAGAATCTGATCTCAGGTCAGAATGGGTTATAATCAGACCAGTGTGTGTCCAACAGTGGAAACCTCGTATGAATCTGATCTCAGGTCAGAATGGGTTAATCGAAGGGAGAAAAAAAGGAAATAAACCCCCCACAAGATGCCGGCACAAGGGCATGAGTGCGGCGGTATTTGCTGCAGGAACACAAAAAGCACAACAACATAACTTGAGAGAAAAAAGGAAAAAGCGGCACACGTTGCAGTATGAGGTCACACAGGAGTAACCGCTTTATCGCACTTTGATGTACTGTTTTGTCAGTTTTCCTTTTCATCTTTTCCTTTCCTGTCCTCACCTCGCCCGCTTTGCTGGTGAGAGAATGTAAATAGCGTTGTCTCTTATCAAAGGCTGCTCGGCATGCCTGACACTATGCTGGGTGTCCATTGGGGATCTGACACTATGCTGGGTGTCCATTGGGGATCTGACACTATGCTGGGTGTCCATTGGGGATCTGGCACAGCATAAACTGGTTTTTGTACAGGGTGGGGGGGGCAGGAGGTGCTGCTTTCAGTGTGATGTGTTGGTGGTGGTGTTGTAGTGCATGGGGTCCCGGGTTCGGGGACCCCTGGGGGTACTTAAGGGAGCTCCTGGGGGTACCTACGGTATAGCCCAATTAGAGATATAGTTAGGAACCAACCGGCCTGGTGGAGACATATTCTCTCCCCATGCCTTCGGCCTGGTGGAGACAACAAAACATACTCTCTCCCCATGCCTTCGGCCTGGTGGAGACAACTAAACATACTCTCTCCCCATGCCTTCGGCCTGGTGGAGACAATAAAACATACTCTCTCCCCATGCCTTCGGCCTGGTGGAGACAATAAAACATATTCTCTCCCCATGCCTTCGGCCTGGTGGAGACAACAAAACATACTCTCTCCCCATGCCTTCGGCCTGGTGGAGACAACTAAACATACTCTCTCCCCATGCCTTCGGCCTGGTGGAGACAACTAAACATACTCTCTCCCCATGCCTTCGGCCTGGTGGAGACAACTAAACATACTCTCTCCCCATGCCTTCGGCCTGGTGGAGACAACTAAACATACTCTCTCCCCATGCCTTCGGCCTGGTGGAGACAATAAAACATACTCTCTCCCCATGCCTTCGGCCTGGTGGAGACAATAAAACATACTCTCTCCCCACACCTTCGGCCTGGTGGAGACAACAAAACATACTCTCTCCCCATGCCTTCGGCCTGGTGGAGACAAGTAGCGTTGACCACTTGATTGTACACACAATACATGAAATATGTGCTAATGTTACATTACCAAGTTTCTTAATTGCTGTCCCTCGGTTTTGTACGATGCATTGTCGATGAATAACTGGAGGTGGCTCATGTAACTGATGATAGGTAGTCTAATTCTTTGAGGAAGACATGACACGACAAGGCCTATCAATACTATGGAAGGGCAAGGATTGAAGAGGTCAATCAAAACACTGCAGCCATGGTACACTCTGCCTATACTCTGTACACTCTGTACACTGTATATCACATATGCAATCAAATGTGAAATACAGGAGAAGGATAAGGGGCAAGGTCGGTGGCACTGAACTGTATGGTATTACAGTCTAAGCACAACGACGTACAGCACAAAGTACAGTACATGGTGACCGTGAGAAGTGCTCCGCGGTCCGTTTCACCACAGACACGTTGACCGGCTTATTGTACACATGACGGCGGTGACAGCTCATATGATAAACAGCGAAGAACTGCATGTACTGCATGTACTGCAAGAGACACACCTCGCAGAGGCATAATTATGCCTTATTGATTATCATTTATTTTATAGTATAGGCTGCAAATGATGTAATATAATTTCATCGGCCACACACGCGATGTGAGCAGCACAGCTCGAGCCCCCTAACCCCGCCACAACAACGCTGAACGTTCAAATAAATTCAAAGCAACGCTCCAGAAGCCCTATTAGCTGAGAGACAACGTATTTTAGTGACACAAATATTATTTATAAATAGTAAAGGCTATAATCCCTAAGTAGTAGTGATGATTAACACTGAGCAAAACATTCTGTGGCTTACATATACTGTAAACAAAGCTGTGTACATCCCATAGCCTCGAGGTATATGATTTATTATAGACCACATCCCATAGCCTGGAGGGATTGTTGCACTGCAATTGGCAATTTGGTTTTAGGCAAATGCTCTAACTCACTCAGTGAGAGTGAGTCAGTCAGAGATCTGAGATATTGGTACTGTACCTATATATATTAGGTACTGATTGGAGTGAACTTAAATGGATTCACTACTATTCAAGTTTAAAATGATTTGATGTTGCATTCTCTCATGTTTGTTCAACAAACTCTGAAAGCTGAAATCGTCAAGGGGGTTTATTTTGGCAGTTGTGTCTCTGACAGCTGTAATGACATAGTTGTCGTCTTTGATGACGACCGATATGCTTGTTTCACAGCCTATCCCATTCTGAACGGGAACCCATTTTGGTATTGGCATCATGTCGTGCTTTAGCTATTGAAAAACAGCAGATCTACAAGCTCATAGCGCGCCACCGAGTGGCACGCTACGAGCTTGTAGGTCTGCTATTTTTGAAAAATCGAAGAACGACTGACATTTTTTTAGAATCTGATCTCAGGTCAGAATGGGCTAATCAGACCAGTGTGTGTCCAGTGGAAACCTCGTATGAATCTGATCTCAGGTCAGAATGGGCTATTGGGCACTGCATCCATGATGTGTGGCAATCTGTGCAAAACAGCGGCCACCCCCGCAAACTTTGGACGTCAATCATAGCCGATCGGAATTTAATTATGAGTAATGTGACAAATACATCTTCATTACATAACTGCAGAGATAAGGTGTACCGCTTTGGGTGATGTATGTATGGACACAATTGATAATAAAAAATATATATTTGAGGAGTTGCCTATCCAAAGAATCCAGGAGAAAGAAAATGTAGTTTTATGTCCTACGGGCCAAAACAAGAATTGTCCTGTTATAACTATACTATTTGCACACAGAAATTGGAAGCTGCGTTCATGATTTCTAGCAATTTGTTTAAAATGGGCCTCTTCTGCACAGAAATAGTATATACTATATACTAATATATACTTGTGGGGGTACTAGCACCTTGGTCCCCATGTTGTTGTTGTGCATGTAACTCTAACTACGACAATGGAATTGGTCAAAATGGCGTGGCTCTACTATACCTTCTCTAGGAATTTGCAAAACCACAGCAGAAGGAAAGAAATAATACATATTTTCACAAAACAATAATTATATTGTAAGGATGGTAATAATAAGGACTTCAACCCCTCATGGCTTGAATCTCCCCGAAAATATTAAATATAAAGCCTGTGTGAAACGCTGGCAACAAAACCTTTTTAAAATCCAGGACTCCATTTTCACAGTAGGCTATATATGCAGATAGCGCTGTGTGCCGATTACAAAGGCTTGCCAATTACGATATGACATGCCTTCATGGTTAAGCCATTCTGGTCGGGAACCCCTTTTTGGTGTTTTAAATATTATGTTATCATTTAGCTAGCAGATCTACAAGCTCATAGCGCCCCACCGAGTGGTGCGCTATGAGCTTGTAGGTCTGCTATTTTAGGAAAAATCATAAAAATGTGGCGCAAATCATTTAATATATTTCAGAGCGAACATTTTTAACTAAAATATTGGCTTCTAGGGGGGGGTCCCTGGAACTACATATTTTGAGATGGGGGTCCGTGGCCCAATAGAGATAATTCTGGGGGTCCTTGACATGAAAAAGGTTGAGCACCACTGACATAGAAACATGGGTTTTTCAGAAAAACGTTAGGATTTTGAAGCCTTTTTTTTTTTTATCGACCTCAGTCCAGAATGGGTTAATGTTGTACAGTAGCTAGAATAATGGACTTATTTTTCTCTCACTTCTGACAAAAAGCAGCCTCAGAAACTTTGATCATGTAGTATATTTCACAAGAGCAATTATGCGACTCTATTTATAATTCATAGAAAGGAAGTCATATGAAATATGCAGACTATAAAAGAGCATATTCGGAATCATTTGATGTTTAAAAGCTACAATTTTCTTGTCTTTGGCTCTCCTGCTCGCATATTGACAGCATAATTTAATCCCCCCCCCCACCCTCCTCCCCCCTGTCTTTTTTGATTGAATATCAGGACAATATTTCAAAGTGGACAGGAGCAGCATTGTTTAATATTCACCATGGCGTACGATATAAAACCTTGAATGTTATACACATACATAAACTACCAAAGTCTTAAATCCTAAGAACTTGGGCTGCGAACCTGTCTGCGATGGCCTTGACACAGGTCTGACATGGACCTGGTTCCTGAGCGGCGTTCAGTAGAGAGACAGCTGAACAGCGCAGACAGGCAGACAGGCCAGGAAAACGCAGATTAGCCCATTTTGGGCGGGGACGCCTTTTGGTGTTAGCATCATGCTATGCTTTAGCTATTGAAAAATAGCAGATCTACAAGCTCATAGCGCGCCACTGAGTGGCGCGCTACGAGCTTGTAGGTCTGCTATTTTTGAAAAATCAAAGAACGACTGACATAGAAACATGTAGCTTTTTCGGGTAAACTGTCAGGATGTAGAAGACATTTTTAGAATCTGATCTCAGGTCAGAATGGGTTAGAACTGGGACAGCATGGAGACAGATGCAGTTGTTGGGGGTTAATCCTGTCTGTGAGTGAGTGATCATGTCCCTCCACCCAGCTGTGGCTATAACACCATCCAGGGGCCACAGGGCCCGCTGGAAGTCTGATGAGGCATCACAGACCAGCCGTCTGCCTGCTGCCTGCATGCAGGAGAAGATCTCTCCCTGGGCAGCTGCTGTCAGGGTGCATGAGACTGTCTGCCAGCCAGGTAGGATAGCAGGGATTGGTGGGGGGGAGAGACAAGGAAAGACAGATAAACAATGCAGATATCGTAGATAAGATAAACATCTGACTATAACCTTTTGTTGATCCCTTTGCTGGATAGAAAAGAAATGCAGTTGTCAAACAGCCGTGAGAATGGAAAGTGTTATGAGAGTGAGCTGTATTTCCTAATGAGATAATTAAGGCTGGTTTGATTAATTGCGAGGAATATGAGGTTATCCACCTACCTGTAGACCAACGTGACGCCGTGGTGAGATTGAGAAATAAATTATACACCAAGAGAACGACAGCTTGGCACGCGCGACAGAATGCAGCCTTGTAACTAACAGAAGAGGCAAACTAATATTGTTTAATAATAATTGGTTGGAACACATGATTTGATTTGGGTGTGTTCTAAATAAAGTGTGGATTTCTAATACTATTACACTAAAAAGGATAAAGTTGAAGGGACAATTTACCTTTTTATAGTACAATAATGTTTCAAGTTTACACATACAAACACATTACACAATAATCAACACACCCAAATCAAATCATATATTACGGAGTGCATGTTAATCAATTATTCCATCAAAGCAAAACGGCATAAACAACATTAGTTTCCCTCTTCTACAAAAAATTAAAGTTACAAGTTATAGCTATCTTGTATCATACCGTACTTACTATTTCCCACCATGGAGTAACCTCACATCAGACATTATGAATTAATAATGAATTGCATTTTTATAGCGCTTTTCCAAGTGCTCAAAGCGCTTTACAATGGTTCATTCATTCATACATTGGGAGGTGAAGCGACGAATTAACAGTCGACGCCAGCGTCCTCACTTCCCACATTCACACACCGACGGTGGCGAGCTCACACCGACCGACTCACTGGAGGCAATGTGTTCTTCAGTGTCTTGCCCAAGGACACTTCCACATGTGGACAGGAGGAGGAGCCGGCATTCGAACCTCCGACCCACGGATCATTGGACGACCTGCTCTACCTCCTGAGCCACAGCCGCCCCCATAGCTATATCCACCTCGGAGGGCCAATCACAGGCAGGCGGGGCGTTACCATGCCTATGCTCAGACGCAAGCGAGATTCACGCGTTATGGGAAGAGGTAGCTCTGGTCCATAGCCTTCTTCTGCTTCGATTCTGACCTGCAGTTAAGGCTATGCGACTTTCAGTTTTCTCACTGAGCAGAATTGTGTCCGCTCGGTGGATTCTGTTACGTTTTGGCTAAAAAGTGCATTTTATAGTTGTGGGGGGGGGGGCTCAGAGTGCGTCCACTAAGGAAAATAGTCTTTCTATTGACACAACCCGCCTTTGTATTGGTGAGGAGGTCAAACGTTCGTGAGATTTCCACAAAAGAGGAGAGGCTGGTCTGATTTCCATTTGAGATTTAAAACAGAAAGTCGCATAGCCTAATACTGCAGGTCAGAATGGAAGCAGTAGAAGGCTATGGACCAGAGCTAGAGAAGAGGGTAGAAAGACATCAGTGTGATTTGTTGTGATCTGTTGAGCCTTTGGTGATAGTTTTAATATGAAGCCCAGAAGCATTCCAGACGATATCTCTAATTGTTGCCTCGTTTAAATTGATCACAGTTTTAGTACTAGTTGTTTCTACAAAATGTATTCATTATGCAGAAATAGATCTGCCCCCAAAACTAATTAAAAACACATGACCCTGGGGAGTATTTATAACATGTTTTTGTCTGTTATGATTATTTGTTTATGAAATGCATCAACTCATGTTTAAAACAGTTCACAATTTCTGCTCTATAATAATTGAGCATAACTACATAACAAAGACCAATTGTACAAAGTGCGCGTGCATGGGCACACTGTCCGTGATCACTTCTCTTCCTGTCCAATCATTTCCTCGTCTCCCGTCTTGAAAGCTCCATTTCTGTCTGAAGCAGAAGGTCTTTCTGCTAGGTTACCCTAACGCATCCTGAACATCTACATACAAATGCCATCAGTGCCCACACACCGCCAAACGCCGCCAGATTGCCCCTGTCAAGCAAACACACTCAAGCCCAGACATTCTCGCTTACAAGATGTGAAACGGACTTGAAACGTGAAAGGTTTCGTGGATATTGCAACCCTTGAGGGACACCCTGCTTCATGAAATCTTAAAAGGGGAAAATGTATAGCCTGCCCTATACAATTACAATATCGTATAGTACAATTGCACTGGTAATAACAGCATTTCGGTTAACTTAGCAAACCACGCAGTACTGGTGAAGGTTTCATATTCTTGCACGCACACATAAATAATTGCGACCGAAGGTTGCAGTTAAGTATTTTAGTGTTTTATTTTATTTTTTTCCAATGGAAAATAGTGAGTTAGTTTCGGGCAACATGTCAGTCACAGCTTGGTTGTTATATTGCATGAAGTCACCTTTATCAAAAATGACTGTGTTTATACTGAACATTCATACGTACAGTATATCCTCTCCCATGAGATCAATATCACCTCTATTTACAAACATACTGTACATTTTACAGCTGCTGTAACACAATGCCATGCTTATCATGTACGCAAACGCAAACGCAAACACACACACACGCACACGCACACACACACACACACACACACACACACACACACACACACACACACACACACGCACCATAAACAGTTCACTTCCTCATATTCAGCATCGGTGTACGACGACTCTCCCCCTCATGTCTTCTTTTATGGGTCAGCGAGAGAGAGCCACCTCACACAGCCGTCTCTCTCTCATTAACCCGATCTGACCTGAGATCAGATTCTAAACATGTCTTCTACAAGCCTGACAGTTTTCCATTCTGACCTGAGATCAGATTCTAAACATGTCTTCTACAATCCTGACAGTTTTCCATTCTGACCTGAGATCAGATTCTAAACATGTCTTTTACAATCCTGACAGTTTTCCGTTCTGACCTGAGATCAGATTCTAAACATGTCTTCTACAATCCTGACAGTTTTCCGTTCTGACCTGAGATCAGATTCTAAAAATGTCTTCTACGTCAGTCGCTCTTCGATTAAAAAAAATAAAAAAATAGCAGACCTACAAGCTTGTAGATCTGCTATTTTTAAATGGCTAAAGCATAACGTAATGCTAACACCAAAAGGGGTGCCCGACCACAATGGGTTAATTAGCTGTGATGGCACTTTTCTCCACAGGATCAATCAGTGTGTCTAATACAGTCATTGACCTATGACCTTCTCCGACTGAGCACCGCACACGCACGCACGCACGCAAGTGCACCACAGCCCCCTCACACACACACACAGGGAGGATGTCAGTCTGTCAGATACACTGATCCTGCCCTTCCACAGAGAGCCCAGGTCGCGTGAACTTAATAGGGCACTCAGCATAAAGAGGGGACAACCCCACACTGTAAAGTCCTCAGTGTTCATTTAACTCTCTGAGTCGGTATAGAAATGCAACCAAATGGTCCCTGAAGGTTTGGGTCCTGGTGGTCAGTACAGTACAGTTAACCCATTTTGGGCGGAAACCCCTTTTGGTGTTAGCATTACGTTATATGCTTTAGCTATTGAAAAATAGCAGATCTACAAGCTCATAGCGCGCCACCGAGTGGCGCGCTATGAGCTTGTAGGTCTGCTATTTTTTTATCGAAGAACGACTGACATAGAAACATAGCTTTTTCAGAAAACTGTCGGGATGTAGAAGAACTTTTTTTTTAATCTGATCTCGGGTCAGAATGAAAACTGTCAGAATGTAGAAGACATTTTTTTTAATCTGATCTCAGGTCAGAATGGGTTAAAATTAACACTATGGCTTTTTCCTGTGTACAGTGGTCAGTAAAAATCAGTGTTAAATGGCTTGTCCTGTACAAAGAATGCTTGCCATGCAGAGCCACCACCAATAAAATACTGTACATACTGTACGGACGTGTGGCTCCTTAGTTCAGCTCTTCGTTATACCTTCTTCCCTTTAACCCATTCTGAACGGGAACCCATTTTGGTGTTAGCATCATGTTATGCTTTAGCTATTGAAAAATAGCAGATCTACAAGCTCATAGCGCGCCACCGAGTGGCGCGCTATGAGCTTGTAGGTCTGCTATTTTTGAAAAATCGAAGAACGACTGACATTTTTAGAATCTGATCTCAGGTCAGAATGGGTTCATCAGACCAGTGTGTGTCCAGTGGAAACCTCGTATGAATCTGATCTCAGGTCAGAATGGGTTAATTTCAACATCTATAGTTATAGTTACACATTTTGTATACTGGATACATCTGAACATATAATTATGTCATGCATATACTGTATGTAAATTAATCGGTCAAATCTTTCTGTGATTATTCCTTGTCAAGTATATGTTATGTAGTAGTATTATGTGTCGTGTTACTGTCGCTCTTGCCTTCTATATTTCGGGCATGGAACGAGAGAGGAGTCCTTGCATTAGGAACTAACGTGGATGGAGACGTGTCTGTGATTATTCCTTGTCAGAATAAATCGTTGTTTCCAAAGAGAGTTCTATAGGTCCGTCTGTCCATTCAACACAACGCAGAGAGAGACGGACTACACCGGTTACACTTAGTTTTAACGTAGATTACGTGACACTAGACTGTAGCTGTTGTGTGGGGTTTTAAAGCACAATGAATTTCACGTGCCTTTTACTTGATAACAAATAACAATAAACCTTGAACCTAACAGGCTTTATGCTTTGTTCTTCTTCATGGTCCCGAAAGATTTACCCACGTATTTCAGAGCTGTATTATCACAGCAAACTTCCCACAGCAATGTCCATTAGACTTCATTCTATAGCTAAAGTACGGTATAGCTTAGATTCACACATTCACTCTACTGTAATACATTTACCTTTCTTTATTTTCATCTATAATATGTACTGTATAGATCCGCATACTGTACTGTTTTCATCCACCCATCTTTGTATTCAGTCATCCACAATTGTGAGATCAAAATGGGCTTGTTCCGTGTGGAGAAACCGCTTGCCACTGAATCTGATCAAGCGACAAGCGGACACAATCTTTTGCAACATGCACAATTTACTGTATCGCTATAGTCAGATTTCCGATAAATATATACAGCAACCTGTACAGTTGTTGCAGGAGAAATAAATAAACTGATATGTGGGGCTGTCAGGTTCCATGAATAGGGTATCAGGTTTCTGTCAGTGCATCATTTCTAGATTATATTTTTTTATCCATGTCACAATGATCCCTATATTATTCTTGCCTGCGTCACCTGTTTGCACCCGACCCCAACCGATGAAGTATTACAGTCCTACTGTACCCCAACCCATGAAGTATTACAGTCCTACTGTACCCCAACCCATGAAGTATTACAGTCCTACTGTACCCCAACCCATGAAGTATTACAGTCCTTTTTTTAATATATTTTTTATCCCACGATTTTGTAACCCATTTTTTTACCCCTGTGTCAATCATCTAATGTGATCCTGGGCTCTACACATCCTCCACCAACCTAGTCCCCATATATGGGGGACAAGGGGAGACCAACCTAGTCCCCATATATGGGGGACAAGGGGAGACCAACCTAGTCCCCATATATGGGGGACAAGGGGAGACCAACCTAGTCCCCATATATGGGGGACAAGGGGAGACCAACCCAGTCCCCATATATGGGGGACAAGGGGAGAGCAACGGACTTGAACTCATGCTTCCTTCATGCCTGAGTGTCCAAGTTGCTCCTTTACACCTGACAGTATTACAGTCCTATACGGTACAATGTTGTCCTACGTTATGTATTACAGTACAGTATTACAGTCCCACGGTACAATGTTGTCCTACGTCATTATGCCCCTTACAAGGATGCTCCAAGGTACTGTAGTTTAGCTGTGGCTCAGGAGGTAGAGCAGGTCGTCCAATGATCCCTGGGGTCGGCGGTTCGAATCCCGGCTCCTCCTCCTCCTCCTGTCCTACATGTGGAAGTGTCCTTTGGGCAAGACACTGAATCCTACATTGCCTCCAGTGAGTCGGTCGGTGTGAGCTCGCCACCGTCGGTGTGTGAATGTGGGAAGTGAGGACGCTGGCGTCGACTGTTCGCCGCTTCACCTCCCAACGTATGAATGAATGAACCGTTGTAAAGCGCTTGGAGCACTTGGAAAAGTAAAATATAAAGTAAAAATGCAATTATTTTTTACTGTTTTACTGTTGACATCCCTTTTATGTAGATCCATATTTTAGCAACATTTTAAACATTTTGTATTCTTTCTTTCTTTCTTTCTCTCTCTCTTTCTTTCATTCTTTCTCATTCCACCCCCTCCTCTTTTGGTCTCTCTTCATGCACAGTTGACATAGCCAAGTGGACATGTTGAGTTATTGTGCTGGAGGCGATAGCACTCTGTGCTTCACAGATGATCATTTCCCGATTCCACGGAGCACGGAGCACAGCCTGCAGTAATTGCTGCAATGCATCCCAGAAAGCCGCCTTTATCCCATTTTGGGCGGGCACCCATTTTGGTGTTAGCATTACGTTATGCTTTAGCTATTGAAAAATAGCAGATCTACAAGCTCATAGCGCGCCACCGAGTGGCGCGCTACGAGCTTGTAGGTCTGCTATTTTTGAAAAATTCGAAGAACGACTGACATTTTTAGAATCTGATCTCGGGTCAGAATGGGTTAATCAGACCAGTGTGTGTCCAGTGGAAACCTCGTATGAATCTGATCTCAGGTCAGAATGGGTTATCTGATGCTTGTGACAAGAATAGAGGCTTGACGTTATTGGTCTCACACTCCATGTAATTCAGTACAGCTTGCATCATTTCCTGAAGAAGAGATGACCAAGATGGTGTCACTCTCGCTTGATGCGAGACATTGGACATACTAGAGAGTTGCCCTGAACAAATAAATTGCCTCTTTCTCCTCTATCTGTTCAGAGTAGAAATACAAGCCCTGTGGGTGACCATGCAACCTCTTGTCATATAATAAGATGTGCACACAGGGCTTAAAGTTCTCAGTCCTGGGGACTGATTTCAGTCGTCATCAGGGTCATTTAATGAGATCAGTGCAGATTTGCAAAAAAAAAAACATTTTCAGTCTTGGGATTGTTTTTGGCTTTAAGCCCTGTGTGTACATGTAAACCCACACACGACACGAATACTGTATACGCAGGCATGCACGCACACACGCAGGCACGCACGCACGCAGGCATGCACGCACGCACGCAGGCATGCACGCACACACGCAGGCATGCACGCACACACGCAGGCATGCACGCACGCACGCAGGCACGCACGCACGCAGGCATGCACGCACACACGCAGGCACGCACGCACACACGCAGGCACGCACGCAGGCATGCACGCACGCACGCAGGCATGCACGCACACACGCAGGCACGCACGCACGCAGGCATGCACGCACACACGCAGGCATGCACGCACGCACGCAGGCATGCACGCACACACGCAGGCACGCACGCACGCAGGCATGCACGCACACACGCAGGCACGCACGCACGCAGGCATGCACGCACACACGCAGGCATGCACGCACGCACGCAGGCATGCACGCACACACGCACGCACGCAGGCATGCACGCACGCACGCACGCACGCAGGCATGCACGCACGCGCATACTCTATTCCCTCAACGCAAACAATTACAACCTCGATTCCCTAAACGCTAATAGGAGCCAACACCAAACATAATGCAGCATGCTGGTGGAATCATAATTAAAGCCTCTCACTTATTATATTATATATGGCTTCCCTGAGGGGAGGAGAACTGTATGGGGGATATACAATATATTTAAAAAGCAGCTCCAACACAAAAGTATTAACCCATTCTGACCTGAGATCAGATTCATACGAGGTTTCCACTGGACACACACTGGTCTGATTAACCCATTCTGACCTGAGATCAGATTCTATAAAAATGTCAGTCGTTCTTCGATTTTTCAAAAATAGCAGACCTACAAGCTCGTATCGCGCCACTCGGTGGCGCGATATGAGCTTGTAGATCTGCTATTTTTCAATAGCTAAAGCATAACATGATGCTAACACCAAAATGGGTGCCCGGTCAGAATGGGTTAAGGCACTGATTAACACTATCAAGCCATGTTATGAATGCACCTCCTGAATACATCCCAGCAAATTGGCTTGTCCGTTTTTCATTGTGTGTGTGTGTGTGTGTGTGTGTGTGTGCGTGTGTGTGTGTGTGTGTGTGTGTGTGTGTGCGCGTGCGCGCGTCCTCATGGCAGAGATAGAGGATATAGAGGCTTCCGTTTGTAATTGGAAGCCAATATTTCGTGTGATGTTTTCTGTGTTTTGTCAGACGATAGAGAAGAAGTGAGGACATCTCTGTAGGACATCGGTTTGTAGTGCCATATTGTCTAAGAGAGTGCCAGTCATGATGGAAGACAGAATAAGAAGACTAATATAAGACTTAGTCTAATAGACGACTAAGAATAAGAGAGACACAGATATATAAGACTTGGTCAAACCTATACTGGACCACAGCGATGTGCAAATATCACCTTTTTTTAAACGTTTCCTACACATCTTTTTAAATGATTATTACAAAAGATTTTCAAACTTAAAAAAGCTATAACATTTTCTGAAAAAAATATATATATAAAGAATTTCAGAAATATTGTGTTATTTATATATGTTGCATTTGTCAATTGCATCATTAAGTGGGAGGAACTAGGATGCTATTGCTATGTAAATGAGGGACATGAAGAGAATGGAAAAATAATAAAATATGCATTGAGAAGAGCCACTATAGCTCAGCTCGGTACATCCCATAGCCTGGACCTCAGCTCAGTACATCCCATAGCCTGGACCTCAGCTCAGTACATCCCATAGCCTGGACTCTGGAGGGACAATTGATTTGCGATTGGCTAGTCTGTTATGTTAGGCCAATTACTGTAAGTGACTCAATCGCTTGGGCTGGTCTTGCTTTGGGCCAGACAAATGAAATAAATCGGTGCAGGACAGTTTTGGTGGATGAGCAACAAAAAAATAAAAAATAAAATAACATAAAAAACAGTAGGCCTATACATGAAGGGCAAATGCTAGAGGAAATAGCATGTTCTAGTTAATTGTCTCTAGTGACTGAAGACAGATAAATCTTTAAGAACACTCTGACTTTCAAAAACGGCATCAGAGAATGAGCACAATGTACAGTAGATCTGTTGGTTAAATCAGTGACTGTATACTGTAGTCTGTAGTATGGACGGTATATGATTGGACCTAAAGTCACATATGCACACGCATGAATGAATGCACGCACACACGCATATGCGCGCACGCCCGTGCGCACGCACACACACACACACACACACACACACACACACACACACACACACACACACACACACACACACACACAAAGACTATGAGATATCGAGAGAGAGAGAGAGACAGCTGCCCAAAACGCCGGAAGGATGATATATTTCCCTTGTGATCCTCCTCTTCTATGTGCCTGCAATGTTAAAATAATATTTTAACATTTTAACCAATCCAGCCGAATGACATTATCATTCGGCTGGATTGGTTTCAAATAAATCCCTCTAAGACTGCAAGGCTTTAATCATGACTTGAACATAAGAAAAGAAAAGAAAAGAAAAGGAGAAAATCAAAAGAACTCATATAGGCCTTTAACAAGATATGACACGGGGAGAGCAACAGACTTGAACTCATGCATAAATGCAATTTATGTGTAGCTAATCATGATGGTCATCTCTAAGTGTCGCTTGACCCTTTGTGCTCTGCACTGATTTGCTTGACACCATGATTGCACATTGTGCTCCTATACGGGTCACTACATGGTGCTCCTGTTCCCTCTATATGGCTTAGTTTTTATTTATTATTAGTCCTTATTGGTCGCGTTCCTGTTCTCCCTTTAAGCTTCTTCGGTAGTGGGTACTGTATGAGCATTACATGTATGTCTGTCCTATTTTTTGTTACTGACAGAGTTGTGTCACTTATTTTGCCTCTTGTTCTGGCCGTTCACACTGTGTAAAAGAGACTTCAGTCTCAATGTGGTTTTTACTGGTTAAATAAAAAATATGGGTCACTTCCATGGTTAGTTCAGAATGCCTGATGGCCAATTGACCATATTCAACGATATATACGCCGGTGCAACGTTCCCATTGACAGCCCGTTCATCCAAACAGAAAAAAGTCCTTATCTGATTGCATTAAACAAACGTCAAAACTCACCAACATCGCAGCTGCGCGAAAAGGATTGAATTATCCTCTTTCTATCTGCAAAGTGCTTGTTTCACTGTAGACGTGTTACTGTATATGTGCTATACTTCCTGCCAAGACATTCCTTGCAGGTGATTTTTCTTCTAAGTGTCGGAGTTTGGAAGCGCTCGTTATCAGTAAAGCAACCTCCTGCTGCCTCCTGCATGATGTGCACATTCAAAACAGGGCTGTTGAGTGATATCCAACGAGCGCTCCCAAACTCTGACACAAAAAAATATCATGTGCAGAATTTATTGACGGGAAGTAGTTCATAATATGTGTACAAAAACTTCACAGATTGAAAGAGGATAATTCAAGCTTTGCTGTAACTGTCCCAGAACGAGAGACAGTGTTTTCCAGTTATAAATATATAAGTAATATTAAATGTTATTTTGTGTGCAAAATGTATGATCATACTTGGAAAAAAAGGTTGATTTCATTATGAATAAATATAATTTAAAATGGCAATAAATATGTTAAAAGGTTATATTACAAGGTAAAAATGCACCCTTTGGAAGGGAGTCACATGATCAGAGTGTCACATGACATCACCTGTCAGTAAAGGGTCAGAGGTTGAACTGAGTTCCTGGAGAAGAAGTTCTATGTTTTGGGAACGTCAGAGAGAGAGAGACGATATTAATCAATCTGCACATGGTTCAAAGGCGCACACGGTACATATTCTTTGTGATTTCATTGTGATGTGTTGTTGTGGATTGTTTAACGGTTGCTTAATGTAGAACCGTGGAATTTGTTTGATCTTTTGAATGCACATGTGTGGACTCACTAATTTCTATTTGTATTTCACAGTAGAGTATGGACTCCTACGTCTCAACAAATGTATGTTTGTTCTTATTCTAGTTTTCACGGTGTCTTGGTGACTGTCTGGAGGAGTTTCAAGTCAGAATAAAACCAAATGAGACGTCTGTATCATGACGCGTGGACGTTCCATTGAACCTGTACAGCTACATGTCCGTAACAGCTGCAATGTTGGTGAGTTTGACGTTGTTTAATACAATCAGATATAGGACTTTTCTGTTTGGATGAGTAGGCTGTCTATGGGAAGTTGTACCTATACGTAGTTAGCACCTTGCTGGCATTGATGGCTGTGGTCTGAATACGCGGCCAATAGCCCTGCATGGTCCAGTGCATGCGTTAGGCTTTCCTGGCAGGGCGTTAGCAAGAACTCTCTCACGCACTGCATGGGCCAGGGCTATTGAGGGCTTTTATTCAAAGAGTATAAGCATGACATTGTATGCAAGTTTCACAGAAAAAAACACAACAAACGTTTTTTTTTTTTTTTTCTCCCACAACTCCCTTCCACCCCCCCATCCTCGCCAAATTCATGGAGACTTAGGGCCGATTCATACTCCTGTTTTAGAGCCGAATAAAAGTCGGTTCGGCTCTGTAGAGCCTACAATTTGACGTCATTTGAGGTTCGGGGGGGCGGGGTACCGTCCTAAAGTCGGCTCTTCGGTGCTACTGAACATTTCTGACGAGCCTAAATCATTTCGGCACTACAGCGCCGGCCCGAAACAGCGGTAAAATAGGAGTATGAATCAGCCCTTAGAAATAATTAATAAACCAATTAAAAGGATAGGGTGAGAGGAAGAGAAAAAAGGAAAAGAAAAAAGGGTGGGGGGGAGGGGGAGGTCAATAGTTATAAAGATAAAGATTGTAAGAGCTTAATTAGCTCATTTTATGACCATCCCCATGTGTAATGACTTCCTTCTAATACATACTGTAGGGCTATACTGTACATCTTGCACCAATTAGTAGAAATCTGTACCACCAAATCACACCATACACCAAATGCATCTTCAGTCAGGTGATAGTGATCGTATAATCTGCCTACATATGTTATGAAAGGTTGCCCATTGGTTATACATTTCATCAGAGGATCCTAGAATCGTGATGAATTTGATCAATCAGCCATGATTTAGCCGAGGGAGGGGACTCCTCCTTACTGAAGCGAAAGCAATAGCATTCAGTTGTTTTGTTGGTTAGAACTAAACATCCTCCTCAGGGATTCTAAAGATTGCAATTTGGGGGAAATAGCCTACAGTATAGCAGAATGGTTGTCTCCAACATCTCAGAGACATAACAACAACAACATATCAAAGAAAGCTTTCTAGAATGGTAGCCACTTGGTGGCGTGCTATGAACTTGTAGGTCTTGTATTTTTGAAAAATCGTTAAAATGTGCCTCAAATCTTTCAGAAAATTGTCATCATTTAGAAAACTTTTTTTTTTCCCGACGTCAGGCCTGAATGGGTTAAATAAATTGGTTCATTGGATTGGATGGTGCACGTAGGCCCACGGTGGAGTAAACCCACCAAGAACATATTTTTCCATACATCCAGTAGCAGAGCATTGTGAACGCAGTCTCTAAATATGTCAAACGGATCACAGATCCTTTGTTGAGTAATACACTTATACTTATACAATATTGAAATAGGATGGAGCGGTTCCATGTTTGGCAAAGTGCTGACAGGTACACATATATACACTCATCTTTGAAGTGACAGCCACGAAGAGCAAAACATAATGGAATCTTTACAGACATGTAGAATGTAGGTTTCTCCAAAGCAGTGGTTTAAATAATTTACCCTCAATAGATACGCACGTTTATGTCATTGGGATTTCATTCTGATAGGACACTGTATAGTACCCTTAAGGGCCGATTCATATACTACTATTTTAGAGCCGAATGAAAGTCAAGTCATTTCGGCACTACAGCGCCGGAACAGCGGTAAAATACCCTAAAATACCCGATTCATACTCCTATTTTACCGCTGTTTCGGCGCTGTAGTGCCGAAATGATTTCGGCTCGTCAGAAATTTTCAGTAGCACCGAAGAGCCGACTTTAGGACGGTACCCCCCCCCCAAAACAAAAATGACGTCACATTGTAGCCTCCACTTTTATTGGGCTCTAAAATAGGAGTATGAATCGGCCCTTACACTCAATCATCATTATAACTTCTAGTGAATTAAATAACAATGTAATTAAGTTCTTCCTCATTTTGAGAGCTGAGAGTTCCATGGACTATAACATCAAAGATATTATACTCTATAATAATATACTGACCTATTATGATACACATTGTAAAACAGGAGAAGGTCCAGGAATGTCTCTGGATGAATCGAGAAAAGGATTTCTGCCAATAGACATAATATTAGAGTTACATAATCTGAATTGGATTGTCATTACTTGCATATACTGTTTCGCATAGTGTTTCTCATAGTGTTTCTCATAGTGTTTCTCATAGTGTTTCTCATAGTGTTTCTCATAGTGTTTCTCAGCGGGTTGCCCTTCACCCCCCAGGGGTTGCCCACGGAAAGCAATATTCTTCACACGGGTAGACAGACGGCCCAAACCTCTAGTTAACCCATTCTGACCTGAGATCAGATTCATACGAGGTTTCCACTGGACACACACTGGTCTGATGAACCCATTCTGACCTGAGATCAGATTCTAAAAATGTCAGTCGTTCTTCGATTTTTCAAAAATAGCAGACCTACAAGCTCATAGCGCGCCACTCGGTGGCGCGCTATGAGCTTGTAGATCTGCTATTTTTCAATAGCTAAAGCATGACATGATGCTAACACCAAAATGGGTTCCCGTTCAGAATGGGTTAACTACGTCCTTTAACCCATTTAGGCCTGATGTCTTCTAAATCCTGACAGTTTTCTGAAATACCTCATGTTTCTGTATCAGTGGTTCTCAATATTTCATGTCAATTACCCCAAAAATGATATGTAATTGGCTGCCGACATACCTACAAGTTCACTATGAACTTGTAGATCTGCTATTTTTCAATAGCTAAAGTATAACGTAACGCTTGAAACACCAAAAGGGGGTTCCCGCCCCAAAATGGGTTAAAATGATGAATTGTCAATTAAACAAAACATAATTTCTACACAATCACACAATCTGATCCATTCAGCCTGTAGCGACTTCCCTCCCTGACAATTAATATTTTACACCCACTGAACAGAACTGTCTGAGGGGACTTCCAGAACCCTGTCTGGGCTGTGATTGCACTGGTGATCAATTGCTATCCACAGCCATCGGGCTTTCCTTAATTGGCCATTCCAACTAATCCACTAATCGGATTTGTCAAAGTTTGCGTGACATTTGAGTAGCGCACGCAGTAGTACTCCAAATTGATCCATGTTGTGGTTGTTGGGGGGGGGGGGGGAAATGCTGTTGCAGTGTGGAGCACAAGTGGTACATCTTTTTAAAATATGTTTTTTATCCCACGATTTTGTAACCCATTTTTCACCCCTGTGTCAATCATCTAATCTAATGTGATCCTGGGCTCTACACACCCTCCACCAACCTAGTCCCCATATATGGGGGACAAGGGGAGACCAACCTAGTCCCCATATATGGGGGACAAGGGGAGAGCAACGGACTTGAACTCATGCTCCTTCATGCCTGAGTGTCCAAGTTGCTCCTTTACACCTGACAGGGGGGAGTTTCCCTGGTTGGACGTAGCGCGTGGAAGGAACACGTTATTCCAACCTGTTCCTTTCCCCTCCATCAGGCGCCCCGGCTGGCCAGGGGGAGGCAGTTTAGAGACCAGGATTACTGCATGTTTTTGTGAGGGTACCTACCCTATAGGGGACACGGGGAGAACATGCAAACGCCACACAGAAAGTGTGTGGAGGACAAGGGGTACATCTTGATGATTAAGAAGTTGCCCCCATGCAGTGATAGCTGAAGTTGCCCCCATGCAGTGATAGCTGAAGTTGCCCCCATGCAGTGATAGCTGAAGTTGCCCCCATGCAGTGATAGATGAAGTTGCCCCATGCAGTGATGATTTTGATTGATTGATTTATTTATTTTCATGTCATGCACACCTTGTGCCCAATTAACCCTCATGGGTTTATAAGACACCATTTCACATTTGCAATTACGGCGTGTTTTACATTACCTAATTTATGCATTTCACAGCATGTGACTGCTTAATTAAGTTAATGTAGGACCTTCTTAGCAGTTAATTTCGTTTTTATTAATCACATTTCTTCGATGTAGCCCATGTTTTGTAATGGCATCATGCGGTCAGCTGTATGGCTGGCTCAGGGAAGAGGACGCCCCTGCCTTGCATAGTCCCGTGGGAGGCACATCTTAATGATTGGGCATGGGACACAAACGAAGGCTTGATTTTAGCTGGCCACCTTTGATGAGGGTGTATATAGTGTTGGAAGGCCGAGAACACCCGCTGATTCAAAGGCACACTACTGAGGATGTGTCCCGAAATTGACATCATACCCTAGTTAAGAAATACACTTCCCAATGCCACTCTTAACATCAAGGCAAATCTCATGTGAGCCCTCACCATCTATTGGCACAATGGGCAGTCTTAAAGGCGCGCAAATAACATGCATTTTAAAACTGCTTTTAATATTTAATATCATATGGTCTATGTCCCTCAAAGTTATGTCTAATGGTTTGAGCCTCAATCACCACTCTGATATTCCTTGTCATTTATTTCTGGACTTTGAAAGCAGGTTTAGCTGCAGTACCACAATGTCCTGAGGTGGTGGGGGCGCTGATATGCAGATTATTTAATATTTGTGTCATTATAATACTGATGCTAGATAAAACCAGGCTTGTTTCCATTCCATGCCAGCTTGGAAAATCAACAATGGGCAGACATTGTAAACAAAGTGGAAATGCAAATTTCCAAAAAATCGCCACACCAATTCAGGCTCCCAAGTATCTTTACTTTAATTCGGTAAACGAACAGACAAACATCCTCAGAAGTACAGTTAACTGTCGCTCTCAGGTGGAAACTGTCAAATGTACAAAACGATAAGAAAACGTGTTTCCAAATGGATCTAATATTCTGTGCTGAGAAGATCCAACAGCTCTCCCCAGAGACACTATTGGAGATAACGGTTTACGGTACTCTTCTCAGCACAGGACGTAGAACACTGGGCACAGGACAGCTAGGACACGACCTCTTCAAAATCAGTAGCACACAACCTCATACGAAGGTATACCTCAAAGCTGGTCTTATACAACCCAGATACAAAAGGTCTATGCCCGGTTTTATATAATGCCATGCATTAATCTCGGCCCATAATAACTAATTAATTATGATGCATTGCTTTGTCAGTGCAAGAGATAGTAAGGCAGATAAATAGAGACATGGGGATGGGGGGGGGGGGAGGGGGGCAGGGATGTGGGGGTGATGATGGAGTCAAGGACACACTCGTAACGGGAATGAAAGAGCTCAAGCCGTGCACTAAGGGGGGAAAACCAAGAAGGGGCAAAAAACAGGAGATGGAACATCAGGGCTTAACCCATTCTGGGCGGGAACCCCTTTTTGGTGTTTTAAACATTATGTTATGCTTTAGCTATTGAAAAATAGCAGATCTATACAAGCTTGTAGCGCGCCACCGAGTGGCGCGCTACGCTTGCAGGTCTGCTATTTTTGAAAAGTCGTGAAAATATTGTGCAAATCATTTCAGAGCGAACATTTTTAACTAAAATATTTGCTTCTGGGGGGGGGGGTCCCTGGAACTACATATTTTGAGATGGGAGTCCCGTGGCCCAATATAGATAATTCTGGGGGTCCTTGACATGAAAAAGGTTGAGCACCAGTGACACAGAAACATAGGTTTTTCAGATTTTTATTTTATTTTAATTAGAAGCCTTTTTTTTATCGACCTCAGTCCAAAATGGCTTAACACGGTTCTCCGTCATCAGCAGGTGAAAAGGAGAAATCACTCTGACATCACTGAGCTAATGTCTTCTATAACCCATTTTTGGCGGGAACCCCTTTTGGTGTTAGCATTATGTCAAGCTTTATAGCTATTGAAAAATAGCAGATCTACAAGCTCATAGCGCGCCACCGAGTGGCGCGCTACGAGCTTGTAGGTCTGCTATTTTTGAAAAATCGAAGAGCGACTGACATGGAAACATAGCTTTTTCAGAAAACTGTCAGGATGTAGAAGACATTTTTTTAGAATCTGATCTCAGGTCAGAAATGGGATAAGTGGCTCCCTGGCAGGGCCTCTCCTGTGTTCTGTCTCTATACCCTATAAACCTTGTATTGAGAGGAAAGGGGGAGACGTTGTGGGATCGTGCAGGTTAGAGAGAGGATCTGATGAAAGAGACAGAGAGGCTAGAGAAAGCGTGCCATGGTGCTGCAACTGAGGCGTTGAGAGCAGAGAGAGAGAGGCGAAGTAAAGGTAAAAGTTGAGAAAGGGGTCAGATGTAATTCAGACATGGCTGAGTGAGAATGAAGCGCTGAGAAAACTGTTGCGTCTTTCTTCGTCCTTGACTACGTAGGGTAGCGGCGGTCTCAAAGTTTCCCTGAGTGAGAATGAAAGAAAGTTTAAGGTTGCAAAGGTGTAACCCAGGTCAAAACATAGCCAAGTCAATAAAATAAAGATCTAATGGATTTAGGATATAAAACCAGGTTAAAATAAACTAACCAAACTTCTACAAAAGAGCTTTAAAGGACCACTTCACCACTTTTCAACCTATCTTCATATAATAGGTCCTCACTAACAAGCATGATAAAATGGCACGATTTTTTCCTACTCAGTCTGTGTCTCATAGGAGGGCTGTGGGCCGTTTAGAAACCGTCTTCCAGTGACATCATCATTAGGCAGATTTATTTTTAAACAAGATTATTTTACAAAAATGTTTAGATTTTCATTATCGTGAGAACGATGGCTTCCATTTTCGCATTGCAACTTTTCAGGACTAGAAAGCCTGCAGTTTCTATTAGCTTGTATTCCCCATCGATGATGTCACTGGAAGACGGTTTCTGAACTGCCCACAGCCCTCCTCCCTCGTAAAGGTGTGACTACGTGCATGACAACATGACCACTGGGGAGGGGGAATTTCAGTGGACAGTCAGTGGGTGCATAATTTACTGCAGTGCATATAGATATATTTTGCCAAAATGCAGTGGGTTCAGTCGCGCCTCTGAACCCACGGAGTTTCCGCCACTGAATGTATTTGTTTATATTCTATCTGTTCAGAGCACCTCACAGGGCTCTCAAAGACACTACACACAAGTAGATGAATGTGAATACAGATAGAATATCTTATAGGTCTTATAGGATTATAAGACCTTCATTCTCCCTAATCAGGACATGCATCTTAACTCTTCTGCCGTCATGCACCATCTTTAATAATAAGTCAACTTTCCGAGGGCGACTGAACGATTGCGTTCCAGATGTCCTTCTGATGGATTCTTCTTGGTTGTCAATATTTCTATCATCCAACAAAAAGGATCGTACGCTATTATAACTCTATGGGGATGAACATTTTCTTTAGCCCTGCAGGCTAGTAAAAACCTGGATGTGACACATTGTGGGCGTTCCTGTCTATACCTTCGTGTCAGTGTATTGATAGTGGAAGTGGAGACAGACAGAAAATGAGGGGGGAGAGAGAGAGACGGGAATGACATACGGCAAAGTTTGTCAGGAACGAGAGACTCGAACCTGCAATGTGCTGTCGGGCAGTGTTGTTTTTGGCAGCAAATTTCCATTAGTCATAGTCTTTGGACTGAAACTTCATTTAGTTTTAGTCACATTTTAGTCACCTGGAATGTCTTAGTGTTTAGTCTAGTTTTAGTCGACTAAATGTCATAAGATTTTAGTCGACTAAATCCACAGTTGATTTAGTCGACTAAAATGTATTTTGGCGGGTCTTGATGCCGTCGTAATGAGTGTTTTTACACTTGCTGAAAATAGCCGATCAGCTATTTTCAGCATGCAACCAAGTGTAAAATGACTTATACTGGATCTCTTGTACACTAGTCCCTTTCTAACATTTTCGTCTAGTTTTTATTTGTCGACGAAATTGTCAGTATATTTAGTCTTAGTTTTAGTCATCGTAGCTTAGTTTTCATGTCGTTTCCATTTGTTTTTGTCAGTGAAAAAGGGTAGTCGACGGACATTTTTCGTCTTAGTTTTAGTCGACGAAAACAACACTGCTGTCAGGCTGCATTAGGAGCCTAGGTGCCTGGCTCACTATAGGCCACTCCGGGCCAAAGAGTGTATTATTGTGTACTTACCAAACCCACCCTATAGCCTAGCTTATATGGAGGCAAAATAGCCTACAGTGCGTTTTGGAAAAAAAAAAATCATTTCAGATTGAAAAAGGAGTTCTCATTTTCTTCGACTTCACCTCCCGTGGAGTGCCTTCCGAACATTTGCTGGCCTACAATACTGAACTGGGAGACCTCATGTGCTCTGATGAGTAGTTATGGTCTCCACCTGCATGTTTCTGTGTCCTGCAGTGACCAGTGTTATACAAGAACTAATTTGAGCTTATTCCTCTGGTGTTTTCCCCATGAACACATTGGGATGCTTTACTAATAGCCACCTGATAATGTGAATAGTTGAATGTCAAGATATCTCCGATGTCTGTTGGACATGAAACACAGTAGTTTTTTAGCTTTTATGCACTTTATGCTGTTGCAACGCTTCAATTTCCCCTCGGGGATTCATAAAGTATTTCTCATCGCGTCTCATCTCAACACGGTTAGAGGCTATAAAGTGATTCTGATGGCGATGCACTGCATTTGAAAATATCTCTTTTCAATGTGTTTAAGTGAGGAGAGAGATTTCGCCTCACCCGTGTCTCCTGATGTGTTACATTAATGCTCCAATGCTCCAAGTGCTCCAGTTCTCGGGCGTTCAATTCTGGCACAAGGATGCTATAGGAAAGCCATTCCGTGCTCTTTTGATCTTTCCACTTAAAGAACACATGAAAGATAGCTTTGCCTTTTGCGAGGCGCAACCTTAACCTTGTTCTTAAAGGTAATGGCAGCCGACACTCTTGGTTTGATTAATGTTTTTTTTGCCCAAACCACACTTGGCGTCTAACGCTATTGGCTGCCGTGAGATAGAAAAAATAGCGCTGGGACACCCCCACAGTGCACTGTTAAATGAACACTGTGCAGTCTTTTTTTTTTCTTCCAAGGTTGTACTTCAAGGTTGTAGTTTATTGTTACGTCTTGTGTGCAGGTATACATACAAATAAAACTTATTTTGATAGCATGACATTCAAACAACAAAAAACACGGCACAAAGCACAGCAAACAAAGGGATAGAATAAGAGGGCAAGAGAGAGCATTCAAAGAGTAAAAAATAAAATAGTAACATATTTATGTACGTGTGCATATTTTCCCTGTAGTAGCATTGTCAATGCTACTGCGACGGCTCCAGAAAATTGTGACTGGGGGTGCTTTGGGGGGGCTGGCTATTTATAGGGGGGGGACTAATGAATCTTAGTTTACATAGAAGTCAGTCAATAGAGCGTCGCAGGCCCGCCCCATTTCAGAACGACGAGTGGCCCCAGGAAATTATTCTCCATTCATTTTCTCCTATTGGGCTTGTTTTGAGGGGGGGCTAAGCCTCCACCAGAGCGGGCTAAAGACCCCCTTGCCCCCCCCTGGAGCCATCCCTGCAAAGTAGCAATGTTATAGGTCATCTTTTTTATAGGTTATGTTCCAAGTTTATATACGAGTTTATAGCATATAGGCCTATACATGTATCTCCCCCTCCCCCCAGCTCCTTCCATGAATAGGTGTCTCTTTAGATCATTTAACAACACCACAGAGAGGCACTGAGTGATCGCGTGTGGAGCCACACGTGTGCATGCAAGCGTGAGAGTATGAGGTATGGCATGCAAGCGCTGCTATCCGTGTTCAATACTTTGGACCGCAGCGAAGACACCACATGTATGAGTAAAGACTAAAGAGGCGAAAGGAGAAAGATGTTGTTCAGTCCATCCATAAATATGCATTAAGCGTTTCCCTCCCTTGACCGCCACCACCGAAGGAGCTCTGCACTGAACACGGCACTGTCTCTCCAGCAAAGCCCTGCTCACAGTCAGTCCCAAGCCGGGCTCAGCTCAGGGACGGTGTGATCTCCCTCGGTGGGCCTCTGGCAGCTGACCAGCCCTGCTCTCCCCTCCTCCCACAGGGCTGTGAGCATGTCCCTCTTCACCACCACCTCCAGGGCAGAGGGAAAGGAAAGGAAAGGTACCATGTTTACCCATGCAGGGTAACTGGACTAAGCTCAAGAACTTGTTTACAGCCAGGCCCTGCTCATAGAACATTTCATGGTAGAGGTTCAATGCCTTGTCCAAGGGCACTTCAGCTGTGGTAATTTTAACGTGCCGGTCCGGGGATACGAACTAGCGACCTTCCGATATCAAGACCGCTCCGCAAACCGTTCGGCCACCGCTGCCTCAAGGCTATGAGCAGGTCCCTCTTCACCACCACCTCCAGGGCAGAGGGAGGCTGTGAGCATGTCCCTCTTCACCACCACCTCCAGGGCAGAGGGAGGCTGTGAGCATGTCCCTCTTCACCACCACCTCCAGGGCAGAGGGAGGCAGAGCACAATTCTGCCATTTTCCATTATGTTTACCTCGGTAGGTTTTCTGCAGACTATAGAGAGAGAGAGAAGGGAGGAATGTTGTCCAAATTGCACAGAGGAATAGCTCTGACTGCAGAGGGAGTTGCATAGAGGAATTCATCAGTATGTATGTGGGTGGGTGGTTTTCACATTGGCTGTGAGCGTCGGGCACAGTTATGTATGTTCATGGAAAATGTGACAGTTGGACACTTTCAGAGGGAATCCACAATAGAAGTGTGTTTTTTTATGTCAGCTGGTCCCACAGCGGCTGACAAATGACTTACAGTATGTTCTTTTTCTCTCAAGCTCCCATTTTGGAAATGCTGACAGTCTTTCATTCATATGCACTTTGATCAGGGCAAAGTATACTGTACGTACATGCATCTTCAAATGGTCATTTGCTGAACAAAGACTTGCAAAAGACAGACAGGTAAGGCTTGGCGAGGTTGAACTGCCATAACCCATTCTGACCTGAGATCAGATTCATACGAGGTTTCCACTGGACACACACTTGGTCTGATTAACCCATTCTGACCTGAGATCAGATTCTAAAAATGTCAGTCGTTCTTGGATTTTTCAAAAAATAGCAGACCTACAAGCTCGTAGCGCGCCACTCGGTGGCGCGCTATGAGCTTGTAGATCTGCTATTTTTAAATAGCTAAAGCATAACGTGATGCTATAACACCAAAATGGGTTCCCGTTCAGAATGGGATAATGCTGTTCAAAGAGCCAGCAGAAAAACTACAGTACCAGCCCACATAAATATAGTCTATACGTCAAATGAAAACCAAACACTGAAATGTCTATTACTGTATGTGACTGATAAGATTTCTTTCTTTCTTTCCCTATGTATAACAAATAGTCGCCTATTAACAAAGTGATGCTTGAAAAAGGCTACAAGTAGGCTACAACAAACAAAGAAATACAAATATGTTGAGCATTCATTACCTTGTATTTCTATTAACTATTCAATTAGTGTTTGAAAAATAAACATGTGATCCCGGCCGTTTCACTCATATGGCTATGAAGAATTAACTGAGAGAAAACGCTAATGTTACTGCTTCTGAATTAGTTAGATTTTCGCTAGAAACAGACTGTATCAAATATGAGGTACATACGGTAGACACCTCCCTGACAATATCGCAGAGACAGCTTGTTTGTTTTTGGACCACAATTCTTATATGAGACGACTTTAAGATGACCCGATGTTATTCTCCGTAGAGAAATTACTTCCGTGAACCTGACATCAGGACACTCTATACCTGTTGTTGTGTTGTTAATAACAGAGTTATTCTGTGTCCTTGTGTATAGAGGGTATATGCGCACGCATAAAGTAAGTGGAAAATCAAGTGTCTAAAGTGAATTTAAC
>NC_137862.1:1696581-1774081 GCF_963924005.1 Protomyctophum bolini | reverse complement strand
GTATAGCCTATTAGTTTTATATACATTGGTAGAAGTGAAAACATATGTTTGGATGCCTGTGACAGCCTGTCAGCTGGTCAGGAAATGCTGCTCCGCTGTTCTACGACAGAAGAACAGGTGAGGACAAAGCCTACACGACAGCTCCCGACCTGACGTGATATTTGGCCGGGCGCACGTTCAAGTTCACGTTCACGCGGGAATGATAAATGCCGAAAATTGCGGTAATTCCGGCGCTCACCCATATTTGGGCGTACGCCGCGTTGATAAATGAGGGCCTGTATAGGCAGACCAAAACTGCACTACAAAGACATTTGCAAGCGAGACCTGAAGGCCTTGGACATCGATCTGGATACCTGCAGGGAAGCCATGCAGCATCCGATCGCACAGCTTGGAGAGACAGATCATCGAAGACGGTCTCTCCAGGTTTGAAGAAACGCTCGCCCAGCAGTCAGTTCGTGGCAAAGAGACTGAGGTGAAAGAATTAAGGCCCAAAAAAACCAACCAAACAGAGCAGCATCAGTCTTTCCCTGTGTGAAGTGCGGAAGGGAGTGCGAATCCCGCATTGGTCTATACTCAGACACACTGAACGCTGCACCAGAAGCCGAAGAACCCCTTTCCAGAGCGCGACTCCATAGTCTCTCGAGACTGACGGATGATTGATCCGTCAATCGACGAATCAACATTCTCTTTGGAAGTTGGTCCATATAATCATCACCTTATTCTATGTCCAAAGCTGCAAGCTGTGATCTGCAAACTATAATCATCACAGCGTGAGACGTTGTTGTGAATGGACATCTTGCAATTCTGGATATGACACTGTTGTCACATGATCAATAAAGTATAAAATAAAATATGCCATTAATTTATGAAAATGGCAATAAAATATGTATACATACAGTACAGTGTGCTGTGCCCAACAGCGAGAATAATGAAATATTGAATGAGACTAATGGGAGAACGTGTCTCATTGGATAGGTGTAGTGACATGGGGCTGACACGGAGTAGATGTGTGTACATAGTACAGTATGTGGTGAAACATTCATAATATTCACCATGAATACTGGATGGGCTCTTTACCCACAGTGAAGGCTTATGAAGTGCTATAGGCTATATTTGAAAGCATCTAAAATTCTTTCATGGTATACACCCTGGGGGGGGTCTATACAAAATAAATAAATAAATTACCACCACTGCCTGCACTGTACTGTATGTGTCTTAACCTATTTTAGGTGGGAACCCCTTTTGGTGTTAGCATTACGTTATGCTTTAGCTATTTAAAAATAGCAGATCTACAAGCTCATATGGCGCGCTACGAGCTTGTAGGTCTGCTATTTTTGAAAAATCGAAGAACGACTGACATTTTTAGAATCTGATCTCAGGTCAGAATGGGTTAATCAGACCAGTGTGTGTCCAGTGGAAACCTCGTATGAATCAGATCTCAGGTCAGAATGGGTTAAAAAAAAAAGAAAAGAAAAAACATTTAGTGGTTTTTGAATAAAGAAGGAGCCTCGGATCCATCTCATATTCTGCAAAGAAAAAGGGAAGAATGTGTGGAGCTCATATAGCCAGACAGATGAGAGCTGAGACCACATATCTTGCACGGCGCTTTAGAATGGACAGCATAAACTCCTTGACGACTCTGAGCCTCCTGCAGTTTGACAGTCTGTTGGTATTTATGGAGGGAGCTGAACATTCTGCTTATTATTCTGACGTGAACTTCTCCTGTGTGTCTCTAGTCTGCAGCGCCTTGGATTAACAGCAATGTTAGCTCTAGCGCCAGAGGATGTTAATTGGAAAAACAAACAAATTAATCAGCTCAGGGAGGGATTGTTGTCTATCAGCGAGGCCCCCTTGCTGTAAATGTTGCCCGGAACAAGAAAGTCCCCATGGCAACAAAATGGAGAAGGGCATGATGGGAGCACAGATGGCTACCCCGTCTCCCGTCCCCGCGTGCCAGAAGAGTCTCGGCGCTACAGGTGTGTCAAGATGTCCAGCCTGGCTTGACGCCGCCAGTCCCAGGTGTTTCCTTTCTCTGAGTCCCGATCCTCAGCCCATCATGCACTGCACCAGTTCAACCCCTTGTCCTGTTCCTCCTCCTTCGCCAACCCCCTCCCCTCCACTCCACTCCTGCAGCCACCTCCACACCCTCCTCCTCCCCTTTCTTTGCTGAAGCCAGGAACTCAGCTGGCTGTAGTCACAGGCCAGGCGAGGTGAAGTCAACTGCAGCCAAGGAGAAAGATGACATATCTGTTAGCCTGAGGAAGCCCGGCGTCCAGGTGTCTGCTCCACTGGGTAACAGTCAACAGCTGACAGACAGGAAGCCTGGCATGACGTTTGGAAGGTGAGATATGATCGCGGTGTTTGTCGACCGGGGCCAGCATATGAAAACTGCCCAAAAGCAAGTCTGATTTTATCTTAAAAAAAAAAAAAAAAAAAAAAACTGGGCTGGCAGCCAATATTGGTTGATAGACTTCGAAAGATTCAGACATGCGAGAGCTATATGTTAGACTACATAATCATATACATCCCTATCTATAGAGAGTATGCGCATGCTTAAAGTGAATGGCACATCGAGTGTCAAAGTGAGTGGTAAAGTGAGTTTAACATTGTTTAATGTTGTTTAATGCAATCAGATATGACTTTTCTGTGTGGATGTCTGGGGCTGTCAAGGCCAGAAAGTAGTGTTTTGCCACTCGGTAGGCGTTCCTGCATAACTTCCTGGTTTGATTGATGATGTCACGCGCATAGCCTTTATTATTACATTCAGGAGAATGCCCACAGCCACATATTTGTGCCCATGGAGCGCACGACTTTGTGTGCCAGTTCAGGTGGCCAAGTCATACACCGTTACGGAGTATGTGGAAGTGCCTGTGCTTCGTCACTGTGATTACGTCACTGTCTTCACCTCTGTGTCTTCAACCCAGCGTTGTGGGATCATCTGCGTCTACACTGACCAATCACAGCGTGGCTTTCCTATACACCCAGCTTTTTGCAGTTCTCTGGCTCTGTGGTTGTTTTCTGTATGGGTGACATTCACAGAGAACAAAGCAGAGCAGCGGACAACAGGGCATTCACTTCTAGTCATTTTTACTAGAGTTGACTAGTTGCCTAGTAGTTTTAACACCTTTTATGTAAAAAATAAATATTTGTACATTTAAAAACTGTGTACATTGGTGGTGACTATAATCTACCTGATTTTGAGGCCTACAAAATCGGGGAAAAATAAATAAATAAACGTTTATTTTTGTAATTTTTAACAACTAGTCAACTAGTACCAACAAGGTCGACTAGTGGATTTACTAGTCGACTAGTAAACTAGTTGCTTAACCCATTCTGGGCGGGCACCCATTTTGGTGTAAGTACTATGTTATGCTTTAGCTATTGAAAAATAGCAGATCTACAAGCTCGTAGCGCGCCACCGAGTGGCGCGCTACGAGCTTGTAGGTCTGCTATTTTTGAAAAATCGAAGAACGACTGACATTTTTAGAATCTGATCTCAGGTCAGAATGGTTTAATCAGACCAGTGTGTGTCCAGTGGAAACCTCGTATGAATCTGATCTCAGGTCAGAATGGTTTAATCAGACCAGTGTGTGTCCAGTGGAAACCTCGTATGAATCTGATCTCAGGTCAGAATGGGTTAATGCCCTAGCGGACACGTATACATAGACATACTGTACGCACATGCACATACGCACATGTACATACGCACATGCACACACACACACACACACATGCACGTACACACGCACACACACACTAGACACAAGACTTATCTGTCATATTTCAACGCAACACTGGAAACATTCTGATTTCAAGCTGGCTGTGCACCGTACGGTCGGCCACACAGTCAGTTCCAGTATCTCCTCCTGAACCAGCTCCGCCCCAAGAATGAGCAGGTCACATATTAGGTATTACAGTACAGTGGATAAAACTTGAATTTAATTCAGTCAGTGTGGATTAGTGTTCATGTGCATCCGAGGGAAGCCAGAGGTATCCAAATACATTGTAAATCCACTCTGTTAGGTAGTAGTCTACTGGGAAGTTGAATAATTGATGGAAATTATATTAGTTCATGGTATAATGGAGCTCGAGTTATGGTTAATGTTATTTGGCATAGAGACACACCACATTATTTATATTTGATTGATTGATTGAAATCTTTATTAACAGTTTGCAGAATTACAGTACATTTCAAGCACAAACTCAATACAAAGACTGTTAACTGTGAGTGGACGACCCAATTAAGCCTTACACTTGTTTACAACAGGGTCCACATTGTTCAATTCATCAAAACATTTAGAGACAAACAAATAGACACTTCTATGTAGTTAAAGAACAGAACAGGAATTCATCATATAGGAAGGGAAAAGGGGGAAAAAATATATATACAGTGAGGGGAACAGGGGGATAAAAGAGAACGAAAGACAGAGTGTAGGGTGCCTGCACACAACACCATGCGTTGATGCCATGTGTGCATATGTGCAGGCACCCAACACCACGTCCATACAAAAACATAGTACAATCCAGATAAAAATTCAGCTTTTACAGAGGCCAGTTTCGAATTGCAGCAATAGGATAGTGTTGTAGTGTTTAGGTGTTGCAGCTTTCCGTGCTTTTTGATTGATTGATTGAAATCTTTATTAACAGTTTGCAGAATTACAGTACATTTCAAGCACAAACTCAATACAAAGACTGTTAACTGTGAGTGGACGACCCAATTAAGCCTTACACTTGTTTACAACAGGGTCCACATTGTTCAATTCATCAAAACATTTATAGAGACAAATATATACAAATATACAGTACAGTACGCTCCTTCCCCTCTGTGACAAACACTGAACAGGCAGCACGCTCCTCCATGTGTTCAACACAGCCTTAAAGATGGAGTGCTACAATTGTTGTAGTCACAGTTTTTCACGTGTCTATGAGATGACGGTACTTCATTAGACACCCTGGAGTCGTTTTTATGTGCAATGGTGTATTAACTTTGTATTTAGGGTTTCTTCCTGGAGGATGAACCCTTACCAGTCAAACGGGCCCAATGAAATAAACAGTAATATAGTGACATCACACTATCAGCCCCTCCCCCTTTATCATACAACTACAGCTGTGGGTGCGGCTTCAGTTCAGGCAAACCATGCATACTTAATGAACTGTAGGCGTGTCCACATAAAAGCATGTAGGACCACTACCAGTTGACCAGTAGTAAGTCTCATGGGGGGGGGGGGGTAGGACCACTACCAGTTGACCTGTAGTAAGTCTCATGGGGGGGGGGGTAGGACCACTACCAGTTGGCCTGTAGTAAGTCTCATGGTCGGGGGGGTAGGACCACTACCAGTTGACCTGTAGTAAGTCTCATGGGGGGGGGGGGGTAGGACCACTACCAGTTGACCTGTAGTAAGTCTCATGGGGGGGGGGTAGGACCACTACCAGTTGACCTGTAGTAAGTCTCATGGGGGGGGGGGTAGTACCACTACCAGTTGACCTGTAGTAAGTCTCATGGGGGGGGGGGTAGGACCACTACCAGTTGACCTGTAGTAAGTCTCATGGGGGGGGGGGGTAGGACCACTACCAGTTGACCTGTAGTAATTCTCATGGGGGGGGGGGGGGGTAGGACCACTACCAGTTGACCTGTAGTAAGTCTCATGGGGGGGGTAGGACCACTACCAGTTGACCTGTAGTAAGTCTCATGGGGGGGGGGTAGGACCACTACCAGTTGACCTGTAGTAAGTCTCATGGGGGGGGGGGTAGTACCACTACCAGTTGACCTGTAGTAAGTCTCATGGGGGGGGGGGGTAGGACCACTACCAGTTGACCTGTAGTAAGTCTCATGGGGGGGGGGTAGGACCACTACCAGTTGACCTGTAGTAAGTCTCATGGGGGGGGGGGTAGTACCACTACCAGTTGACCTGTAGTAAGTCTCATGGGGGGGGGGGTAGGACCACTACCAGTTGACCTGTAGTAAGTCTCATGGGGGGGGTAGGACCACTACCAGTTGACCTGTAGTAAGTCTCATGGGGGGGGGGGTAGGACCACTACCAGTTGACCTGTAGTAAGTCTCATGGGGGGGGGGGTAGTACCACTACCAGTTGACCTGTAGTAAGTCTCATGGGGGGGGGGGGTAGGACCACTACCAGTTGACCTGTAGTAAGTCTCATGGGGGGGGGGTAGGACCACTACCAGTTGACCTGTAGTAAGTCTCATGGGGGGGGGGTAGTACCACTACCAGTTGACCTGTAGTAAGTCTCATGGGGGGGGGGGTAGGACCACTACCAGTTGACCTGTAGTAAGTCTCATGGGGGGGGGGGGTAGTACCACTACCAGTTGACCTGTAGTAAGTCTCATGGGGGGGGGGGGTAGGACCACTACCAGTTGACCTGTAGTAAGTCTCATGGGGGGGTAGGACCACTACCAGTTAACCTGTAGTAAGTCTCATGGGGGGGGGGGGGTAGGACCACTACCAGTTGACCTGTAGTAAGTCTCATGGGGGGGGTAGGACCACTACCAGTTGACCTGTAGTAAGTCTCATGGGGGGGGGGTAGGACCACTACCAGTTGACCTGTAGTAAGTCTCATGGGGGAAAATTGTTTATTGTTATGTTTATATGTTATTCAGTTAAATTGTGTTTGTTTGTATGCTTTTCTTGTTTGGTTTTGAATTTGAATGTACACTATAGGCCGATATGGCCATTTGAGGAAGGCTTGACCTGCAGAGACTTCACATCATTATAGTTTGTATAAATACCAGAGAGCAGATAAACCAGCCAAACCAAGCTATTGTGGCTAATCGCTATAGGCTTTGACATGGTCTTGAGTCACAACCACATGAATGGCATTCCCGAACGTCCATTATTGTGCTTATAATGAGCAGTGTGTCTACTGTGGAGATAGATTAGGCAAATAACTACCGGTGACATTATTGTGTCCTTCCAACTCTATCTCAAATGGCAGCATCTAATGGCCTGAACAGGCGATTGGACTTCTAATAGCCTATGAGTGGAAACAAGAGATAGGGGATATCTCAGGAAGCAAAGCCACATGGAACACGGTGCCACTAATTGGCAAGATATCACTTTATAACATGTTTAAGTTTATGCATATGCTTAACCCATTCTGAACGGGAACCCATTTTGGTGTCAGCATCATGTTATGCTTTAGCTATTGAAAAATAGCAGATCTACAAGTTCAAGCTCATAAATCTAAGAATGACCGACATTTTTAGAATCTGATCTCAGGTCAGAATGGGTTAATCAGACCAGTGTGTGTCCAGTGGAAACCTCGTATGAATCTGATCTCAGGTCAGAATGGGTTAAGGGGAGGGTGCATGGCGGTCGCTGGAGTGTGGTCAGCACTGGTTTGCTGCACCTGGCCACCTTTCTTACTTCCCTGTTGGCCGGGTGTGGCCCTCCCTCCAGTCCCTCCCGGTGCTGGTTGCACCTCGGTGATGGTTGCACCCGGGGTTCCCCTCCGTGGACTTGTCTATAGCTGGAAGCCTGGAGGAGAGGAGGAGTGATTTGGCCAATCACTGGAGGAGAGGGGCAGTGACTTGGCCAATCACTGGAGGAGAGGAGCAGTGACTTGGCCAATCACTGGAGGAGAGGGGCAGTGACTTGGCCAATCACTGCTGACCCGCCAACTGGAGTGTAGTAGTGGTTGAGGGTTGAAACACTCTTAACACATTCTGTACAAAACACGTCTGGAAACGTCATAAGGATCAGAACCGAGTGGTACCTTAGACGTCTGTGGACGTCCTAGCGACGTCCAAACGACGCGGGGCGAGATAATAATATTCAGAATTATTCCTTCTTTTTTTTTGGCATTTCGCTTTTCGCTTGCCGTATGCTAACGCTCTGTGCAAATATTAGCTTGTCATTGACTCCCATGTTAGCGCGGCGGAAAGAATGACTCGTATCTCCTCATCCAGGGCGCTCTCCGTGGTGATGAATGGATCGATATGCTGGCGCTGCATTTCTGCTCCTCATCCGTCTCTCCCGCAAAATATGAACGCTTTTTGGAGTTTATATAAATATAGTAAGATGATCGGGGATTATGAGCTCACTTTGTCAAGTCAATTTTTTTAAGAAAGTGTTTCCGGTTCATGGCTTTCAGAGTAAAAGCGATCACTACTCTGGCGACTACTCTGGCACCCCGGAGCGTCTATTTTGATGCACTTCCTGTACTAGATGTGTTAAGAAGGTTGGAGACCACCTGATGACCTCTCCTCCAGGCCAAGGCTTCGTCCATTAGGAATGGATTACATTCGCATCTTTGATGTATTTACAAACATCGTATTCATTATGAATAAATAAAACGACAATACATAAGTTAAAGGTCAGACAGTGTCACAAGGTTAAAATGTGCCATAAGACACACACTTCACTGCCCCACACGCGCCTGGGGAAGACATACTCTCACAGTATGCCAACTGTAACAACTTTAACAAATGAATGACCACAAGAGATCACTTATTGCACTAAATACTCAAAACTGAAAAGGTCTACTAGAGGTTGCCCTTTTTTTTGGTCAATAATTTATTCATGATCTCCCATGATTTCCAACTGTATCTTTTATCCTATTTGAGAGAGAAGCGCCTACGTACGTACGTTAACAAATAAATAATTGAAACCACAAGAGATGCTGCTTGAAAATTGAAAGGGGAGTGTATTTAATGTGCACTCATTTACGATCCATGCAAATGTGATATTGTGTACATTGGTGACTAGTATAATCTACCTGATTTTGAGGCCACTCAAAATCAGATATGTGGTCTCAGCTCTCATCATCTGGCTGTATGAGCTCCACACATTCTTCCCTTTTTTTTGCAGAATATGAGATGGATCCGAGGCTCCTTCTTTATTCAAAAACCACTAAATGTTTTTTCTTTTTTTTTTTTTTTTTAAGACGCATACTGTCTGTAGCAGTGGTGGTAATTTATTTATTTATTTTGTATAGACCCCCCCCAGGGTGTACCATGAAAGAATTTTAGATGCTTTCAAATATAGCCTATAGCACTTCATAAGCCTTCACTGTGGGTAAAGAGCCCATCCAGTATTCATGGTGAATATTATGAATGTTTCACCACATACTGTACTATGTACACATATCTACTCCGTGTCAGCCCCATGTCACTACACCTATCCAATGAGACACGTTCTCCCATTAGTCTCATTCAATATTTCATTATTCTCCATTCCTTGAATTTGTATAAAAACATCCTGTTCTAACTTATTTTCTTACTGCATTTACCGTTAAGGGAATTCATGAAAATATGATGCTGTTTCTATAGCGGCTCCATTAAAATTATTTTCCCATGAGACATCAATCAATCAATCAATCAATCAATCCATATTTATATTGGTGCATATACCTGTACAACATGTATAATATGTATTAGCTGGTATTTGCACTATAGTAAGTGTACTGTAAATGGACACATTGGGAAATATCCAAAAATTAGATTAGCTGAGGAAAATGTACATCAATATAATCCTAACCTCATTCATTCATTCATTCATTCAATCACTGTTTCACTTTGAGAACCGCCCCAACCTCATTCTTGACCATTACAGTTTACAATTTTACAATTTAGGCATTTAGCAGACGCTCTTAATCCAGAGCGACTTACATTAAGCAAGAACAAAAAAAGCATGGGAATACATCACATAAAAACATTTATCATGAAACATGCGTAAGCTAAGAAAGTAACAGTGGAATATCTATAATGAAACTATACATATAAGCTATACATCTATACTACTATGCTATACATATGTACTATGACGTGCTATGACAATAGCACATACAATGCGCTTATGCTGTCTACATAACATGCTATAAGTCTGTATCAAATGCTATCTAAGTCTACAGAATTGCTATCTAAGGGGGTGGGGTAAGTGCTATGGGCCATGATGGAGTGACTCGTATTACTGTCTACCCTTGTAGAATCTGGTATGGTACAATGAGCTGGAAAATGTCTTTATGGTGAAATAACGGAGAGAAGAGTGGCATTTTAAAGGGGAAGGAGTTAGTGCAGCTAGCATGTTTATTTACCGTTAAAAAAAATAAGAACGAAAAAAAATGGGTATATCTTTGCGTCTGCCCGCGCGCGCGAACCCTTACATTGCTCCGACCTCTCTTCTCAACAGGGCCTCGTACTGTTGTCCTATAACTACCACCTCCAATCACAAGTTAAGGGCCACAGAGCATCATACTCTAATTGGCGGAAAGAGGTGAGATGACCTTTCAACTGAACACCTTGCTGTTGGCAGCGAGCAGATAGTTGGTGGAAATAAAGATTTTTTTTGTTTCCTGACCTCCTGTCTAAGGTTGCACTACTTAACCCAGTCTGAACGGGAACCCATTTTGGTATTCGCATCATGTTATGCTTTAGCTATTGAAAAAATAGCAGATCTACAAGCTCGTAGCGCGCCACCGAGTGGCGCGCTACGAGCTTGTAGGTCTGCTATTTTTGAAAAATCTAACGGACGACGGACATTTTTTTTAATTTGATCTCAGGTCAGAATGGGTTAATCAGACCAGCGTGTGTCCAGTGGAAACCTCGTATGAATCTGATCTCAGGTCAGAATGGGTTAATGAGCAATGCCAGTCTGCACTGGAGAGAGTTCCACAGCACTCTCAGCCCCGACCTCATTGTAACTCAATAGTAGTACGCGAGGTAGTAGGACAAGCTTTAGGAAGGAAGTAGTCAAATAACTACAAAGTGAAATGATTCCCTTCATCTTCCACATGTATTCAACTGTATTTGGTGTGTTGAGCACCGAGGATCAGTTTCACTATACCGGCCCAGACAGACCACAGGTACTTGTAAGGCTCAGCACAGCTCACACAGCCTATAAATAGTTTTCTTATTTCTAGTGTATCTAGAGAACATGCCAATCAAATACATAATGCATAGTGGGTAATAATGGAGAGTGGATTATTTTCTTTTTTAAATAATACATAGAGTTATAACATATCGGATACAGCGGAAACAAGGCTCCAGACTTCCAAAAACAAAACGTTTGGACCGGAAGTATCTAGGCAGAAATGCATTGGACTCACAGGGCAACAGCCCAGCTTTAATGATCTTAAATCCCTTTATTTTAGATTGTTTTGTAGTAACAGCTACAACATAAACAAACATTAAAGAGACTTTAATTGTTACTGTACAAAAAACAGTTGGCATGTTGCACACGTGCCTAAAAATAGCTCTTATTTGCGCCGCCCTCGTTGAAAACAGTGTATTTCCAACTCCAGCTTGTCTCAGTTCAGGCTGCATTAGAACAGCGTCTCGAGTGCTCGGTTTCTGCCCCCTCAATGTCCTAACTCTTCTATTAGATGGTTCTGGGTTTCTGCCCCCTCAATGTCCTAACTCTTCTATTAGATGGTTCTGGGTTTCTGCCCCCTCAATGTCCTAACTCTTCTATTAGATGGTTCTGGGTTTCTGCCCCCTCAATGTCCTAACTCTTCTATTAGATGGTTCTGGGTTTCTTCCCCCTCAATGTCCTAACTCTTCTATTAGATGGCTCTGGGTTTCTGCCCCCTCAATGTCCTAACTCTTCTATTAGATGGTTCTGGGTTTCTGCCCCCTCAATGTCCTAACTCTTCTATTAGATGGTTCTGGGTTTCTGCCCCCTCAATGTCCTAACTCTTCTATTAGATGGTTCTGGGTTTCTGCCCCCTCAATGTCCTAACTCTTCTATTAGATGGTTCTGGGTTTCTGCCCCCTCAATGTCCTAACTCTTCTATTAGATGGTTCTGGGTTTCTGCCCCCTCAATGTCCTAACTCTTCTATTAGATGGTTCTGGGTTTCTGCCCCCTCAATGTCCTAACTCTTCTATTAGATGGTTCTGGGTTTCTGCCCCCTCAATGTCCTAACTCTTCTATTAGATGGTTCTGGGTTTCTGCCCCCTCAATGTCCTAACTCTTCTATTAGATGGTTCTGGGTTTCTGCCCCCTCAATGTCCTAACTCTTCTATTAGATGGCTCTGGGTTTCTGCCCCCTCAATGTCCTAACTCTTCTATTAGATGGTTCTGGGTTTCTGCCCCCTCAATGTCCTAACTCTTCTATTAGATGGTTCTGGGTTTCTGCCCCCTCAATGTCCTAACTCTTCTATTAGATGGTTCTGGGTTTCTGCCCCCTCAATGTCCTAACTCTTCTATTAGATGGTTCTGGGTTTCTGCCCCCTCAATGTCCTAACTCTTCTATTAGATGGTTCTGGGTTTCTGCCCCCTCAATGTCCTAACTCTTCTATTAGATGGCTCTGGGTTTCTGCCCCCTCAATGTCCTAACTCTTCTATTAGATGGTTCTGGGTTTCTGCCCCCTCAATGTCCTAACTCTTCTATTAGATGGTTCTGGGTTTCTGCCCCCTCAATGTCCTAACTCTTCTATTAGATGGTTCTGGGTTTCTGCCCCCTCAATGTCCTAACTCTTCTATTAGATGGTTCTGGGTTTCTGCCCCCTCAATGTCCTAACTCTTCTATTAGATGGTTCTGGGTTTCTGCCCCCTCAATGTCCTAACTCTTCTATTAGATGGTTCTGGGTTTCTGCCCCCTCAATGTCCTAACTCTTCTATTAGATGGTTCTGGGTTTCTGCCCCCTCAATGTCCTAACTCTTCTATTAGATGGTTCTGGGTTTCTGCCCCCTCAATGTCCTAACTCTTCTATTAGATGGTTCTGGCCCAGCTAAGCCGTTCTGGGGATAGAAATAACCACCCTCTATGAATGCAAATATAGTAGTTTCAAACAAAGCTCTAAATGTACTATGTCTTATAGCTAGAGCAGAACATCCTATATACTTATACTCTAACTAGGAATAATACTGTTTTTTGGTGTAATTTCAGACAGAAAGAGAGAGAGAGGAAGAGAGAGGAAGAGAGAGAGAGAGAGAGAGAGAGAGAGAGAGACAGAGAGACGGGCAACGGCCGTAGAGAGATGCACGCCTGTAAGGTAAGATGACACTGCATGACAGACAGACCTCGCTCTGTTTTATCCACATAGACGGGCAGTGTTAAATACTGTCTTTAGATGGGCTAAATAGCCATACCTTTTGTGTTTGATTGAGAAGGAGCATAATAATAATACAATGAGTCAATTCACTCACATAATAGATACAAAAAGGTATTGACCAACAATCTGGTATCCAATCTGTTAAAATCTGTTAGCTACCAGTTAGGCAGTTGAGTTGCCACTTTTTCTACTCTCCCCAGCTTTATCCTGGCCATCAGAAACCATTTGCATTTTCTGTTGAAATACAGGCAGGCATTTTGGCTACAGAGATAACACCGTCGTCTACCCGCGATGTTATCATAAAATATATATTTTCTTTTTAAATGGACAGATCGGTATCAGCCCTGCTATAGACTTAATTGATACATTGTGAAAGATTTCTGGATAAAATCAATTATTACATCTTGTGCCATTGTTGCATAATAAAAAAGAAAAGAAAAAGAAAACATTACCAATATGACTGGGCATAAAAATAGCTCCTGGGGTAGAAAACTCTGCCATAAGACTATTTGCAAGCAATTAAAGACTCTACTGTCATATTTCATACCACTAGGTCTCATGGGTAGACTGGGCTCCATTCATTTTTCAAAATTATTTTTCAACCACAGGGTGCATATTTTTTGATTGATTCTCATATCTGAATCCACAATGCCCCTCATCTCATCTGACTATAGTTTAGCCACAGCACATCCTCACTAGAGATACCAGAAAAACAAGCTGGTATGGCTATAGGATAATCGACTTAAGAATCTCAAGACTTGTGCTCATTAATACTTCTTTACTTTACTTCAAGGGGGCACGGTGGCACAGTCAGTAGTAATGTCTCCTCTTCAAGGGTGGCACGGTGGCACAGTCAGTAGTAATGTCTCCTCTTCAAGGTGGCACAGTCAGTAGTAATGTCTCCTCTTCAAGGGGGCACGGTGGCACAGTCAGTAGTAATGTCTCCTCTTCAAGGTGGCACGGTGGCACAGTCAGTAGTAATGTCTCCTCTTCAAGGTGGCACAGTCAGTAGTAATGTCTCCTCTTCAAGTTGGCACAGTCAGTAGTAATGTCTCCTCTTCAAGGTGGCACAGTCAGTAGTAATGTATCCTCTTCAAGGTGGCACAGTCAGTAGTAATGTATCCTCTTCAAGGTGGCACAGTCAGTAGTAATGTATCCTCTTCAAGGTGGCACAGTCAGTAGTAATGTCTCCTCTTCAAGGTGGCACAGTCAGTAGTAATGTATCCTCTTCAAGGTGGCACAGTCAGTAGTAATGTCTCCTCTTCAAAGGTGGCACGGTGGCACAGTCAGTAGTAATGTCTCCTCTTTAAGGGGGGCACGGTGGCACAGTCAGTAGTAATGTCTCCTCTTCAAGGTGGCACAGTCAGTAGTAATGTCTCCTCTTCAAGGGGGCACGGTGGCACAGTCAGTAGTAATGTCTCCTCTTCAAAGGTGGCACGGTGGCACAGTCAGTAGTAATGTCTCCTCTTCAAGGGGGCACGGTGGCACAGTCAGTAGTAATGTCTCCTCTTCAAGGGGGCACGGTGGCACAGTCAGTAGTAATGTCTCCTCTTCAAGGTGGCACGGTGGCACAGTCAGTAGTAATGTCTCCTCTTCAAGGTGGCACAGTCAGTAGTAATGTCTCCTCTTCAAGGTGGCACAGTCAGTAGTAATGTATCCTCTTCAAGGTGGCACAGTCAGTAGTAATGTATCCTCTTCAAGGTGGCACAGTCAGTAGTAATGTCTCCTCTTCAAGGTGGCACAGTCAGTAGTAATGTATCCTCTTCAAGGTGGCACAGTCAGTAGTAATGTCTCCTCTTCAAAGGTGGCACGGTGGCACAGTCAGTAGTAATGTCTCCTCTTCAAGGGGGCACAGTCAGTAGTAATGTCTCCTCTTCAAGGGGGCACGGTGGCACAGTCAGTAGTAATGTCTCCTCTTCAAGGTGGCACAGTCAGTAGTAATGTCTCCTCTTCAAGGTTGCACAGTCAGTAGTAATGTCTCCTCTTCAAGGTTGCACAGTCAGTAGTAATGTCTCCTCTTCAAGGGGGCACGGTGGCACAGTCAGTAGTAATGTCTCCTCTTCAAGGTGGCACAGTCAGTAGTAATGTCTCCTCTTCAAGGGGGCACAGTCAGTAGTAATGTCTCCTCTTCAAGGGGGCACGGTGGCACAGTCAGTAGTAATGTCTCCTCTTCAAGGGGGCACGGTGGCACAGTCAGTAGTAATGTTGCCTAACAGCTAGAAGGTCCCGGGATCGATTCCCACGCCGGTGGCGCTGAGTGTGTGTTCTCGATCGCCTCCGTGGCATCACACCTCTGTATGACATCACACCTCTGTATGACATCACACCTCTGTATGACATCACACCGCTGTATGACATGTAGGGCGGCTGTGGCTCAGGAGGTAGAGCAGGTCGTCCAATGATCCCTGGGTCGGCGGTTCGAATCCCGGCTCCTCCTCCTGTCCTACATGTCGAAGTGTCCTTGGGCAAGACACTGAACCCTACGTTGCCTCCAGTGAGTCGGTCGGTGTGAGCTCGCCACCGTCTGTGTGTGAATGTGGGAAGTGAGGACGCTGGCGTCGACTGTTCGCCGCTTCACCTCCCAACGTATGAATGAATGAACCGTTGTATAAAGCGATTTGAGCACTTGGAAAAGCGCTATAAAAATGCAATTAAATATGCGTACCCTATATGTGTTTATCTCTCAATTCACCAGAATGTGAATTGGAAACATGAAGTGAGAGCTATATATGAAAGATATCTATGGATGGAACAGCGACAAACGTGCTGTGAAGCCCATAGGCATAGACTGACAGTGAGTCAAAACACACTTGAAATGAACACAATGTAAATGGCTGATGGCTGTGTGTCAGCAAAGCCTGTAGGATTATCAAAGACCAGCGCCACCTGAACCACACAATGTTTCAGAGCCGCTACCATCTGCGGTACCGGAGCCTCAAGGTCTGGACCGGCTTTTTCCACCAGGCAACCAGGCTTACGAACAATGGACAATTAACAGCTTGCTGCCTGTCTGCCTGATACAAACACAAAATGTCAAGCATGTACTGTATGTATGTATGCATGCACGCACGCACGTCGCATGCACACCGAGACACACACACACACACACACACACACACACACACACACACACACACACACACACACCATACACTACACATCATGTATGACACAACACCACAAAGAACGTATTATTCATCTCATAAACTAAAGTAAAGAAATCAGAGATATAACAAAAAGAATGTGCAGAAATACTGTAGCAGAGAAAAATGCAATATTCATTATTTCTATTCATTCACTAATCTATTCTGTACGGGAACCCCTTTTGGTGTTTTAACTAATTAAGCATTATGTTATACTTTAGATATTGATAATTAGCAGATCTACAAGCTCATAGCGCGCCACCGAGTGGCGCGCTACGAGCTTGTAGGTCGGATATTTTTGAAAAATCGTAAAAAAAATGTGACACAAATCTTTGAATATATATTCTTTCAGAGCGAACCTTTTTTTTTCTATTTCGACGTCGGCCCTAAATGGGCTAATGATGTAAGTCTGTCACAGAACAGAACACATAGCATGTGAATGCGTGTTGTTCAATCACGAGTTCAGGTGAGACATTTTCTCCCTTTGTCTCCTAGCTTTGTTTCAGTCGAGTTGCCAGCAGCTATAGGGCCGTGTTCTGCAATCACCACTTCCTGTATCATTACAGAACAGAGAGCCTGGGACAGTTCTAAATTCTAATGCAATAGTTTCAACATTTTACATGCAAATTTCAGCTCTGAAACGTTTTGGTTTGAATGACAGGCAAAGTATTTGAGGATTCTAAATCGCTTTGTGTTCATGTGGGCGATCCTCCACATGTGGCCAATTTCCTCCCACAACTAAAAGACATGCATATTATACTCCTGTCAGGTACTTGAGTCACACTGACGTTATAAAGCAGCAGTTGGTTCCCACTAGTCACTGGAGAATATTTGCTGCCCATAATTGACAAAAAAGGGTTGGCAAAATCGAGGGATAGGGGAAAAATAAGAAAGGGCTTTTATAATATCCTTGCCGAGTTTTAATAGCATTTTGGTCGTGAGGTTGAACTGTACAAATTAACTTCTTTCTCATTGTGAATGTAACTTTATTAACATCAGTTAAGTTGCTATGCAGTGCACCGTGCTTCCCGCCCTGGTTCCGACACTGGTTCTGACGCGCTGTTAGTTTGAACATCTGTCTTCAAGTCCTTTGACATTGCGAGAGACTCGCCCGTCAAAATCAGCTGATCAACAAGTCCATGCGGTGCGATGCATCACGGAGCATGTGGAGATCTGTGCATTTTGCATCCGGCTGTGATGACGTTTTTCACCCCAGGAAAGACATTACGTTGCCTTATAATGGCGTGAAATGTGGCGAATCGCTTGGGGAAAGATACACCCGCGATCCGCACAAATGAAGCCATTATTATGACACCTTTGGTTAGGGTTAGGGTGAGGGTTTAGGGTGCATACTTAGTTTAGACTATATGGTTAGACACAGGTTAGGTTTAGGTGTGCTGCCCCGTGGTGGGAGGTTAGGGTTAGGGTGAGGGTTTGAGATAGGTTGTAGTTGTTGTAGGACTAATGACTGGTCTAACCAATGACTATAGTCTAAACCAACAACTGTCTAAACTAAGTACTGCACCCGTCTTGCCTTCATTCATCACAGGCAACACACACACACACTGCTCAAATACGATCGGCTTCGGCTTGGCAATTTGTAATGAGGTTCTAGAAAGCTGTTTGAATATTGAAACCCAGTGTTCTCCGCCACTGAAGAGGAGAGTCGCTCGCATGTCACCCCGACTGCGCTGTCTTTGATTACTGCTGCGTTGCATCACTAGTCTCACTCTCTCTCTCTGTGTGTGTGTGTGTGTGTGTGTGTGTGTGTGTGTGTGTGTGTGTGTGTGTGTGTGTGTGTGTGTGTGTGTGTGTGTGTGTGTGTGTGTGTGTGTGTGTGTGTGTGTGTGTGTGTGTGTGTGTGTTTAACATTTTCACACACATTTGAAAATAGCCATGTACCGTACAAGCACACAATGGGCTGTATTTTGCGTGTCTTAAGTACCAGGTCTTATTCCCTATAACTTGAGTAAACTAAAGACCTGGAGGCGTGATCAATGCTCTTTGGCCACTCAGAATAGCCAAATGGCATTGATCACGCCTCCAGGTCTTTAGTTTACTCAAGTTAGGGAATAAGACCTGGTACTTAAGACACGCAAAATACAGCCCAATGAGTTGTGAGCTTTGTAGATTCGTCTAAAACTCTAAAATGTGACCTTTGAGCCCATCCTATAATAAAATTATCATCAAATGTCCTTGGTAAAGAAAAGAAAAACATATCTGCTCTAAAAAAAATAACAAAAATATGGAAGTAAGATAAAGGAGTAGAGACAGATAATAATATACAGACAGACAGACAGACAGACAGACAGACAGACAGACAGACACACGAGTCTGTCCATCCGACATCCACGCCCGTAGTCTTGCGGTGAACATTAACCCATAACGAAGATTCAGGGCTTTCAATTGTTGTTTCGCTGGATCAAATATCCTTCTCCGTGGATGTAGCTCAGGCGTGAGCGGCCGTTCCACATACTGTAGGCATACTGTATACTGTATACTGTAGGTTCCACATACTGTAGGCATACTCCGTATACGTCACGGTCTATGACTTGGGCAGCGTAACTGTGGGCACAAAATTGTGGGGTGGAATTCTCGGAAATGTAATATAGGAAGTACAAACCAGACATTTTAGACGGATGCTATTTATGTAGGCTCCGTTATATTGCACGATGAGACGAGTAGGCTAGTGGAAGATGATATGAAAATGATAGAAAGAGAATAACTGACGCAAAGCAGAGTCCTAGCTGTCAACACTTGGCCAGCTTCCTCAGACGCGTGCATGCTTGCCCCGTTTTAACACAGCATAATGTGTTACATTCAAAACTCGGCTTATTATCAATTAGTTCCCAAATACTTGCATGACTCAACCATCTACAACTCGACCAAGCGTGGGTAGTCATTTAGTACAATTCTTTTTTTTTTTGTTCTTTTTTTTGTTGCACGAAGACAGGGAAGCGGTAATTGAGACGCGAACAATCTATCAAGTGTTACACATAATTATTTTACAGTTTACTGTACATCAGGGGGAGTAAGATTAAATTGGAGTAACATTAGGAGACTTTAACCCATTCTGACCGGGCACCCATTTTGGTGTTGGCATCATGTTATGCTTTAGCTATTGAAAAATAGCAGATCTACAAGCTCATATCGCGCCACCGAGTGGCGCGATACGAGCTTGTAGGTCTGCTATTTTTTAAAAATTCGAAGAACGACTGACATTTTTAGAATCTGATCTCAGGTCAGAATGGGTTAATCAGACCAGTGTGTGTCCCGTGGAAACCTCGTATGAATCTGATCTCAGGTCAGAATGGGTTAAATGCTATGACAGCTGTTAACTGAATAATAGGCTGCCATAATGAATAATTACACCTTCCAAGAATTATCTTCAACTCAAAAAGGTGCTTCGTGCAGGTGTTGAGAATAATCTCAAGGTATTCCTTTCACAACTGTGGTGCCAAAAGCCAGTAAAATAACTGAATATGAATATGTACTGGTTAGAGCATTGATTGATTCAATACTTTATCAGATATACTTGGTCTAAATGTTAGACTCTAAAAAGGATAGCACGTGTATGTATGTGTATGTGCGTGTGTGCACACAACTGGCCTTCTCCACGCTCAAGCGCGTGAGGGGTGCATGGCCCAGTCCCTGTCGTCTTTCAAGGTCCGAATGGCCTGAGGATAAAAGCTTTTCCTATAAGTCTTTATGTATCCTGTCTCTTTTCCCGGGACTTCAGCAGCTCAACCAGCCCATGAGCCGCGGGTTTGGATACACTGTCCTCCATGAGACGCTTCATGGTCTTTGTCCTGCAGTGCTTGGTGTAGATGTCCTGGAGGGCCGGGGAAGGGAAGTTAACCTCCTGTGAGCCACCCTGCCGTCCTGACTATACCCTCTGCAGGGCGTGCTGGTCCCGTACCAGACTGTGATGTTTCCTGGACAGGACGTGACTTTCGTCAGAGCATTCGTCTGAGTTGACCATGACAGTTTTTCAGTCAAGTGGACGTATAGGTTTATTTAAAAACAGGTTACCCTTTCCACCGTGGTCCCACTGGTGTTAACCCATTTTGGGGCGGGAACCCCTTTTGGTGTTTTAAACATTATGATTTAGCTATTGAAAAATAGCAGATCTACAAGCTCGTAGCGCGCCAAAATCGTTAAAATGTGGCGCAAATCATTGAATATATATTTCAGAGCGAACATTTTTAACAAAAATTTGGCTTCTGGGGGGGGGGGGGGGGGGGAACTGGAACTACATATTTTGCAGATGGAGGTCTGTGGCCCAATAGACATAATTCTGGGGGTCCTTGACATGAAAAAGGTTGAGTACCACTGACGTAGAAACATAGGTTTTTCAGAAAAATGTTAGGATATAGAAGCCTTTATTTTAATCGACCTCAGTCCAGAATGGGTTAAGGGGAGGGCGTAGTTCTTGTTGTCCTTTAACCTGTAGTCCACTGTCGTCTCCTTTAACCTGTAGTCCACTGTCGTCTCCTTTAACCTGTAGTCCACTGTTGTCTCCTTTAACCTGTAGTCCACTGTCGTCTCCTTTAACCTGTAGTCCACTGTCGTCTCCTTTAACCTGTAGTCCACTGTCGTCTCCTTTAACCTGTAGTCCACTGTCGTCTCCTTTGTCTTTAACCTGTAGTCCACTGTTGTCTCCTTTAACCTGTAGTCCACTGTCGTCTCCTTTAACCTGTAGTCCACTGTCGTCTCCTTTAACCTGTAGTCCACTGTCGTCTCCTTTAACCTGTAGTCCACTGTCGTCTCCTTTAACCTGTAGTCCACTGTCGTCTCCTTTGTCTTGCTGGTGTTCACGAGGAGGCTGTTATCCTGACACCAGTCTCTCCACCTCCTCCTCGTTCTCCTCTGTAATTAGGCCAATCACAGCCGCCTCATCCGCAAACCTGACGATGGAATTGGATGCCTGAGAGACTGTACAGTCATGTGTGTACAGAGAGTACAGTCATACTGTAATTATGCACCGACGTGGTGCATACTTTCTGTACACGTGTACGCAGAGCAATTATGACATAATATAGGCCTGCAATATTCAGATTCATACAGCAGGGGATTGCTTAACCCATTCTGACCTGAGATCAGATTCATACCAGGTTTCCACTGGACACACACTGGTCTGATTAACCCATTCTGACCTGAGATCAGATTCTAAAAATGTCAGTCGTTCTTCGATTTCTTCAAAAATAGCAGACCTACAAGCTCGTAGCGCGCCACTCGGTGGCGCGCTATGAGCTTGTAGATCTGCTATTTTTCAATAGCTAAAGCATGACACGATGCTGACACCAAAATGGGTTCCCGGTCAGAATGGGTTAAAAATAATAAACAGACAAAAACTATAAGCCAAATAAATGCAAACTGAGGGTATTTAAACACTTGCAGTAATGTACCGTATCATGATGGTTTAGGACCCCCTTTTGGTGTTAGCATTATGTTATGCTTTAGCTCTTGACAAGCTCACCGAGTGGCGCACTACGAGCTTGTAGATCTGCTATTTTTGAAAAATCGAAGAACGACTGACATAGAAACATAGCTTTTACAGAAAACTGTCAGGATGTAGAAGACATTTTTTGAATCTGATCTCAGGTCAGAATGGGTGTGTGTCACCCAACAGGCCCGTTGGATAACACAGTAGTGGAATAGTTCAGTCTTTTGAATAGTTTTCATATAGTTTTAGTCACATTTTAGTGTTTGTAGTCGACTAAAAACTTATGACATTTAAATCAACTAAAACTATACTAGACCAATGCGTTTTGGTGCCATAATGACAACTGACGTTGTGAGCTTGTAGATCGGTTATTTTCAGCATGCAACCAAGTGTAAAATGACTTTGTCCACTAGTCCCTTCCTAACATTTTAGTCTAGTTTTTATTTGTTGACGATTGTCAATACCTATAGCCAGTTTTAGTTTTTAGTCGTCATAGCTTGGTTTCCATTAAGTTTGTCAGTTGAAAAAAGGTAGTCGACGAACACTGTTTTCGTCTTAGTTTTAGTCGAGGAAAACAACACTGATGGACACAGTGTACTGCTGACTCCTCCTGTAGGTCCCTACGTTTACTGAGGAGCCTGGATGGAATAACGGTCTTAAAGGCAGAGCTGAAATCGATGCATAGCATCCTCACATAAGTATCCTTCTTCTTCTTGTCATCTAGGTGGACAGGAAGCAGTCTCAAAGATACAGTATGTGCAATGGCATCATCATCAGTATAGATCGATTGTGACGATATAGGCAAACTGTATCGACTTTTTGGCTTTAACCCATTCTGACCGGGCACCCATTTTGGTGTTAGCATCATGTTATGCTTTACCTATTGAAAAATAGCAGATCTACAACCTCATCGCGCGCCACCGAGTGGCGCGCTACGAGCTTGTAGGTCTGCTATTCGAAGAAAGATCGAAGAAACTACTGACATTTTTTAGAATCTGATCTCAGGTCAGAATGGGTCCATCAGACCAGTGTGTGTCCAGTGGAAACCTCGTATGAATCTGATCTCAGGTCAGAATGGGTTAATAGAAAATGAAAGCCCGGCCCTATACCCTATACCCTAACTGGGTCGGCCCCTGACAATTACCATAATGCTCATGGTAATGCCCCAAAAACGCGAAAAAAGACAGAGTGAAAGAGAGAGCTAGAGAGAGAAAATAATGGAACTATAATGGCCATTATACATGCCTGCTGTATTTGAACGACTACAACCTCCAACACAAACTTAGACGGGTCACAAAAACAGACTAATTTGACTACTTCTTGGGCTGAGAACCATGACCCACTTATTTTTTTCAACCCACTAGCCTAGGTGGTGGCAAAAATTCATAACACTATAGTATTGATTAATTGAATGTGGCCTACTAGTAGAAGGGGAATTTGTAACCCACTGAGTACCACCTGTTAAACTCATTACAGCCAGTGGTTCGCAAACTTTTTTGTGTCAAGCAGCACCCCAAATGAACATGTATTAGGCCACGGACCCCCCATTTGAAAACATATGCCAGTGACCTCGATAAGGGAGGATTTTTCCGGCTCCTGCAGTGATTCCAAAACATGTTCATTTCATGGACCGCCCCAGTTTCACACGCATTATGCTACGGACCCCCGGTTTAATGGCATTTCTATCGCTGGTATACCCCAATTTATATTGTAAAACCACTGTTAAAACGGGTCCATTTGGTTCCATTTAATTTTGTACACTCTCAGAGTTACAGACCCATAAGGGTCCATTTGGTTCCATTTGTACACTCTCAGAGTTACAGACCCGTAAGGGTCCATTTGGTTCCATTTGTACACTCTCAGAGTTACAGACCCATAAGGGTCCAGTTGGTTCCATTTGTACACTCTCAGAGTTACAGACCCATAAGGGTCCATTTGGTTCCATTTGTACACTCTCAGAGTTACAGACCCATAAGGGATCCATTTGGTTCCATTTGTACACTCTCAGAGTTACAGACCCATAAGGGTCCAGTTGGTTCCATTTGTACACTCTCAGAGTTACAGACCCATAAGGGTCCAGTTGGTTCCATTTGTACACTCTCAGAGTTACAGACCCATAAGGGTCCAGTTGGTTCCATTTGTACACTCTCTGAGTTACAGACCCATAAGGGTCCATTTGGTTCCATCTGTACACTCTCAGAGTTACAGACCCATAAGGGTCCATTTGGTTCCATCTGTACACTCTCAGAGTTACAGACCCATAAGGGTCTAATTGAGCTATAGGGACCCCCTGGAACTCCCTCAAGTACCCTATAGGGGTCCCCGGACCCCACTTTGGGAACCCGTGCAACCGCACTCACCAAATAGCCCAAACCTGACTGCCCCTAACAAAACCCATGTCCATGTAAGGATTTGTTGAATGACCATCTGTTGGTACCTAAACAAGTCCTATATGACCATGTAAGGATTTGTTGAATGACCATCTGTTGGTACCTAAACAAGTCCTATGAACATGTAAGGATTTGTCTGTCTATCTATTGTTACCAAGCTACAGTCTGATAATCAGGCTAGATGTGGCATTGCCTGTCAATATACTGTAAGTGTGTGTGAAGCATTGATGAAGGAAGACTGGGAGGCAGTGATGCTGATAATTCTGTCCTACTGAGAGAAACTATGAATACAAGAATGGAGTTTGAATCCTGACCCTGGAGTCCTGCAATTTCCTGATTTGTCTACTCTTCATCTAGCGGCATTATAGAATGCTATAACACTCCTGCTAGAGAATTATGAATTTTATGAATTTTATTTATATATATAGCACCTTTTTAAAACAACAATGCTGTGCTGCACAGAGCAGGGTAAAAACAAAACAAACAAAAAAACATCAATGAACACATCAAGTCAAAAAACAAAAGGCAAATGCAGTAGAAATAAAGGAAATACAGTAACAATATTTAAATATGTAACATTTGGTGTAGAGGTAGGTCTTTAATTGAGATTTAATTAAATACAGGCACGGAGGATGCTAGCCTTAGCTGTGACGGCAATTAAGCACGATCGTGAACTAAACAGCAACACCTCGTATACAATCATTCTGTTTACATTCTAATCTATTGTCTATTCATGCACTGTAAAATCCTGAGTGTCCTCAGTTTAACCACTCTCAGACTCACTCTCAATTAAATTGCTAAACACTAAAGATTTGTAAAGTATTTACTATCGTAGTAAAAGAAAAAACGTATTTACAATCAGAGCAATATACTAATTTAAAAGACGTGTGGAATATCATGATGTGTAATAATTAAAATAATGTGGAACACATCAACAAAGCACATAATATACACAAATACACTGATGTCTCTTTCTCTGGCTAGGATGAAAGCAGACAAAGATATTGCTGGCCAAAGATTCATTATGATCTGCTGGAGCCTTCCAGGGGATATAGAGACAATTACAGCTTTCCTAATAGAATATTCATGGCACTGACGTCAGTGAGTGTCCTTGGGTAAGCGGGTTAGTTCTCTCTCTCTCTCTCTCTCTCTCTCTCTCTCTCTCTCTCTCATCCGTGGACAAAGACTGGATGGTTTATCTTCTAGAACAAAGACTGAAAGCGTGAGGATGTACACACATGCTGCGTGTACAATGAAAACTTTTACGTTTTTTTTGTTGGACCAAACCCCCCCATTTAGGCAGATTGGATGCAATAGGTTCCGCTGTACAAACTGCAGATAACATTTGACATTTATTCAGGGACATTTCAATGTGAAGGTTATCTGTGGATTTTTTTTTTTAGGCCATATTATTATCTGATGACTTTCTCTATCGTAATCCTTCCATTTAACCCATTCTGGGCGGGAACCCCCTTTTGGTGTTTTTAAAAGCATTATGTTATAATTTAGCTATTGGAAAATAGCAGATCTACAAGCTCACAGTGGCACGCTACGAGCTTGTAGGTGTGCTATTTTTGGAAAAATCGTGAAAATGTGGCACAATTTAAATCTTTGAATATTTCAGGGTGAACATTTTTAACTAAAATATTGGCTTCTGGGGGGGGGGGGGGGGGGGGGGTCCCTGGAACTACATATTTTGAGATGGGGGTCCGTGGCCCCAATAGAGATCATTCTGGGGGTCCTTGACATGAAAAAAGGTTGAGCACCACTGACATAGAAAGTAGAAACCTGGGTTTTTCAGAAAAATTTGGATTAGGATTTAGAAGCCCTTTTTTTTATGGACCTCAGTCCAAAATGGCTTAAGTTGAAAGGCATGTTCCTCCTTGTTGTTTGGCATCACCTTCATTCTATTTTTCCAGACTGACAAATGGCTGTAAGACCTCAGACAATGTTATGCAACCTTGCTATAGAAGTGTACGGTGCAGTTATTATTTCACTGATATTAGCGTTAATGTTTAAATACTGTAGAGCAGCGGTTTTCGTGTCAAGGACCCCCAAATCAACGTTTATTAGGCCACGGACCCCCCGTTTGAAAACATATGCCAGTGTATTGTGACCCCGATAAGGGAGGATTCTTATACGGCTCTATAGCAGTGATTCCGAAACATATTCATTTCATGGACCCCCCCCCCCCCCAGTTTCACACGCATTATGCTATGGACCCTCGGTTTAAAGGCATTTCTATCTCTGGTACCCCAATTTACCGGGAATCTGCACACGAAGATCCGACACACCAAAGGTCCGACGTGCGGAAATCACCCATCGCTCCCAGACATGCTCGTGTTAACCTACATGTTCTGACTGTTCTTGGAGCCTTGGCCGTTCGGGCAACTTTACAGTATGCTTATCAACAACAAATAAATATCGACTAATGCCAGCGATTTTGCCGATTTTTGCCAAATGCCGATATTGAACGGGCGATACCGATATGTGGCCATTACATCAGTGGCAGTGCATCACTAGTCTCGGCCACGCCTTTGGCCTGGCAGAGACAATTATACCTCAAATACAAATACCACAAGTCCAGCAACTGTGAGGAGTCGGACCACAAGGCAGACAGCTGGTATTGAATGGCAACGCAATACAATAATGTCAGTCAATCTGCTGTGATTGGAAAAGTGTCAGAGACAAACTGACAATCTGACATGTGTTCCAGATTCCAGAATCAATTATGTGGATGTTCTGGATTACATAGTTTAGCCTCAACGCTACATATGATGTAATTCATTTTTAATTATTTAAATGTATCACACAGTCTGTACCATTAAGCCATTTTGGGGCGGGAACCCCTTTTTGTGTTTTAAACATTATGTTATAATTTAGCTATTGAAAAATAGCAGATCTACAAGCTCATAGCGCGCCACCGAGTGGCGCGCTATGAGCTTGTAGGTCTGCTATTTTTGAAAAATCGTTAAAATGTGCCTCAAAATCTGATTCGTGATTTAGAAGATTTTTTTTTTATTTCGACGCCAGGCCTAAATGGGTTAAGTTAATAATTGCAATATAATGTAATATTATGCATGTGGCCCACCCATCTGACCCCTCGTTAATGTGTGCAGGACACAAACCCCGGCAAGGCCCACCTGTTTGAGAGAGCTGGATTCTAATGTTGTTAATGTGTGCAGGACACAAACCCCGGCAAAGCCCACCTGTTTGAGAGAGCTGGATTCTCCGGTAAGAAGACGGAGATCCAGGACGACATCCCCAACCTGATGAGTCGCCACAGCCTCAACAGAGCCGCTTCCATCCGTGTCCTCGGTGGATCGTGAGTTCAACCCCCACTAACACCACACCTCCGCTTCTCCACTGCTCTTCTAAGGGCTCAAACCATTTACAATTTAGGCATTTAGCAGACGCTCTTAATCCAGAGGGACTTACATTGAGCGTTTTTAACATTTTAACTAAAATATTTGCTTCTGGGGGGGGGTCCCTGGAACTACGGTACATATTTTGAGATGGGGGTCCGTGGCCCAATAGAGATAATTCTGGGGGTCCTTGACATGAAAAAGGTTGAGCACCACTGACATAGAAACATGGCGTTTTCAGTTTTTTTTAAATCAAAGTTAAATTCACTTGCTATTACTGTAAATAATTTTCATCCTGTTTACAGTAAGGCGTCATCATTACGACTATTACACATTTTCACTGTATTATATATTGACATTGGAGGGGAGGGTCACTTTAAATGTTGTACTTCTAGTAGCTGTGATCTACGTATATGCATTGATGGCTGTATTTGTTTGAGTAAAATTGAATTAGTATTTCAAACAAACATCATGCCAACATGTCACATGCAACTGATATTATTTGCATAATATTTGTAATGAGCTCTGCATGGCTAATGAATAATCTGGGTGTTTAAATTATAGCCTCACAGATTTCATGCATTCGTGCCGAATGTCTGGACCATCAGGCAGCGTTTCTTTGTGCAGGGGGTTGTGTTGCGAGGAACGATTTACTGCTTCCCAATTAAGTTCAGATGGACCGGGTGATCAGACGCATTCTGACGTGTCCGAGCTCCAACACCATTTTGCGATGTCAGTGTTTTGTTTAGTTTTTCTCACTGCGCAATTAAAGTAGCAAATGACAATATGTGTGTGTGTGTGTGTGTGTGTGTGTGTGTGTGTGTGTGTGTGTGTGTGTGTGTGTGTGTGTGTGTGTGTGTGTGTGTGTGTGTGTGTAAACATGCAGACTGTACAACCACGAAATGCATGCAAGCCTCAAAGCAAAGTGATGTATTTTGCTGCCTATCTCGTCTGATCCATTGACTTCAGCACCTATACCGAGCCAGCCCAATCTCATCCAAACACTGTGAAATAGCATGGATTGGAAATTCCGCACGTACTAGATAGATAGATAGATAGATAGATAGATAGATAGATAGATAGATGGATAGATAGATCTATTTTCCAGTTTGGCTGCCGATAAATTGCAGAAATGTACATCTGCTCATGGTTAATCCATGAGGTTGTAGCACATGTACGAATTTGTATTCATAATGACTAGATCCTTCAGAGCATCTTGTGCTCGAGATGGAGTTATGTCATTTTTCTTCTGTACCACTCATTCTTGGATACAACAGATTTAAGGCAGACATGTAAATCTTGTAAAGAAAGAAAGAGAAAGAAAGAAAGAAAGATGCTATCAGTCTATTAGAAATAGACGCCACAACCATCTTATGTGTGCATTATTGTAAAAAGTGGAACAATAATACAATATGTCAATGTCAGCTTACGTGTACCAACATTTTTTTTCCTTCTTTTTAGTAGGACCTGTTTTAGAGGGTTGCTTTGATGTTGGAGGAAGGAATGTTTAAAGCTATTACAAAAGGTGACAGGTGATTTGCATGCTACTGTAGCTGTCATTGCATACTATAGAGACATTATTTATTATAAAATAAATCTGACAATGAGGTTATATCTTCCCTTCTTCTCTGGAGTCCTGCCTCAAAGCAGACCAGAGGTAGAAAACTGTCGTTCCCTGATGTCATCGCTATAGGGACACATGATGTCATCGCTATAGGGACACATGATGTCATCGCTATAGGGACACATGATGTCATCGCTATAGGGACACATGATGTCATTGCTAGGGACACATGTTGTCATCGCTATAGGGACACATGTTGTCATCGCTATAGGGACACATGATGTCATCGCTATAGGGACACGTGCATCAGTAAAGCAGGAACTGGGGATGGCAATGAAGGAAGTCTGGCGTGGCATTGTTGTGAAATCCATGATCTCGACCGCGGTCGAAAAATGATAATGATGATAAAAGAAAGTTGCAGTATGCTGTCGAGACGCTCTGTGCAGACGAATGCTGTTGACTTGCATTGCATTTGTTATCAACCTTTTCTTCGTGCATTTTGCCCCACAGTAGGAAATAATGACTTCTTTAGTATCAGGTTTTATGATCTTGAAGTGAAAATAGGCTTATAAAAGAACACGTTTTAGTATTGTATTCCAGTTCCAAGCTAGACTTATTTTATTATTATTTTTTTTAACTGAGCATACCGGTATATACATGCCCTATTATTCCCCAGCCTGCTAGCAGCGCTGCTTCAAATAAGAACTGTCCTACATTCTACAGACTGATATTCTGATTAATATTTGTCCAGCACGTTGGTAGCGGGAAGTCTGTCAAATGCTTCATGATTATTGTAACGATAATACAGGTGTTTTCACATTGTACTGTACTTGGTCCTGGGTTAAGATCTCGGTTAACCCCGCCCACACGGAAAGGATTTGTATTAAACGTATATGTTATACAGTATATGTCACATATGAAATTGGACCCCTCTCGACATAAATCATGTGCATATTTATGTGCATATATATGCACGTATATATCTGCAACATACAGTCACACAATTGCACATGTATTACAGTATATGTACTACTTATTATATGTAACATCGGTAAAACTCAGGAATATATGAATACAAACTACAAAAACAGAAGTCATTACATGGCATACACATTTTGTTTGGAAGAAAAGTGCCATATTGTAGTCGTCCTATTTTGCAGAAACACATCAAATCACAAGCTTATGCAGAGAGGACTGTTGAGCATCACAACCCAACTGGTGATGAGCAGCTTATCTTCATACTGCTCTGAATCTGATACCGATGCCTGGGAGGACAGGGATGCATTTTAACCCATTCTGACCTGAGATCAGATTCATACGAGGTTTCCACTGGACACACACTGGTCTGATGAACCCATTCTGACCTGAGATCAGATTCTAAAAAATGTCAGTCATTCTTCGATTGTTCAAAAAATAGCAGACCTACAAGCTCGTAGCGCGCCACTCGGTGGCGCGCTATGAGCTTGTAGATCTACTATTTTTCAATAGCTAAAGCATGACATGATGCTGACACCAAAACGGGTTCCCGTTCAGAATGGGTTAAACACACTGAAATCATACTAGACCCAACCCATGGATTCATACTCCTATTTTACCGCTGTAGTGCCCAAATGATTTCGGCTCATCAGAAAGTTTCAGTAGCACCGAAGAGGCGACTTTAGGACGTTGTTTTGATGACAATACTATAGTATGGCATTTTTGATGACAATACTTTCATGATTTTCGACAATGGACAAAAATGATGAAAATAATGTACAAAATAGAACACTTCATTACAGGAATCAACAGCGACAAAGTAATTCATTGATTAGTACTGGAAGAAGTAAATACTATTTCACACAGCTTCTTTCAATGTCAACTCAGTATTTCAATCTTTATTGATAGGCTATAGAAATGCAGTTTTATCCTTACTGTACATGATTCATTGGGTTGGCTCTGGACTGTACTGAGGTGTTCAGCTTACTGTCGTTACCTGTCCTAAAGTACAGTATAGTATCTCATTGTGAAGCCTTGCTGACAATTGCATCACCACCTGAGTCCTACTGTATATGAAAAGACATGCAAAGACTGACATGCGGATGAACCGGTTAAGCTCTGCAAGAAACAGGACGTTTTTAGAAGAAAAAACATGCCATAATAGATGAATGTAAAGTGCAGAATCAACAGAACACAGACATCTCATCCTGCCTTGACATGTCATGTCATGGCCCCTGTTATTCTTCTTTCAAAACAAAAGCTTTCTATTATATGAAGTGAACAAAATAATATGCTGTACAATCAATATATTTAATGATGATGAGAAAGAAACTGGTGATGAAGCTTCTTCAATCCTTGATATGTTTTGACACTGACAGAATTAATTCTCTTAAGCAGCCTTGTTTTAATTAATGTTAATGGTTAACGCAGTACTTGCAGTACTACCTTATCCCATTCTGGGCGGGAACCCCTTTTGTTCTTAGCATTATGTAATGCTTTAGCTATTGAAAAATAGCAGATCTACAAGCTCATAGCGCGGTGCCGCGCTACAAGCTTGTAGGTCTGCTATTTTTTAAGAATCGTGAAAAGTGACATGAAAGTGTTTGAGAACGACTGACATAGAAAAACAGCTTTTTCAAGAAAACAGTCAGGATTTAGAAGACATTTGCAGAATCGTTCCCAGGTCAAAATGGGTTATTATGAGAGAGAGAGAGAGAGAGAGAGAGAGAGAGAGAGAGAGAGGCTACCAGGCATCCAGTAACCATGGACACTGAGGGAGGTGAAATGCTTCACAGCTATAGCACAAAAAAACATGGCAAATAAAAGATTTTCAAAAAAAAAACCACACACTAAAAGGAGGGCAAACTATACAATGGAAGAAAATGAGCCCCAAGGACCCGTCATTATGGGAAGGAGCAGGTCCGAATGCTGTGATGGAATAATTGCTTATTCACATATACGGCTGCATTCTACTAATGGGGCTGCAATTATTATTATGAATCACAATCATAAGCCTGCATGAAAGGCTTCAAATAATAAGAATAGATTAATAAATGCCTCATACCGTATATCTGTTCAGCCTTTAGAAAACCTGTCCATTTAATTCATCCTCCTGCGAACGAGAGAAAGCTAATTAGATTGCTGATGTTTACTGTGACTACAAATGGCATAAACAATAAGTGTTTTGCAGTAATCTGTCCTGTCCAATATGCAGAGTTCAAGCTTAGACTAGAGCTGGTGAAAGTAATATTTTACATCGTTGGCATATTGAAGATACAGAACACCGTGTGCGGTATACTGTAGTTACAGTATGGATTGCTTATTTCCAAAATACTGACACATACGTTTGTTTAAATGCCACCATGATTAAAACTGCTTTCTGCAAAGTTCTAATATAAAAATATAAAATGTCATTCCGGCCGGCAGTGTTGGGGAAGTTACTTTGAAAGCGTAGCTTGTAAAGCTACAAGTAGCTCACCATGGCAGTAGCTTGATCAAGCTACATAGCTACCCCTGGAGAAATGTAGCTTGTAAAGCTACAGCTACATAGGAAAAGTAGCTCAGCTACTTTTTATTTTTCAGCGTTAAATTGAGAATGTACATGCGGGAACCCCTCCTCCCCTCTGGGAGACCCCTGCTCCCCTCTGGGAGACCCCTCCCACCCTGCTCCCCTCTGGGAGACCCCTCCTCCCCCTGCTCCCCTCTGGGAGACCCCTCCCACCCTGCTCCCCTCTGGGAGACCCCTCCTCCCCCTGCTCCCCTCTGGGAGACCCCTCCCACCCTGCTCCCCTCTGGGAGACCCCTCACACCCTGCTCCCCTTTGGGAGACCCCTCCTCACCCTGCTCTCCTCTGGGAGACCCCCACACCCTGCTCCCCTCTGGGAGACCCCTCCTCCCCTCTGGGAGACCCCTGCTCCCCTCTGGGAGACCCCTCCCACCCTGCTCCCCTCTGGGAGACCCCTCCTCCCCCTGCTCCCCTCTGGGAGACCCCTCCCACCCTGCTCCCCTCTGGGAGACCCCTCACACCCTGCTCCCCTTTGGGAGACACCTCCTCACCCTGCTCTCCTCTGGGAGACCCCCCCACCCTGCTCCCCTCTGGGAGACCCCTCCTCCCCTCTGGGAGACCCCTGCTCCCCTCTGGGAGACCCCTCCTCCCCTCTGGGAGACCCCAAATTGTAGCGTGTAACTTGAGTAGCTAAGCTACAAAAAATGACCCAAAAAGTAGCTGAGCTACTTGACGAGGTACACAAATATGAATGTAGCTAAAATACCACAAGCTACAACAAAATGTAGCTAAGCTACGTAGCTCAGCTACATGTAGCTTAATACTCCCCAACACTGCCGGCCGGTGACTTTGGCGTCTTCACTTTTCTGCCCTCACTTTTACCCAATCAAATCATCGCTATGGCGTGATCATCAGCCAATCATCAGCCAGTGTTTGTGTTCACACAAACCCGGAAAGCTAAACTAATTATAATGCTGGTGTGTGTGTGTGTGTGTGTGTGTGTGTGTGTGCGGGTTCTTTTGCAATGTAGTTTTTGCCACCGAAGGTCGCAGTGAGTTAACTATAGAAGCGTGTGTTGGTCGTCGGGCACGTGAAATCACGTGATATCATCAGGGATGGAGCAGGTGAAATCACGTGACATCATCAGGGATGGAGCATGTGACATCATGTGACATCATCAGGGATGGAGATCCCTGATGATGTCATCAATATTAATCCCATATCAGTGCAGACAAAGCGGTCCTCTATAGTCCAACATGGCCGCCGCTAGTCCTCCTGCTCCTACTATCGCCGCCGCTGGGGCGGCCGTAACGCCCAAATCAACGCCTTCCTACCCGGTTCCATTTGACTTCTCCAGGCCTCCTCCGGCCATCGAAGGATTCAGCCCTACAACAACATCCCCAGTTCACGATGAGACAGGACGATGAGACTTTCAAGGAAAAGTTCACGAGGAAAACCACGGAGAACCCCTTCGTCCCTGTAGGCTGTCTGGGCACAGCGGGTGCTCTGATCTGGGGCCTCCGAGCCTTCAGCCGCGGGAAGACCAGGCAGTCGCAGCTGATGATGCGGGGCCGTATCGCGGCTCAAGGATTCACTGTCGTTGCCCTTATTGTGGGCGTCTTGTCGACCGCACTCAAACCCAAGCAGTGAGGAGCAGCTGTCCTAGAGCTGTTTAAAGCTCATGATGTCGACATCAGTCCGAATATTGGACAGAACTGTGGTGGCTGAATGATTTGTGTTAAGAAGATATTTAAAGGCCCCCCTTTGAACCACCGGGGATGTTAATTATACTTGAAGTTGCATGGCCCTGTGAAAATAACTCTTCCAACACAGACCAAGTATAAGCACTTATTGGGAATCGGACTGAAGTTCAAACTTGAGTACATTTTTGATTCAGATTTATGGTTTGAACTTTAGAGAAACATGCCAATCGTGCTTGTTGCTTTTGTGGGTGATATTTAGCTTTTTTTTTCCTAGACACAAATGGAACCATGATTCTGTCTTTCTTGTATCAATGAGATTATGTCAATGCCATGGATCATTTCACACCCGACATAAAATGTAATGTTAACCCATTCTGACCTGAGATCAGATTCATACCAGGTTTCCACTGGACACACACTGGTCTGATGAACCCATTCTGACCTGAGATCAGATTCTAAAAATGTCAGTCGTTCTTCGATTTTTCAAAAATAGCAGACCTACAAGCTCGTATCGCGCCACTCGGTGGCGCGATATGAGCTTGTAGATCTGCTATTTTTCAATAGCTAAAGCATAACATGATGCCAACACCAAAATGGGTGCCAGGTCAGAATGGGTTAACTGTCAAAAAAATAAATAATAATAATATTAATCCCATATACGGAGATCCCTGATGTCATCAATATTGGCCTGTTTGCAGTATATTGTATGTGTAGCTATACTGTATGTTCTTATAAGTTATTGTGCATTACTTGATTTACTCCAACAATCGCATACTCACTTTCTTCATCCTGATCGAGACAGGCACTTGTGAATGTTGCTCTTCACATCGTTTTAACGACTATAGACAAGTTTGTGTGAATTATTCCAACAATTAGACATTTGTGAAGGTAGGCGTTATGATGGGGTCGACTCGGGTGAATGGAGTGATGTGCAAAAAAAGAAGAGGCTATTAAGAAAATGTATTTTTTGAATGAACAATACTGTAAAACATACACTGTATGTATTTGGTGCTCAAAAACGTTGGAGTGTCTTAAGTACTCAGTCCTATCACTGGTCATTGTCTGTCATCCCTCTGTTGGATGACCTTACCAAGTCTGTTGAATTAATGAGGAGTGCACTTCAGCTCTGAGGGACGAGGGAACAATAGGACAATCACTGAAGCACTTTAACCCATTCTGAACGGGAAACCATTTTGGTGTTAGCATCATGTTATGCTTTAGCTATTGAAAAATAGCAGATCTACAAGCTCATAGCGCGCCACCGAGTGGCGCGCTACGAGCTTGTAGGTCTGCTATTTTTGAAAAATCGAAGAACGACTGACATTTTTAGAATCTGATCTCAGGTCAGAATGGGTTAATCAGACCAGTGTGTGTCCAGTGGAAACCTCGTATGAATCTGATCTCAGGTCAGAATGGGTTAAATGAGTAACAAGAGGAGCACTGATGTGTTGCGTGGCAATGATCTCTGAGGCATGACTGGCCCGCAAACCAACCGCTGGAACAAAAGACATCATTTGCACTTCAGAGTTCTAAACATAATAGGTTCTCAGTCACCGGTGCAGAGGGTTATATAGTTATAGAATAGATTATAGAGCCAGTGTTGTTTTTGTCCACTAAAACTAAGACGAAAAATGTTCGTCGACTACCTTTTTCCACTGACGAAAACTAAATGGAAACTAAATGAAAACTAAGCTATGGTGACTAAAACTAAGACTAAATGTATTGACAATTCCGTCAACTGATAAAAACTAGACTAAACTTCTAGTAAGGGACTAGTGGACAAGAGATCCAGTATAAGTCATTTTACACTTGTTTGCGCTGCGACGCGTTGTGAGCTTGTAGATCGGCTATTTTCAGCAAGTGTAAAATCAGTCATTACGACGGCATCAAGGCCCGCCAAAATACATTTTAGTCGACTAAATCAACTGTAGGTTTAGTCGACTAAAATCTTATGACATTTAGTCGACTAAAACTAGACTAAAACATTCCAGGTGACTGAAATGTGACTGAAACTAAATGAAAACTATTGAAGAGACTATGACTAAAATAAAAATTTGCTTCCAAAAACAGCCTGTTATAGAACAATATATGGCGGCCTGAGTTGTACTTGCAATGACAGTGATTGATTGATTGATTGAAATATGTATTAACAGTTTGCAGAATTACAGTACTGTTAACTCTGAGTGGACGACCCAATTAAGCATGACACTTGTTTACAAGAGGGTCCACCTTGTTCAATTCATCAAAACATTTAGAGACGTACAAATAGACACTTCTAGTATATACAGTAGACAAAGAACGGAACAGGAATTCATCATAAAGGAGGTAAGAAGGGAAAAGAAACACATACAGTGAGGGGGAAAAGGATTCAGATTTTACAGGGGCCAGTTTCGAATTGCAGCCCTCCATAGGTGCCCTTTGAGAGCGGTTTTGAAGGTTTTGGGAGGGAAGTATGCATGGTAACAAACTGTATACAAAGTTAGACAAGAAAGAAAGAAAATCAATTATGATGGAATGGAGAAAATAAAGATAAACTACATCACCATCATGTTCATTCTCCCCTTGAGAAATGGTGCCACATCAAACAAATAAACTTTTTCTTCGTATATTTAATCAAGGTTCCTCATGTCCCTACTGTATAGCAGCTATACTGTGTATGAAAGCACAACTGTGATTCGGTCATACTGTATCTTCGTAATGCGGGGGATATCTTTGTGAATTATCTGCCAGTCTCATGCCCAGAGATGTGCACACAAAGGAACCAGCCACTGCTCTCATTGCCTTCATTGGAGAAAGTGTCCTTTTCTTTTGACTGCATAATTTCTCTAATTTATTACTCTTGTGGAATCAAAACCGCAGTTGCTCTTTGCCTCTAAAATTCAATCAAAATAATAGACAATGGACCCCCCCCCCCCCCCCCCCCACCCCCCAGTTTCTAGAGTGAAAGATATTATTAGAAAGTGGTAACTCTCTCTAGAATAGATCGTCCTCAGATGAGCCCTCCATCGTCGCTTCCAGTCATCCCAGTTCTCAGTACATCTGGCCAGTTTCTTTTTACTTTGCGCTCCTGCGTCTTTCTTGAGTACATCCACGTGTATTAATGTGGAAGTCCAAGTCCAAGTAATGTGGGTGTCGGAGTCCGAGACATACGGGAGCCGCTCCGAACGTACCCGGGAGTCACTTCTTGTGATTGGAACCGGAACTGGCTCCGGTTCGGTTCGGATCCCGGATATTTTCAGATCTCGGACCTATATACCCGATAGACCTCTACTGTGGATTGAGTCAAATTAGATACAAAAATGAGATACTCCTGTTGTTCTGCACATATCATGGCAGATCAAGGCTGACTCCCTTTCGTGAATTTCACGTCAGAGAGAGAAAATACACACTGATGTACGGGCCTTTAGTCACTTCATTTCCACGCTATTTACCAGCAGCTTAGTGAATGAGGCCCAAATGTCTTTTGGCTACCTTAACCAGGGCTGTCTAGTCATGATGACAAATATGTTGCCTACTTTTCCTTCCTTGCGCTATAGCTGTCTTACCTAACCCTCTAACCCTGTCTTCTTTCATGCACGCTGCCTTGAAGCTACAATTAACCTCTTTATTCCCTTCCATATTTGTACATCAGAGCAGATCAATAATATGTTATATTTTAGATTCACTTTAACTGATCCAAAAAATAAAGGTAGATCCTACCAACTCCCAAGTTCACAAGCGCTGTTGTACTGCTCTTGTCTTGTCCAATCACATTACTCGGCCAGAACTGACTGGTGTAATTTGCATTTATTCCTCAATCTCTACATCTGTCTCATTATCTAATGTGAGGGAGTGGGCTGAGACGCTGAGGGTAGTAGGGGAATGTCTTTCTGAAGGGCTTTAATCATATTTTTTGGGAACCATTGTCAGCCCTTTACTGATCTCCAGATCTCTTTTCTCTGATTGGAAAGAAGGCTGCTCTGCGCCTCAACCCCATCCATTCCCCATCTCACGGCCACCATCCCTCCTACCGCTGCCCAGAAAGTGCCATGTTTACAGATGGAGGGGCATTCCAAACGCAGGGCACGTTCCGCCAACCATTACTGGGGGAGAAGGTGGGACCCCAGAGGAAGGTAGACGGATGAGAGAAAGGAGCGATTGAAAGGTATAAGAGAGGTAGAATAAAACAGAATGAAACCGGCGGGGGGGGGAGGAGGGAGTACTGGGTCACATATAGGAGGAGGATGTTATATGGAATGAGAAAAGAAAGAGTAGGAAGGTACAGTATAGAGAAGACAAAGTGCTAATGAGAAATCTTAGAAAGGGCGCGCCGAGCACGAGGAACGAGAGGTATGTTTTATCTGCTCTCCGAGCGTGCCATTTGCTGGAAAGGAGAAAATTAAGAAATGTTCTCTCTCTCTCTCTCTCTTTCTCACTCTCTCTGTATCTCCCTCCCTCCTCTCTCTCTCTCTCTCCCTCTCCCTCTCCCTCTCCCTCTCTCTCTCTCTCTCTCTCTCTATCTCTCTCCATGTATCTCTCTCTCTCTCCCTCCCTCTCTGAGCAGCATTTACTAGTGTTCTTCAATCAGAACCGAATAAGACTCCATCACTCCCAATTAATCAACACCTTGAAATAAATGTCTCCAGCTCTCTCTCAGTAACTCTCTTTCACTTATCACATTGACATTTCCATTCTCATTCTCCTAAATGTGAGGCTAGAAAACCCCATAGTGCGCAGCAACTGCAAGGGAGTGGATTTTTTTCTCCCTGCTCCCATGGTAATGAATGCGCACGGCCGTGCAAATGACGTCTCGTTCCCACCAGTACTCCGGACAGGAGAATATAGGGTTTCTGCATGCATGTGTTGCATTGTCCTTGATTGAAGCACATTGACCAGAAGAATGTCCTGCTGTGTCCAGGTTTGGTGAGAACAGTCGTGCGCAACAACAGCGTGATAGGTAGTGGGTCAGAGGGGTCGAGCTGTGGAATGGATTGGATTAAAACTAAAAAACTGTAGTACAATAAAAAAATTACAAAAATGGTATAGATCTAAAATAGTAGATTCATAATTATAGAACATTGATATGATGTTTTGTTTTCTCGTTTTGTTGTTTTTGTTCTTAACTGTATCTGACTGTATCTTAGACTGTATCTGTCTTTGTTTTATGTTATGTTTGTTTGTTTGTTTTGGTTTAGTTTTCTTGTTTTTTCCCCTTCTGTTGTTTGCTTTGTTGTATTATTTTACCTATGAAAGCCATTTATCTGTTAGAAGGGTTAAGGCGCTATAAGCTTAGGCTTCAGCCTACACCTTTTTGGTCAATATTTCTTTTGCAAAAACAAAAAGCAGGCACTGTATTGAGTTGTTTTAATGACCAAAATAAATAAACTCTACTAGTGTTGAGAAAGGCAATACAAATGGCAGAGCCTCAGGTGGACAACAAAACCATTCACAACTCAACTCCCCCTTCACCACCACCACTGACTGCACCAAATCACCCACAGGTGTCTCTGTCTGCCATCAGCACTCTGGGCTGGCTGATTGCCACTCTCAGCTCAGGTGTGTGCTCCCCCTACAAACACTCACTCCACACAGAGAATGTCCACAATTCACTCCCTAATGACACAGAGAATGTGGAACATGTTATGATGCACTGCAGGAAGTATGGCGAAGAGAGGACAATTCAACATTTTATGATGCACTGCAGGAAGTATGGGGAAGAAGAGAGGACAATTATTCTGAAACAGAAGATATGGCTGAGGCAAAAAGACAGTGGAACCTACCAGGTATCCTGCAGGAAACAACAGGAAAAGGAGTCCAATGGATGAAGCAAAAAGCACTGATTAACTTTCTGAACGATACAGGGATATCTTTCACAGGATCTAGGGTGCAACACCCAACAATACTCAGTACTAGTTTAATATAATATGTAAGGAATAAGGTGGTTGCAACCCGCCAGTAAACCCCAAAGAAGAAGAAGTTCACTCACACAGCTCTCCACTCCAGACCCAAAGCCACATGTAAGCCCTTGTTTCTTTATTGTATTGTTTATATTATGCTTTGAGTTATATTACTTACTTTACTTATCCCCATTACGCCGGCTGGCGCATAATAGGCAGAGCTTAAAGTTCTCAGTCCTGGGGACGGATTTCAGTCCTGAGGATTTCATAGGGGTCATGTAATGAGATCAGTGCAGATGTGCAAAAAATCATTTTCAGTCTTGGGATTTGTTTTGGCTTTAAGCCCTGATAATAGGGCAGCAACAAAGTTCCTCCACTTGCATCTGTCTTTGGCCATCTTCTCTATGGTCCCCCATAGCTCTGATTTTGTAGCTGGAGCTCCTTCTCCATCGTCTATACGCCATGTCGTTTTGGGCCTGCCTTTCTTTCTCTTTCCTTCTGGGGTCCAGTCAGTGTAAAGCGACTCTTGGGATTGCGTTGATGTCCATTCTGAGCACATGGCCAATCCCAGGTCCACCTGCGTTTATTGATTATGCTGTGCTTGTTGTTGTCTTGTTGGGGTGATGTTGTTGAGGAGGTTATTGTTTGAGATGGTCTTGGGCCAGAATATGTGCAGGAGCTTTCGCGGGCATGATGTGTGGAAGGTGGATAGTTTATGGATGTCATTCTTTCTGTTGTTCTCCAGCATTCTGCGCCGTACAGTGTAGTGTTGAGAGTATACGCAGCTTTGGTAAATCCGGAGTTTTGATTTTGTGCTGTATTGTTTTGATTTCCAGATTTTGAGTTATATGTTTTGAGTTAATTGATTTATTGCAATACCTGACTTTATTGTTTTAAATGCTGAGTATTGAGGTTGCTGGCTCCGTACCTTAACCCCTTCCTGTATTGCCCCGTCTCCAGCTCCTTCTCTGGAAGGAACAGACATCATAACTCAATTTTTCCAAAAATGAACTCATGTATACACTCATTCGAATTTAAGTTCATTCTGGTCTTTCTGAGCGTGCTCATTTCCAAGGCGTGCCAAGGGAATGTTATCTTCTGAGGAGTTTGCATATAGAGTGTGTTTTTTTGTTTCGTGCATTTTGCAGATCCGAAATCCACACACACAAAAAAAACGTGGAGCAGCAGCAGTGATGATGATGATCCCCCTGATCTGTGAGTGTTCAAAGATCCAATCTGATCATGATCACTCATCATTTCCAAACATGTTTGATATACAGTAGGCTTGTTATACTGTACAGTGCAGCGGAGGACTCACAGAAAGACAGTGGAGGAGAGGACGCAATGCCGTCAGCCCACACACACACACACACACACACACAGAATACGCTATTATCGCTATGTATCCTATCCCCTTGAACTTTTATATAACTTGCCTATTCCAAGTTGCAAACAAAACGTCGATGAAACATAACGGCTTTGCAGTTTAATTGCATTGATGAGCAGCTGCAATCAATCTAGTATTAAACACCCAATGTATTATCTGGTAGCCTATACACAGTGTTGCGCCCGGAATAGCCTATTATTTAATGCCATGCCATGATGCGGCTGCCACAAAGTTCAATAACTGTCTCTATGGGTTCAAGCCTGGATTATCTTTCGTTGCACGATGGTGTCGTTTTTTGATTGATGTATTAACAGATTGCAGAATTGCAGTACATCTCAAGTACGAATACTGGACAACTCACCTTTCTGACATGGCGGGGTGAGTGGTCTGTGTACTTTCCGCTGTGGCGAGTTGCTAAAGGGAAAATACGGACTGCTCGTCCAACAGTATCTTTCTGTGATGGTGGGGTGAGTTGTCTGTACTTTGAGTACCGGCGGGTGGCCGGGTACTCATTACAATATTCGGTTTTTCTGGGGGTTTTCGGTTCTAAGTTAACTATCGGTTCCTATACAGACGTGCGCAGTCATGCGCTAATTATTTATTTAACAGCAAAATCCGGTGAAACACTGTTAGTAAGAAGTAGAGTGTCTCTCTCTCTATGCAGCATTGGGGGGGACGTGGGGGGATCGTTGGGGGATAATGTCTGTGCTTCAAAGGCAGAGTCTCACGGCCGTACAAAGTTGCTAATTAAGACTGAACTCCCAACGGAACGCATCATCATCATGCACTGTCCGTGACATGGAAAAGGAAAGAATCACTAATCACTATCCGTGACAATAACCAATCTTACAGTTTGAAATGTAATAGACGAATCCAGGAACGGGTCTCATGGTCGCAGCTTATACGCATTTCCTGTAGGCGGACTTGACGTAGCTGCGGGGTTTAAACCCTCACCAGGCGCACCTCTTCTACTACAGTGAACGGCAGAGTGACTGATGTTTAGTCTGCCTCAAACGTTACTCTTTTACCTGCTTTTTACTAACACTAACATTACAAAGATGCCCAGAACATCGGGGTGAACCTGTGTAGTTTATGGCTGCTCCAACAGTAGTGGCAACATAAAAAATAAAAATAAATAAACGGAATGTCAAAATATCCACCGCGGTGGCTGAGACCAGAGCCATTGAGTAATGGTTGATACAAAGCAGTGAAAGGTCCTGAAAGATACATATACATCAGTCTTACCCAATACCCAATCTTTCTTTTTTATGAACACAAGGCTGCTGTATTTTATACCTCATACTAAGCATTTAAAGTATGAGGTATAAAGTACAGCAGCCTTGTGTGCATAAAACAGAAAGATTGGTTATTGGGTAAGACTGACGTTATGTATCTTTCACTGCTTTGTCTCAACCATTACTCTATGGCTCTGGTCTCAGCCACCGCAGTGGATATTTTAACATTCCGTTATTTATTTTTTGCCATTGCTGTCCCGATGTGCCTGCATTATTGCTCATTGTACTGATATGCACGCACACACGCATGCGCGCACGCGCACACACACAGAGACAATCAGGATTGCACATTGCACATATGTCATCACATTATACATGTGTATTAATGTGCCAACACTGGTTCTCCTTTTTAACAATCTAATAAACGATTGCAAATCTCACCACAGAAATAATCTAACAGTCTTCAATGTGTGATTGATGAAATCTCTCCAATGACGGCTAGAATGATCAGGCCATTGCTAAAATGTGCCAGCTCTAAACAATTTAGACATTTAAATATTATGCAAATATTCTCCGTTTTGAGGACTCGCCCCTAGAGTTTTGAAGATGTGTAATACAATCCAAGCAGAGGAAATTCTCCGACCTTGAAATGAAACTCCGGCCCCCCCCCTTGGTTACTGTTGCAACGCTTGTCGATCTTTTGCACTCGGCATGTCAATCTCTTGCATTTTCAACTATTATCAGTCGAGATACATTGCACGGTTTCACATATTATTTCAGAGATAAGTAGAAAGAAAGTTCTTTCACAGTATAATTTCATTTGTCAGTGGAGTATTGCGAATGCAGAGGACATTAAAACTGAGGAAAAGGCTCAGTCCCATAAATGCCAGAGCCAGGCAAGGCACCCTGTGTCTCAACAACCCGTGTGCAGACTGTGTAAGGCACCCTGTGTCTCAACAACCCGTGTGCAGACAGACTGTGTAAGGAACAACCAATAAGCTCTATTTGGCAGCCTGAAAAGTTGTCGCGGTCTGTTTCTTTCTGTTTGTGTCAGTTGTTCTTTGTCAGGTCATGTGCCCATCTATCTGTGTGTGTGTGTGTGTCTGTGTCTGTGTCTGTGTCTGTCTGTCTGTCTGGGGGGCGCTCACATGCACTCATGCATGTGAGCGCATGCATGAGTGCAAAGCTATACTCTCTTGGCGCCGGTTGTGACAGTACAGTAACGGTACTGTAACATCTGATGATGATTTTACCAGCGTGATACTTTTACAATTAATTAACTACTTTTATGCCGCCACCGCCGCCGTCCGTAGAGGTTCCACCATGTTTAACGTAATTCCAAAGCGTGTACATTGTTTAAAACACCTGGTGCAACGTATACGTTGTTCTACCCTTGATGCCGGCGCGCTCTCTGTGTCTCATCAGCTATTGCTATACATGTAGCAACATAACTATTTAAAAAAAAATCATCAGAATTTGAAGGTTTTCAGAAACCTTAGGTCAGGCCCTAGAAGGCGTTCCCAGATTCGGCCTCAGGCATCGATGGGTTAAGTCAAAGATGCATGGTTTTCATATGGTCAATATATGAACTTTGGCTTTTGTGGTTGGATTATTCAGAACTCACATCAGAGTCTTTAAGAAATAATCAAGGTAGAGAGTTGGACTGAAACAATGTCACTTTATTACAAAGACGGGTCTGTACTCTGTAGGCTACCCGCCCAGGGAGGAAGTTCAAAGGCATCTCTCTTACAGAGACTGGTCTGTACTCTGTACCCGCCCAGGGAGGAAGCACAAAGGCATCTCTCTTACAGAGACTGGTCTGTACTCTGTACCCGCCCAGGGAGGAAGTTCAAAGGCATCTCTCTTACAGAGACTGGTCTGTACTCTGTACCCGCCCAGGGAGGAAGCACAAAGGCATCTCTCTTACAGAGACTGGTCTGTACTCTGTACCCGCCCAGGGAGGAAGTTCAAAGGCATCTCTCTTACAGAGACTGGTCTGTACTCTGTACCCGCCCAGGGAGGAAGCTCAAAGGCATCTCTCTTATACACAATGAAGAAGCAATGAATACATTTGAGATGTGGTCAGTGGATATGACCAAACAATTGGGGTCTATGTAAGAATAGGTCATCTGACAGACAGGTGATCTGTGATGAGTCATCACTGACTCATGTGAATGCATGAGTCACTGACAGTATCGTCATCTTCAAAGTCCATTACACTTTGGCTAAAGGCATGTGTTTAATCCACCACCAACTTGTTTACTTGTCAGTCACTGCCAAGTTAGTCTTCAGACCCTGTTAACTTCAGACTGCGTCAACTGTCACCATAGAGACCACAGTTGTTGTTGTTCACTGGGACAGAATTCGTACAGTAGCTAGCTGTCCGTGTCAAGGCCTTTTATGTGATCACAATGTCCAAACATACCGATGTGACTTGATTCAGTGATTCTTGTGGTCTGGGCAGACGGACACTCACATTGCGTTGTGTGGACCTTGTTGTTGTTGAGAATGACAGACAGGAAGAAGGGGTTAAACAATAGCTTATTAATATAAATGCAACTAGTCGTTATTGGAGTATGAGTCACATTACGTAGGCTATACATTAGCAATGCAGCCCATGCAATGTGTCCAAAAAAACGCATTGATGATGAATGAATAAATAAATTGGTAATGTTATAAAGAACAAACCGTTTGTCTAACGGTTCTAACCTATCATGCACGTCATATTTACTATTTCTAAGTACAGTAGCCTATACAGTATACAGGATAACATGATGAATAACAGTATATCTAACCTATCGTTCATTTTGTGATAGAAGTGCCAAGTGTTGATAGATCTGTATTGTGAACAAATTTGGATATTTGGGCCAGCGTAATATATCCCTGGTGGGCGTGGCAGACATTTTCAAAATGGCCACCGGCCGTTGGTCAAATCCGCCTAAACCACTCCTCTCTAACAGCCGAGGTCTTCAAGGACGAGGTCACAAAGTGCTTTACAACAAAGGGAAATACAAACAAAAATTTATAATGGTAATAATGCGGTATTATAATAATAGCACAACAGTAGATAACAGATAAATAAAGTGACAAATACATCAGAGAAAACACAACAATCGCAACGATAAAAGATTGCGGATTAAAATAAGCTTTATATAAATGGGTCTTGCCTTGCTCATGGACAGCTCGACACACATAATAGCCGAGGCCAGGAATTGAACGTCGTGGGACCTTCTATTATTTCCCAGGCCGGCAGGAACAAAATGTTCCTTTTGAGCAGCTGTGCGTGCATGCGTGCGACTCAAGGGATCACTTACTGTATATACAGTGTATAGGGTCATCTAATATACATGCATTCATACCATGTTATGATGAGATATATAGCAAGAGGTTAGAGGTACAGCGCGAGGCTTAGTTGATCTCTAATCCATTCTGTACGGGAACCCCTGTTGGTTGTTTTAAGCATTATTATGTTACACTTTAGCTATTGAAAAATAGCAGATCTACAAGCTCGTAGCGCGCCGCTACGAGGTCTGCTATTTACTGGAAAAATCATGAAAATGTGGCGCAAATCTTTTCAATATATATTCTTTCAGAGCCAACGTTTTCAACTCAAAACTTTGCTTCTGGAGGTCCCGGCTGGAACAACATATTTTGAGACGGGGGGTCAGTGGCCAATTACATATATAGCCTAATTCTGGGGCTCCTTAATTAACACGAAATATAGTTTGAGAACCACTGACATATAGAAACATAGGGTTTTTCAGAAAACTGTCATGATTTAGAAGACATTTTTAGAATCGTTTTCAGGCCTAAATGGGTTAACATGCTGTGTTAGTGTGATATCAGCTCCTCGGGGTCGTTTATGAATAAAGGAGCTGCACTCTGGCACTGCCTGCTGAGATGTCCACAAACCTGCTCTATAGCATTCAGCCTGGCTCTAAAGAAATATGTTGGCAGTGTCAGTGTGCATGTGCTGCGATGTGCACACGTGTGTGCACAATACATGACATGTATTGTGCATGCGCACACACATGCACAATACATGCCATGTATACACACACACGCAGGGAAACTTTGACAGGAAAATACGCTCACCGTATAAACAAAGACACACACACACACACACACACGGTCGCACGCACGCACACGCCCACACACTTTGCATATGCTAACATAGATTAAAATGGACACTTAACCACTTACACGGAATTGATTGCACCGGGCGTGAATGGAAACAAGACCGCAATTAAGGACTTTGTTTTGGGTGCTGTACCTTTTGAACCATAAGTGTTTGACTGTACTCTGTTGCTGTTTTTATTTTACATGCTGGATGGATGGATGTGTTGTAAAAGCAATACACCTGAGACTGATGATACATGACAAGCCATGGCATCACATGTTATTTCTCAATTAACCATTAGATATTATGTATTCATACAGGCATGCTGTGTAGCCTTACTGTACTTAGCCTGTAAAGCAACTGAGAGTCTGGCACTGCTGTAATGTAAATCACTTCACCTCAAATTAGATATAGTCTCTGTCTGAAACTTTTGCAAAAACCGGTCTGATTGATTTCTCATATTCCATCCTGATGATTGGCATCTGATTGCGGTGAAACTGCTCGCATATTCCCACTATACAGGCTGAGGAAGAAATGCCACTTTTTCCAAAACGATATCCTGGTGGAGACCACCCGATGGTGGAGACCTGTGCCCTGAGGGGCGTTTTTTCTACTTTATATTATTGTCTGTTGGATCCATTGGAACCGTCCTCCATCCATCCATTGGAACACAGACTCTAATTGATGTTATACATTTCCTGAAAAGTACAACCTAAGCTTTCCACCTGGCAGCGAACAATATACAGTCAGAAACACATCTCTGTGATTTGATGGATTGTCTCTGCCTACGGTTGAGATTTTTTAAATAATCCAATCATGCCCGGCCGTCACTTTGGAATGAATCGGGACGCACCTGTAATTTTAATAAGGGACAGTATAGATATGCTCCTCAAATAAGGTACCTTGTCTTGAAATGTATGGTTTTAGATGTGACATCCAGGAAGACTATAGTTAAACATAATAAGTGGAGACCACTAAAATCCAGCTTTTTTTTTAATGCAATTTATACCTTTGAACAATTAAGGCTTAATGTTAAATCAATCCAGTGCTGCGGGTAATAAGGTGTCTACACAGTAGAACATGACATAAACCTTGTTCAGGGGAATGCCTCAAATAAAAATGTCTCCTTGCAGCGTTCTTCAAACGCCCACAACACTCTTCACTTGATTATATTAGTAATTTAGTGTGTTAGTTTATTAGTGTAACATGTATTTTAGGGAGCAGGAGGGAGGAGGGAGGTAGCATAAGGGATTGCGTGGGAGGTGAGAAAGAGGTTTTCGAGGGCAACAATGTGTAGGATTTATGGTTGTTATCAGTGAAATGAGAGTCATTGACCTGTGCGTTGCTCTATAGTCATTGACCTGTGCGTGCTCTGAATCTATATAATCTGACAAAGAGAGTGGGAAGGAGAGGTGGGGGACGAAAAGGCAAGGAGAGCGAGGAAGGAGCTAGGAAACTGACTTGGAACACGTACTGTAGCAACTTCATTTGCAATATTAAAAACACACAATACACTAAATTAATGTGTGTGGCACTAGCTACGGAAGGCAGACGAGCGGATGTTTGTATGCACTTGGATGTTTACATTAACATATATTTTTTTATATATACCATTTTTATTCATACTTCTATTTACTTGCTGTAAGCTGTCTGCTCTGTTGGGACTTGGCTGGGACCACTATCGGGGATGTCTGGGTGGTGCAGGTTAAAGTTCCTGCCCACCACCATGGAGTTTAGTCTTCATGGTGCATACGGCTTGGCCGGGCACTCCGACAATCACAATTGGCCGTGTTCGCGGGTGCAGGGAAGCCGAATGGGGAGCTGGGCTCATCTTTGTCGCTGCATTGATGATCCCCACAAACGGTCAGGGCGCCTTTCTGACACTCTGCTATCGTTTGACTGGCCGTGGTTGCAGCAGTGGTGTGTGATGATCAGCATGTGGCTACAGTAGAATGCTGAGTGTCCTTGAGGATTGTCTCAGCCTCGGCTATTCACCGTTTCTTGTGTGTTCTCTGCAGGAGAAGGGAAACATCACGTCTGTTGTAAAACTCTAAGTAGGCTACTGAACCCTCGTCTGGTTTGACAGACAGGTAGTGTGTGCCGGCTGGGTGGTGTGTGGTTCTGACAGACAGGTAGTGTGTGCCGGCTGGGTGGTGTGTGGTTCTGACAGACAGGTACTGTGTGCCGGCTGGGTGGTGTTTGGTTCTGACAGACAGGTAGTGTGTGCCGGCTGGGTGGTGTGTGGTTCTGACAGACAGGTAGTGTGTGCCGGCTGGGTGGTGTGTGGTTCTGACAGACAGGTAGTGTGTGCCGGCTGGGTGGTGTGTGGTTCTGACAGACAGGTAGTGTGTGCCGGCTGGGTGGTGTGTGGTTCTGACAGACAGGTAGTGTGTGCCGGCTGGGTGGTGTGTGGTTCTGACAGACGGGTAGTGTGTGCCGGCTGGGTGGTGTGTGGCACTGGTTCTGACAGACAGGTACTGTGTGCCGGCTGGGTGGTGTGTGGTTCTGACAGACAGGTACTGTGTGCCGGCTGGGTGGTGTGTGGTTCTGACAGACAGGTACTGTGTGCCGGCTGGGTGGTGTGTGGTTCTGACAGACAGGTAGTGTGTGCCGGCTGTGTGGTTCTGACAGACAGGTAGTGTGTGCCGGCTGTGTGGTTCTGACAGACAGGTAGTGTGTGCCGGCTGGGTGGTGTGTGGTTCTGACAGACAGGTACTGTGTGCCGGCTGTGTGGTTCTGACAGACAGGTAGTGTGTGCCGGCTGGGTGGTGTGTGGTTCTGACAGACAGGTAGTGTGTGCCGGCTGGGTGGTGTGTGGTTCTGACAGACAGGTAGTGTGTGCCGGCAGGGTGGTGTGTGGTTCTGACAGACAGGTAGTGTGTGCCGGCTGGGTGGTGTGTGGTTCTGACAGACAGGTACTGTGTGCCGGCTGGGTGGTGTGTGGTTCTGACAGACAGGTAGTGTGTGCCGGCTGGGTGGTGTGTGGTTCTGACAGACAGGTACTGTGTGCCGGCTGTGTGGTTCTGACAGACAGGTACTGTGTGCCGGCTGTGTGGTTCTGACAGACCGGTACTGTGTGCCGGCTGGGTGGTGTGTGGTTCTGACAGACAGGTAGTGTGTGCCGGCAGGGTGGTGTGTGGTTCTGACAGACAGGTAGTGTGTGCCGGCTGGGTGGTGTGTGGTTCTGACAGACAGGTAGTGTGTGCCGGCAGGGTGGTGTGTGGTTCTGACAGACAGGTAGTGTGTGCCGGCAGGGTGGTGTGTGGTTCTGACAGACAGGTAGTGTGTGCCGGCTGGGTGGTGTGTGGTTCTGACAGACAGGTAGTGTGTGCCGGCAGGGTGGTGTGTGGTTCTGACAGACAGGTAGTGTGTGCCGGCTGGGTGGTGTGTGACAATCCGGTTGAAGTATACCTTGCCCGGGAGAACAATAACGCGACACGAGACAGTATCACGCTAAAGGTTCACAAAGTTTATTACACACACAGGAAATATATAGAGCTGGATCCTAATGACGTGACAACAACTCTTGAGACATAACTAACTGCAGCAAGCTGACCTTGCTGTCTGACATGTCTCCAGTAGCTACTATAAAGTATGCTACAGTTCAGGCAGTACACAATACATTATCAAGTACACTGTGCTCTCACGTACAAGTACACAGCCATGGGGCGATCAGATTACAACACTTTGTACTGGGCCATCCTCCACAACACCCTGTTGGTGCTTTGCAGTCCAGGGTGGTGCTGTTTCCATACCAGGTGGTGATGCGTCTTGTCAGGATGCTCTCGATGCTATGCTTTTGTAAATGGCCCCGATATGAGGATCTATAGGGCCCACTCTGACTGTATTCAGGTAACAGAGGCAGTAGAGGAGAGGTGTTGCTAAGCCTTTTTCACAAGTCGAAATGGAAACCACACCATCTTGGATCTCAAGATCTGCATGATCCGATTTTTTTCTATGTTGTGTTTTTATGTTATATGTTAGACAAAGTTTAATAAACTGACGACAGAGGCAATGATTTTCAACCCCTCAGTTTGAAACTGTAGTTTGGGGCCGAAACTAAAGGTTGTGTACATGTTTCAGGATCAGGAACCCCTTTTTGTTGTTTTATGCATTATGTTCTACTTTAGCTATTGAAAAATAGCAGATCTACAAGCTCATAGGAACTTGTAGATCTGCTATTTTTGAAAAATCGTGAAAATGTGGCGCAAATCTTTGAATATATATATTCTTTCATAGCGTTTTTAACTCAAATCTTTGCTTCTGGGTCAGATGGGGTTCGGCGGCCAATTGTATATGTTTTTAGGGGTCCTTGACATGAAAATGTTTGAGAACAAGTGACACAGAAACATGGGTTTTTCAGAAAAATGTCAGAATTTAGAAGGCATTTGTACAATCGTGGCACTCCCCCCCCACCCCCCACCCCTCTCCCCACACACACTACACCGCTTGTCTGTTGTGTACAGTATGTTAATACAAAAATAATGATGCACTAACTTTACAAAAAATAATGAAGCTTTGGCCTCATAACACTGCTGTATATATTCAGTATCAGTCATTCGATGAATGGCAAAAAGTTTGAATGAATAATGAATATTTTTGGCAGAAAGGAACAGTTTTCTGAACTAAGATCATCAGTTGCTGGCCTGACTCGAAATATGATTTCACTTGCTTTACATTCACACATTACTTGTGGATTTAGAGAACAAGGGAGGGCGGGGGTTGAGAGAGAGAGAGAGAGAGAGAGAGAGAGAGAGGGAGAGAGGGAGGGAGGGAGGGAGGGAGGGAGAGAGGGAGAGAGGGAGAGAGGGAGAGAGGGAGAGAGGGAGAGAGAGAGAGAGAGATGTAAAAATGCATTTTGCAAGAAATTCCTGTTTATCTCCATGGTTTGTAACATTGGGGTTACAGTTATTTCATTGTAAGTTGTGCATTCGTTTTGCATATTCATTTTCAAGCCAATACATTTATTGTGAAAATATTGTAAGGTTGTGTTTCGGTCATTTGATATTTGACAGTGAACATCTTGGAGTACAGTCGGTGTCATATGCAGAAGAAAGCTAATTAGATTTCTCTTTTTTTCTCACTTTCCCTCTCCTCCTCTCTCGTCTAGCCTTCTCAATTCTCAGGGTAATTTTCTTCCTGCTTTAAAGCAACACCAGCCATGGAACAGATAAGACGGCAACACAATTATGAATATATTTGCATTCTGCTTTTAATTAGAACTTTTGTAATTGCAGCAGCTAACCTATTTCGTGGTGACAATTTCAAAAAAGTTAAATCAATTTGAACAAGCGTGAAAGTGGAGGGGGGGGAGGGGAGGGGTGGAAAAACATCCATGGCTGAATAAATAAATGGAATGGAGCCACTTGAGTTTTAATTATAAAATACATCACTATGTGTCTTTGTTTTAAATGAAGGCTGAAGGCTGTTCAGCGATGATGGGCTTGACAAACATTCCAGGACCAGATTCATGTCCTGCTTTCCCATGAGTGATTAAGACACCCTTGAAGCACACACACACACACACACACACACACACACACACACACACACACACACACACACACACACACACACACACAGCTACATGAATGAGTGATGCCACATTTGAGGAAGCGTACAGATCCGAGACCCAGGAGACCCTCTTGCTGCGTGTCACAGTCACTGTTTAGTTGGAGATGGTAATATTTTAAAAGGCCATGTTTCTACCGACCCATGTTAATGGACCATTGAATTTCCTCTACCAATATTATCGCCTCAAGCAATGTTTGTCTTAAAAGTAATTTTATTGGCTTAAAAAAAACATTAGCTTAATAGTGTTTTCCTTGGCGCGGTTTCGCTCTGGTTCTTTATCAGTTCGTTCATGTATCTTATTGTTTGTCTGTTTCCAGTGGCTTTGAGACTGCAGCGAAAACGTTTTCCATGCAGCAGCATCTCAAACTGTATATCTGCGTGAAAAGAGGAGTTAACGGGCAAATATGGGCACAGTATTTTGCCCGTAAACCTCAAGTTTAGCAGCATATATACAGTTAACCCATTCTGACCTGAGATCAGATTCATACGAGGTTTCCACTGGACACACACTGGTCTGATGAACCCATTATGACCTGAGATCAGATTTTAAAAAATGTCAGTCGTCCTTCGATTTTTCAAAAATAGCAGACCGACAAGCTCGTAGCGCGCCACCGAGTGGCGCGCTACGAGCTTGTAGATCTGCTTGTAGATCTGCTATTTTTCAATAGCTAAAGCACGACATAGTGCTAACACCAAAACGGGTTCCCGTTCAGAATGGGTTAATATACGGTAATATACAGGTGTGATGGTACAATTCGGGAGTTTGTTGGAAAGTTTAACGGGAGTTTCCTGTAATATACACATCCGTATCCCAAGCTTTTTGCGCAGATGGCTTTTGGGTCTTTCATAATTCCACGAGCTTTGCTGACACAACGATCAACGTACAGGGCTTCGATGGGGGGGGGGTGGGGATCACATCCGCTGATGCGTTCGGCTGTTCGCACAACCCTCTGCACTGCTTTGCGGTTAAGGTCATGCCAGGCCGTGAAGCAGCCAGTCAGGATGCTCTCTGTGGTGTCTCTGTATAGAAAGTTTTTATAGGACTGTGAGGCCCGTGCCAGCTTTCTCAGGAAGTAAGAGGCGTTTGTGTGATTTCTTCACCACCCGCTCCGCCTGTACTGCCCAGGTGAGGTCTTCAGTGATGTGTACGCCCAGTAATTTGAACTCTCTGACCCTTTTCCACTGCAGCACCCCCCCCCCCCCCCCACCGATCTGGATCTGGATGGGAGAGTGGTCTCTGGGAGGTTTCCTGATCTGTAGTGGTCTCTGGGAGGTCTCCTGATCTGTAGTGGTCTCTGGGAGGTCTCCTGATCTGTAGTGGTCTCTGGGAGGTCTCCTGATCTGTAGTGGTCTCTGGGAGGTTTCCTGATCTGTAGTGGTCTCTGGGAGGTCTCCTGATCTGTAGTGGTCTCTGGGAGGTCTCCTGATCTGTAGTGGTCTCTGGGAGGTCTCCTGATCTGTAGTGGTCTCTGGGAGGTCTCCTGATCTGTAGTGGTCTCTGGGAGGTCTCCTGATCTGTAGTGGTCTCTGGGAGGTCTCCTGATCTGTAGTCGAAGATCAGCGCTATTGTCTTTTCGACATTGAGAGCCCGCAGGTTGTTCTCCTGGCACCATTGTGCCAGGTTCTCCACTTCTCTCCTGTAGGCTATTTCATCATTGTTTGTGAATCTGCCATCCACTAGGGGCAGTATCTCTTTAGCTTACCTGTTCTGTAGAGTGAAGTGAGTGTTTGCTATCTGTTTCATGTTGACATTCAGAGATGACCATGCATGTTGTGTTGGTTGGAAGTTCCTCACTTAATAACTGTAAGTTTATTTATGTTATGTTTATCTATATGGAACTCTGGTATAGTTTTTGTTACTTTATTTTCTATACACTCGTATGTGAATACTTGATTGCTTTTATGCATTTTCATGTCAGAATTAGCCTACTTATTTTAGTTAATGCTTTTCTATTATCGTTTGTTTGTACTGCAGGGCTTCTTCATCTTTGTCATTAAAGAAACACTTTGACATAGAGGAGTGTATTTCTTCAGTTTCATCATCGTTTGCGATCAGGCCTATATTATGACTGTGGTGTTGTCCGCGAAGTTGATCTTTTTGTTGGAGCTTAACAGATAGCCACGCAGTCATGGGTGTACAGGGAGTAGAGAAGACTGTGGCAGTTCACTGTGCAACTGACACTGAATTGAACTCTGAATTATTGTTTATGTTGCAGAGAGTTACATTTGTTGGACATTGTTTGAACCTTGATTCTAGTTGATTGATAATTGGTTGACTCCATGGTATAGGGAGCAACTACCAGCTGTGGGGTGTGGGGAACAGAACATACCAACAGTATGAGGGTTTGTTTAGAGTACCCTGTTTTCTCATTGTTTATATATGGTTAATTGATTGAATAATAAGTGATGTATTCTAATATGTGATGAATAATATGGACATTATGAAGTACTGGTGTAATTGTGGAATAAATTCAGGGTGGTATTTTCCAGTGGGAGGGGCTTAGCCTTTATATGTAGGGAGGCCTCCCACTGCCTGGCAGTCAAAGCAGGACTGTGAAGGTTGAAGGAGCTAGAAGGAGCTAGAAGGAGCTAGGGCCACCTGTCCAGTACATCTGTAAATACCTTTGTTTTTGGCCTGTGTGATTAAGGACAAACAGCAGCAGGCTCTGTCCCCAGCAAGTGGTCACAATTTCAAACAGCCAAAAAAGTGTCTAATACTGTCACAATCACATAAATATACATACTAAATGAAAGTATAGATTGTCAACAACATAGCAAACAATATACACAGTTAATTTTAATTTATATTTTCCAATAAATATCTCATATCAAATGTGTGTCCCACGTCTCCGTCAACTCCGTCAGGTTTTTTAAAAGTCTTAAATTAATCCGAAAATATTGTCGACAGATTTAGCCTGAAGACTCCTTTTCCAAGTCCTGTTTATATTTGTTGCAACAGTGGAGCACCTGGTCTGACAAGCGTTCAATTGTTTGATATTTTAAACAAACAATGTTGATATCAATGTGGTCACAGCTTTTACATGTCAACTCCGTCAGGACATTATTATGATAATTATTGTTCAGAATTCCAAAATAATGTTTAGTATTTTAGTTTAGGGTTAGGTTTAGCTAACAACTGAAGAAAAAAACTAAATGGCTACATTGTATTACAGAGGGTCTAACAACTGAAGAAAAAAACGAAATGGCTACATTGTACTACAGAGGGTTAAGATGAAAACAAATGCCATACCCTCTGTAGTACAATGTAGCCATTTAGTTTTTTCTTCAGTTGTTCGCTAAACCTAACCCTAAACTAAAATACTAAACATTATTTTGGAATTCTGAACAAAGGTATTTTTGGAACAATAATGTCCTGACTTTTAACTAATTCAGATGGAATATGAAACAAATTATAATGAAATTAATGTCATAAGAATACACAACTGTATTACATTTAACTTTACTTTACAGGAAGTTGAGTATATCCAGCTGCAGAGGCTTGTGTTCAGACCCAGACTCTTTAGCTTGGTGTCTATAGTCTGATCAGCATTCTCACATTACATAAGACTTTTCTCTCTCTCCAGGTGAGAGAGGGTTGTGAAAGCTGGCACTCCATACATAAAATGACCTTACCTTACCTTAATACCTTGTGTGGAGAGCTGCTGTTGCATGCGATCGCGTCATCGCGTGGATCTGTTCTGGCGATATACGCAAATTGTAAAGGGGTCAAGTGTGGGTGGCCAATGTGTTGTTGATCATTCCTGTTGACGAGTGAGATAGTGTATGTATAGTGTATGTATAGCGCTTCGGGCCTCCAGTCGTTTAATCCACTTACTTTGCCCTTTTTTTGGGACTGGAACAATGGTTGCTGCTTTGAAGCATGCTGGCACTTTGCACTCGTGCGTGCGTGCGTGCGTGCGTGCGTGCGTGTGTATGTACATCATGTGCACAAACATAATCATTGAGTCTGAACTCATGTTCATATTGATACAACAATATAAATAGAATGCCGTCCCCAATGTTATAAAGCCAAGCCTCTGACCTTGCTGTGCAGCAACAGTTCTAATCACTGAGACACTTAGCTCACATTTCCAGCTTGGAAAACCAGAGCAGAGCAACTGCATCACATACTTGGACAAAGATCATTTAAGGTGATCTAGAACAAACACACGCGCGCACACACACACACACACACACACACACACACACACACACACACACACACACACACACACACACACACACACACACACACACACACACACACACACACACACACACACACACACACACACACACACACACACACACACACACACACACACACAAACGCATGCATCGCCGCAAGAAATGCATCAGAAGAAGCACAATACATGGTGTGGAGATGTCGTATACTGTACGAGACTAGCATGAATAATTCATTAACCTTATTGATCGGGGCGTTCGGTTCAGCAACGTTGTTCCATATTGCCTCGCCTCCAAGCTATTTTCATCAATGAGAATGTTCCAAAAATACCCCCATTGATTTTTGATTGGATATAACAGACAAACTCAAATGAGACTTCCAGGAAGGGGGTTTTGTTGTCTCTTTGGTGACCGGCAGAGAGGGGAGGACACCCCCGATATATCCCCTGATGTGACGTGACTTGCAAAAGGCATCAAAGACGAGACAAAAATAGTCTAGGTCATGCTGCCCTTATACCACCCCAGGTATGTAGTATAAGGGAGTCATGGCAATCCACCCATTTGGATCCTGTGTATAAGTAAGTAGCCTTGCCGAGCCATGAGGCCCATAGGGGCAGGAGCCTATCTCCTGTTTCTGTAGCCATGAGGCCCATAGGGGCAGGAGCCTGTCTCCTGTTTCTGTAGCCATGAGGCCCATAGGGGGCAGGAGCCTATCTCCTGTTTCTGTAGCCATGAGGCCCATAGGGGCAGGAGCAGGGGCAGGAGCAGGGGCAGGAGCCTATCTCCTGTTTCTGTAGCCATGAGGCCCATAGGGGCAGGAGCCTATCTCCTGTTTCTGTAGCCATGAGGCCCATAGGGGCAGGAGCCTATCTCCTGTTTCTGTAGCCATGAGGCCCATAGGGGCAGGAGCCTATCTCCTGTTTCTGTAGCCATGAGGCCCATAGGGGCAGGAGCCTATCTCCTGTTTCTGTAGCCATGAGGCCCATAGGGGCAGGAGCCTATCTCCTGTTTCTGTAGCCATGAGGCAGCTTGATGTACAAGTACACCCCCTGGACATGACGCTAGTATGTCGCAGGGACTTACCCCCCAATCCAACCCTTGATGCTGAGTGTCAAGCAGGGAGGCACTGGGTCCCATTTTTAGAGTCTTTGGTATGACCCGGGCCGGGAATCGCACCCCGACCTCCCAGTCTCAGGGCGGACACTCTAGAGGCTTCCTAAATCAGTAGGATTCATCCTCTGGGTTAGCTTGAATGTACAGTCAATTCTGAGCCAATCCAGGTAGCAGTTTTCAATATGCCTTGTTTGGGACCAAAGTGTTGCCTGCCTGGACCAACAGTGGGTTGTTGGTCTCCCCCCCCCCCCCCCCATCCCTCCATGCATGCTCACTATCGTAATTTGATATATCTAATTCAAGCCGTGTCTTTGTATTATGCTTAATCAAAAGGACTTTAAATTGAAAGTGAAATGAGAAAGGATGTACAGCAGGGGTCTTATTCATTTTTTTATTATGCTTCATTATGACACTACACCAAACTATATTTACAACCTATTTTGATTGTTTTTTTTTCCTTCTTCCCATTCTTCTTTTTTTATTATTTTATTGAGGATGTAATCAGGATGTACTGATCATTAGATTCAGAGCAGTAACCCCAACTATCTCCTGCAGATTCCCTCCCCCAGATAGAGTTCAGAGTTTGAATGAATGTAGACATGTCTGCAGGATGTCTAACCCATTCTGACCGGGCACCCATTTTGGTGTTAGCATCATGTCATGCTTTAGCTATTGAAAAATAGCAGATCTACAAGCTCATATCGCGCCACCGAGTGGCGCGATACGAGCTTGTAGGTCTGCTATTTTTGAAAAATTCGAAGAACGACTGACATTTTTAGAATCTGATCTCAGGTCAGAATGGGTTAATCAGACCAGTGCGTGTCCCGTGGAAACCTCGTATGAATCTGATCTCAGGTCAGAATGGGTTAAATGCAGATCTCTCACACTTACAGTATGCCATGTCACGTGCCTACATGTGATCACCCTCCCCTGTGCCAATAGTCAGTATTTTAGCCGTGACGTGAGCGCCCCCTACAGAGATACTTCCGCGTCCTATACTTTTGTGTCCCCATAGAGTTATACTGTGACGCTCCGTCGGACTAAATCTGAGACGAAAACAACCCACGAAAGTCTCATTTTACCGCTTCCCTCGCAACAACAAAGCTGCTGCTCTCCCAAATCTGGCTGTGACAGGTCGTCTGCCCCACCGTTTTATTTCACTGTGTCAACTAAATCCTCATTAATTGAACTTCAAAAAGTTAAATCAATTTGAACAAGCGTGAAAGTGGAGGTGGTGGAAAAACATCCATGCCTGAATAAATTAATGCAATGGAGCCACTTGAGTTTTAATTATAAAATACATCACTATGTGTCTTTGTTTTAACTATAGATTGAACATACTCAAGCCTGCACACATTCTAAATATGCCCCCGAAATATTGTACTAAGCAAATGGACTGTTCCACCTTAAATAATAATGATAATAATAGTTTTTATTGTCTCCACCTCATATATTTTTGTTATCATGGACACTTGTACAAAACATTCATAATTCTACTCGAGTTGGAAGCATTTAAGACCCATTTTAACCCTCAATAATGGCTTCCTTTCTGAAAAACGTCATTGTAAAAAGATCCACGCGTTTAGATATTCTATTTACAATGAGATGCGGACATACATGCTTTATGTAGCATGTGACGTGTCAAACTCTAGGGGGTTTTCGTGATGCTGAATCCATTCCAAGCATTAGTTGGGCTAGAAACGGCCATATAGCTACTTCAGGATGGATTCAGCATCATGAAAACCCCCTCGTTCGACATGTCACATGCTACATAAGGTCACATATTATGCCAATTTTGAAAATTGCTCAACATCTCTACATGCTGGGGACCTGAACTAAACATTTCTAACATAAAACATTGGTGTACTCAACATGTTCACATTCTGGCTACTAGACTATACAAGTAAGACGCGCAAATGCGGGAAGCGAACGCAGCTCGTACATATTTGGGGTTTTTTAAGATTTTTTTTAAGTTAAGTTTTTGTGTGTGTGATACAGCTGCGCCCTCTGGTGGCGGGCAGGTGGTGTAACAGCGGGACAGACAGACAGACATGATCTGCTAGGTCTCATAGTTAGTGCTCACTGCGTTCGCAATAATGTCTTATTGTACCACGTGCATACATTTCTGACAAATAAGAAATAAAGTATCCAACTCTTTGCTGTGTATCTGCTGCACGCGTGCTGCTTTTAATAGACGCTAGATTAAAGTCATGCACCCACTTTAGTATGAGGTATATCACGTTGACTAGCCATTTCCATCCACTGGAACAGCTTGTTTCTTAACTTGTCCATTTAACTTAACTGTTTCTTTCCTTTTTTTTTCTTCTTTCCTTCCTTCTTGTTCACCATCTGTCATACTCTAGGGTGCAGTTTAATCCATTCTGGGCGGGAACCCATTTTGGTGTTTATAGCATTATGTTATACTTTATAGCTATTGAAAAATAGCAGATCTACAAGCTCGTAGCTATTTTTGAAAAATCGTGAAAATGTGGCGCACATCTTTGAATATATTCTTTCAGAGCCAAAGTTTTTTACTCAAATCTTTGTTTCTGGGGGGGGGGGGGGGGGGGGGGAGCCAGGAACAACATATTTTCAGATGGGGGGTCGGCGGCCAATTACATATAATCTTGGGGGTCCTTGACATGAAAATGTTTGAGAACGACTGACATTAGAAACATGAGGTTTTTCAGAAAACTGTCATGATTTAGAAGACATTTTTTGTCGAATCGTTCCCAGATCCAAACGGGTTAAGGGCCGACCCTATAAGCTTCCATTCGTACCAAATCAGTTGCATTACATCGAGGGCTACAAAGGACCAAGTGGAGAGGAAGTGTTAAGTGCTAAGCCACGCTGAATGGAAATCATTCCGTTTTAAGACTGCACATCAATCCTATTTAAAAATGTGATTTACTACACCAATCGGTGATCCTAGTTTAATCTCTTATGGATTGTTTCAACATGACTTGCTTTGGTGTGCAGCCAACCAGGAGAAGGGAACTGGGTTATACGTCGCAGAGGATGTTGTGACCGGTCAATCGTTTGGCTGCTGGGTTTCCACCTGAGTCTGATGTCTGAGGGACGTCATGTGTTGAGGTCATTAGCCGTTCGAATAAGAGTAGTAACCTGCAACCTGCCCCCCACCCCCGAGCGCCCTCTATAGTATTTAAAGGGTACTGAAAATGGCCTTGGTCTTGCACTGGACTTTGGACTTTGCACTATTACATTGCACCAGCACTATTGCACTTTGGGCTATTGTACAGTATGTGGTTATTTATTTGTATGCCTGTGATGAAGCTCTAAACTGAATGTAGTTGTTTCATGCAAGAATATAGATCTATCTATCTAGTAGTAGTACGTGTAAATGGTGCATTTATATAGCACCGCTTTACATAGATTGTGCATTACATTGACCCAACCATTCACACACACATTCACACACCTTTACATAGATTGTGCATTACATTCACCCATTCACACACACATTCACACACCTTTACATAGATTGTGCATTACATTGACCCATTCACACACACAGTCATACACCTTTACATAGATTGTGCATTACATTGACCCATTCACACACACATTCACACACCTTTACATAGATTGTGCATTACATTGACCCATTCACACACACATTCATACACCTTTACATAGATTGTGCATTACATTGACCCACCCATTCACACACACATTCACACACCTTTACATAGATTGTGCATTACATTGACCCATTCACACACACATTCACACACCTTTACATAGATTGTGCATTACATTGACCCACCCATTCACACACACATTCACACACCTTTACATAGATTGTGCATTACATTGACCCATTCACACACACAGTCACACACCTTTACATAGATTGTGCATTACATTCACCCATTCACACACACATTCATACACCTTTACATAGATTGTGCATTACATTCACCCATTCACACACACATTCATACACCTTTACATAGATTGTGCATTACATTCACCCATTCACACACATTACATTCATACACCTTTACATAGATTGTGCATTACATTGACCCATTCACACACACAGTCATACACCTTTACATAGATTGTGCATTACATTGACCCATTCACACACACATTCATACACCTTTACATAGATTGTGCATTACATTGACCCATTCACACACACATTCATACACCTTTACATAGATTGTGCATTACATTGACCCATTCACACACACATTCATACACCTTTACATAGATTGTGCATTACATTGACCCATTCACACACACATTCATACACCTTTACATAGATTGTGCATTACATTGACCCATTCACACACACATTCACACACCTTTACATAGACTGTGCATTACATTGACCCATTCACACACACAGTCATACACCTTTACATAGATTGTGCATTACATTCACCCATTCACACACATTACATTCATACACCTTTACATAGATTGTGCATTACATTGACCCATTCACACACACAGTCATACACCTTTACATAGATTGTGCATTACATTGACCCATTCACACACACATTCATACACCTTTACATAGATTGTGCATTACATTGACCCATTCACACACACATTCATACACCTTTACAGAGATTGTGCATTACATTGACCCATTCACACACACATTCATACACCTTTACATAGATTGTGCATTACATTGACCCATTCACACACACAGTCATACACCGATGGTGGCGGAAACCATGCAAGGCACCAACCAGCACATCGGGAGCAATTAGGCGTCCAGAGTCTTGCCCAAGGACACTTCAACACTAACTCTGGGGGGAGCCCACAGGGTTCGAACTGGCAACCTTGTGGTTACCATCCGGCCACTCTAACCCCTGAGCCACCGCTATGTCAAATAAAACTTTGACATAGTACACAGAGTATACATGCCTATACACTTTCCTTAATGATTATATCTCGTTTCAGTATTTATTTATGATATAAGAAGGTTATCTTTGCAGTCAGTTTGTACTGGTGGTGGGGAGGGGGTCGGAGCGGAGGGGGGGGTCCCGAGACAGGACCAAAGCATTTCCGGGGGTCCACAGAAAAAAACGTTGAGAACCCCCTGGTGTTAGTGTACGAGAGGAAATGATTGGGGTTCAGGCTTTCCTGGATCATCAAGGGATTGGATCGGGTGTAACCGCTGAAGCCCATATTATACTGTACATCCAAGCAGCATCACTCTCTTAGGAACAAGTTGAACAACCTTGTTGGAACACTTTCACATGATTAATTAACTAGTTAAAGTGTTCTTGAGTAGTTTTAGCATTCCTTCTGTACTGCTTCTTAATCCATTTTGGACTGAGGTCGATTAAAAAAAAAAAAAGCCTTCTAAATCCTAACATCTTTCTGAAAAACCCATGTTTCTATGTCAGTGGTGCTCAACCTTTTTCATGTCAAGAACCCGCAGAATTATCTCTATTGGGCCACGGACCCCCATCTCAAAATATGTAGTTCCAGGGACCCCCCAGAAGCAAATATCTTAGTTAAAAATGTTCGCTATATATATTCAAAGATTTGCGGCACATTTTCACGACTTTTCAAAAATAGCAGACCTACAAGCTCGTAGCGCGCCACTCTACGAGCTTGTAGATCTGCTATTTCCCAATGGCTAAAGTAAAACAGAATGCTTAAAACACCAAAAGGGGGTTCCCGCGAAAAATGGGTTAATGTCACTTTAATTGGACTATTTGAGGCAAAAAGTTCCCGTGGATACACAGTGTCAGTTTTCTTTCATTTCATAATCTTGTCTTGAATATAAAGTAGAAGAAGATGTTATAGTTTCATAACTTGAAAGGAATCAGCGGATCTCCTTAATGATGCAGCTGGAGTTAGCCCATTCTGACCTGAGATCAGATTCTAAAAAATGTCTTCTATACATCCTGACAGTTTTCCATTCTGACCTGAGATCAGATTCTAAAAATGTCTTCTATGTCAGTCGCTCTTCGATTTTTCAAAAAATAGCAGACCTGAGTGGCGCGCTATGAGCTTGTAGATCTGCTATTTTTCAATAGCTAAAGCACGACATGATGCTGACACCAAAAGGGGTTCCCGTTCAGAATGGGTTAGAGAAGTGTGGCAGCGTTTGTGAACCATAATCCATTATTAATAGACTCCCCCACACGTCTTGTCACGAAGTATATAAATATAAACTTTTTAATTATTGTATTAAACTGGCATTGCCATTGAGTGACAGCTAGTATCAAAAACAGAACACACAAAAAAAGAAACTTCTCTCTGAGTCAGATGTGCACCGTACCGATTTGTTTTCAAGAAAAGTATTAAAATGATCTGATGATATAATATGAATGAGTAAATCTTTAACCCTATAGCGTCCTTATTCTGGGCATGTCATAATGGGTGAAAATAGACAAACCAACAACAATTTTTACAACTTATACAATATACATGTCCTTTAAACTGTATAAAAGGACAACTTTAGGTTTTGTTTCCAACCAAGGTTCATGTTTTAGGTTTGTTATTAGAGAAAGTAAAAGATGAGATGATATTTTTTTCATTTGCTGCTTTCTTTCGTTTTAGGGATTTTAGCTATTTTTGACAGGGGGGGGGGGGGGCGGGGGCATTCGAACATGGGGCTAAATATGTATTTTCTTTACAAAATATTATGACGATTTCTTTATTATTATTTACTATAGTACCAATGTGTGTTGTTTGTTGTGTACTGTGTTTGTCAACTCCCCTTCACATTCAATAGATCCCGTGATCTTTTGTGGCCAGATGTAATTTCCTGGGGTCTAGTAGGACTATAGTGAATAATTTAAATCGCTATAACGTTTTGTAAAAAAAATACAAATATATATACATATTTAGCCCCAGCATGTTCGAATGCAAGGGTTCAGCCTCCAGGAAGAAACCCTAAATAAAGTTAATACACCATTGCACTTAAAAACGACTCCAGGGTGTCTAATGAAGTACCGTCACCTCATAGACATGAAAAACTGGAGAAATACAAAAGTTGTGGCACTCCATCTTTAAGTGGTTAGATGCCTTAGAGTGCATTGTTGGTTATTCCATGAGAGCTCAGAGTCGACTCCAGGGACATCATAATGTAAACCAGTATACTGAGAGCCAATTTGATAGGCTCTCCAATAGGGAAGTAACGTACTGTACACTAGGTTGGTAATTTGTTTAGAGGCACTCAGTGTTGATCTGGTCTCAGGGCCAGCAAACATTTTCCTTGAGTGCAATGATAGGTATTGTAGGTACCCGTATACAGCATCACCAGTTAATACATAAGAGCAGTGTTTTTGCGAAGGCAGTGAGCACTTACTATGAGACCTAGCAGATCATGTCTGTCTGTGTGTCTGTCTGTCTGTCTGTCTGTCTGTGTGTGTGTGTGTGTGTGTGTCCCCTTTGTGCCCATATATGGAGCTACGTCCAAATATGGAGTGTTGCATCAATACGTCACCATGACTCAGCCATAACCAAGGAGTCCCCAAAGCAGCTAAACGTCCAAAACCCAAATATGTACGAGCTGCGTTCGCTTCCCGCGTTTGCGCGTCTTACTGGTGGCATAGAGACATCATCAGCACACCTGGTGAGACGTAGGAGGACCCTAGGCAGGAAGAACACCACAGGGTCCTAGAGACCTCCATGTGTCTGCTATCCTCCCAAAGAACACACACACCACAGTCCTAGAGACCTCTCAGTGTCTTCTATCCCCCAAGAACACACAAACCACAGTCCTAGAGACCTCTCAGTGCCTGCTATCCCCCCAAAAAAGTGAGGGGCGCGCACTGTATTTATATCAGCCACATGAAGTCTTATGTTGTCATTTAGTGCCCTAAACAAAGATGAATCATCACTTTACCCCAAATACAGCTCTAGTGCAGTTTTTGACAATTATTTTCGTTTATTTAATATTTTTTGTCCGACGTTGTCATTCTAATAATGATGGAAACAACAGCTATCTCCAAAGTTGGAGTTAGGTGGTTTGACGGACAGCTTGATGATCCAATGGAGTTAGGAGGTTTAGCCAGAAGCATTTTATTTATTGTTTTATTTTATCTTAATATTATTCTCTCTCACATGGTATTTGGATGAGGCTGAACCTTGCCCTTTTTCCCTTTAATATTTCATATTATTTAACTTCAATGTTATAATGGAAGTCAATGGCAGTCGGATCGGGCTGAAACCATGCCCAAATATGGAGTCATTATGTCACAGATACATCATAGTGACATCACAGATTGGTCACATGAAGTCTGAGATAGACATGAGGCCACGCCCTCATTGGACCCTGTCATAGTTTTGTTTTTATTTGTTGTTGTTAGCCATGGGTTCCAGTTCCCACCTGATGTCGTGTGTGAGTTCTGATTGGTCCAGATCGTGCTGAATAACTGCTAGCTTGCATAACGTCTTGAGACTAGGACTAAAGTCTAACATGTGCAGTTCATCAGCTGTGTTGTATCCCCCAAAGAGGATGATATGATCCCCCACAATGCAACAGCGCATCCTATTCATCACAGCGGGGCCTTTCCCCTTGGGCTCAACCTTCTTCCAGGAGAAGGTCTCTGGGTTGAATTTCCACAGATCATTAAAGGTCTGTTTTCCATTGTGGCCACCAAATATGTACAGCTCTCCATTGTAGGTAAAGGCTGAATTAGCGCAGCGTCTTTCTGGTAGTATCTGTGCAGAAGGTGTGCTCATCCAGAGGTTGGTCTCTGTGTCAAACACACTGATGTCGTTGTAGAGCTGACCCCCCTTAGAGCCCCCGAATACAAACATCTTTGTCCCGATGATGGTACCAGAGTGAAATCCTGTGGCAGGAGGAGGAGGTCCTCTGGTGTTAATTAAAGTCCAGACCATTGTGCTGGTGTCCAACTTGTACATGTCATTAGTGTATCCAGTCGGCTGGGTCCATCCTCCATAGATAAACATGACCGTCCCCAAAACACAGGCTGAGTGGTCGCTCCTCGCCTCTGGAATGTTTCCAGAAACCTTGGGCCGGAACCATCCGTGGGTGTCCACATCAAATCCATAAAGAACGTTGCAGTACGTCTTTTTGTCACATTTATAGCCTCCCCAGATATAGATATCGTCCATCAGAACAGCTGTGTGGTAGCGGCGATTGGTCGGAACCTCAAGGATACAATCTGCTCTAAATGTTGTCACTGGCGTCAACTTCCTCCAGCGTAAAGGCACCGTGTTGAAGACGTGAACATCAATCTGATCATCCCTGTCCTTCCAGGACCCTCCAAATGAGTAGACTTTGTCTCCCACGGCAACAGCTGCTTGAAGGGCGTTATGAGGCCCTCTGTTCCCATGCAGCGTCCAGCAGAACATTTCTCACAACAGATCCTCCAGGGTTTAAATTAGCTTCTTCCAGGTTCGTTGTGTAACAGAATGGTGTCCTGTTGTGTGCTCTAACACTTATATTGGTTCAGTGGCACAAACGTCACGCAAGGTTTGACCAATCCACAAAGCTGGTGGGTTGGGCTGGCCAATCAAGGAAGTTGATGACTGTTGATGTCCCTAATATGGACAGGCTCTACACAGCAGACAGACAGGCTCTACGCAGCAGAGAGACAGGCTCTACACAGTAGACAGACAGGCTCTACACAGCAGACAGACAGGCTCTACACAGCAGACAGACAGGCTCTACACAGCAGACAGACAGGCTCTACGCAGCAGAGAGACAGGCTCTACACAGTAGACAGACAGGCTCTACGCAGCAGACAGACAGGCTCTACACAGCAGACAGACAGGCTCTACACAGCAGACAGACATTCAGGGGTCAAAATGGACCCTTACAGGTCTTTAACCCTGAGATATATTGTGCTGGTCTCCTAGTTATTTTTTGTTTTTTTTTACTTACATTTTTATCCCACAATTTTGTAACCCAGTTTTTTCTTTTTCACCCTGTGCCAATTATCTAATGTAATCCTGGGCACTACACTTCCTCTGCCAACCTGGGGGGGCAGCGGACTGACCTCATGCCTCCTTCTATGCATGAGGAGTCCAAGCTGCTTCTTTTCACCTGACAGATGGGAATTTCCCCGGCCGGACGTAGCGCGTGGAAGGGACACGTTATTCCGACCAGTTCCTTTCCCCTCCATCAGGCGCCCTGGCTGGCCAGGGGGAGGTAGGTCTCAAAAACCCAAATATGTACGAGCTGCGTTCGCTTCCTGCGTTTGCGCGTCTTACTGGTATATATATATATATATATATATATATATATATAGCATCTAGGTATAAGTGCAGTAGCAGCACATCCAGAAGAGCATCCAGAAGAACACAGTTTTCCGGCCACTGCTACAGAGACAATGAGGTTATATCTTCCCTTCTTCTCTGGAGTCCTGCCTCAAAGCAGACCAGAGGTAGAAAACTGTCGTTCCCTGATGTCATCGCTAGGGACACATGATGTCATTGCTAGGGACACAGGCATCAGTAAGCAGGAACTGGGGATGGCAATGAAGGACCGGTGCTTCAGTAGGCAGGAACTGGGGGTGACGATGAAGGACCGGGAAGTCTGGCCTAGCATTGTGGAATCCATGATCTCGACCACGGTCGAAGAATTATGATGATGATGATGCAAATAGCAGCAGCATGTAGTGTATATAGTATACTGTAGTAGGCTAATATCACCATAATCCAAGTCAGAGAATAGTTTCAACAGTTAATTTTCAGCTAAACTTTGGAAAGCAGCTTTCATGCTATAAAGAGAGCCTATAGAACATATTGTCTGCAGCGTTTTAACCAGGGCTGTCAAATGAACTTTAAAATGTTATTAATTATCCAATTACAAGTATTCATAGGACTCTGGAGTTCTGACATTTGGAAATGTAGCCATACGTCAGAAATCAGACGTGCACATATTTTTGTGCAGGAGACCATAACCTTGATAAGGAATGTGTCCGCATCGGTGCAGGTTTATAGTTGGCTATGCTGGCTATAGGTGTGTTGGACATTTTGCTTTGGGGACACTCGTCTCACGCTGTGTTCACACAAGTCCCATCCCTTATTGCAGCTGAATTACTCTGCTGTATGTTTTGAGAATGTAATGTCCTGAGAAATGACGTTGGAGAGCAGACTGTGGCGAGTTGTCTTCATGTCAGTCTGTCACTGCATGGGTTCAACACTTGTCCAAAACAAGTACTTTCCAGGAAAGGGGAAAAATAACCTTTGTTACAAATGGATCCATATAAAATAATAATAATAATAGCTTGCATTTATATGAACCCAAGGACGCTTTACAAAATGTACCAACAACGATCAAAAACTATATTCCATAAGCCTGAGAGAATAAGTGTCTTTTCTTTCTTTCTTTCTTTCTTTCTCACAATGTTTTGATATCACTTTTCTCAAGATGACCCAAAACATTGTAATTATGATAATTTCCCATGCGGGTAACAGTGGCTGCCAGGGGCTGGGTAGAGTTCACTAGACCTGCAAAGTGTACAGCTGTTATCTTTGACTGGTAAAAAAAGCTGAAAGGAAATAAACTAGAAAAATAAGGAAGGGAAAAAAAGGCTGGGACGGAATCAAATGGCCATAAATCCTGTCTGTTTAAAGCAGAAAGATAACCCATTTTTTCTTTTAAATTACCTACTCGACTAGAGAGACAGCGGTGGCTGCAACCACATTTCTTTTTTAATTAAAAAAACAATTTGCAGTGGAAAATAAAAATCCAAGTGAATTCATAGAAACTACTAAGCAGCATTATTAAACTCAAAGGTTTACAAATGCACAAACACTGCAGTCACAGAACATCTGTCATAAACTGTAGGGCCCACAGAACATCTGTCATAAACTGTATAGGGCCCACAGAACATCTGTCATAAACTGTAGGGCCCACAGAACATCTGTCATAAACTGTATAGGGCCCACAGAACATCTGTCATAAACTGTATAGGGCCCACAGAACATCTGTCATAAACTGCAGGGCCCACAGAACATCTGTCATAAACTGCAGGGCCCACAGAACATCTGTCATAAACTGTATAGGGCCCACAGAACATCTGTCATAAACTGTAGGGCTCACAGAACATCTGTCATAAACTGTATAGGGCCCACAGAACATCTGTCATAAACTGTAGGGCCCACAGAACATCTGTCATAAACTGTATAGGGCCCACATAACATATGTCATAAACTGTATAGGGCCCACAGAACATCTGTCATAAACTGTAGGGCCCACAGAACATCTGTCATAAACTGTATAGGGCCCACATAACATCTGTCATAAACTGTATAGGGCCCACATAACATCTGTCATAAACTGTATAGGGCCCACAGAACATCTGTCATAAACTGTATAGGGCCCACAGAACATCTGTCATAAACTGTATAGGGCCCACAGAACATCTGGCATAAACTGTATAGGGCCCACAGAACATCTGTCATAAACTGTATAGGGCCCACAGAACATCTGTCATAAACTGTATAGGGCCCCCAGAACATCTGTCATAAACTGTATAGGGCCCACAGAACATCTGTCATAAACTGTATAGGGCCCACAGAACATCTGTCATAAACTGTATAGGGCCCACAGAACATCTGTCATAAACTGTATAGGGCCCACAGAACATCTGTCATAAACTGTAGGGCTCACAGAACATCTGTCATAAACAGTATAGGGCCCACAGAACATCTGTCATAAACTGTATAGGGCTCACAGAACATCTGTCATAAACTGTAGGGCCCACAGAACATCTGTCATTAACAGTATAGGGCCCACAGAACATCTGTCATAAACTGTATAGGGCCCACAGAACATCTGTCATAAACTGTAGGGCCCTCAGAACATCTGTCATAAACTGTAGGGCCCACAGAACATCTGTCATAAACTGTAGGGCCCACAGAACATCTGTCATAAACTGTATAGGGCCCACAGAACATCTGTCATAAACTGTAGGGTCCACAGAACATCTGTCATAAACTGTAGGGTCCACAGAACATCTGTCATAAACTGTAGGGCCCACAGAACATCTGTCATAAACTGTAGGGTCCACAGAACATCTGTCATAAACTGTTGGGCCCACAGAACATCTGTCATAAACTGTAGGGCCCACAGAACATCTGTCATAAACTGTATAGGGCCCACAGAACATCTGTCATAAACTGTATAGGGCCCACAGAACATCTGTCATGAACTGTATAGGGCCCACAGAACATCTGTCATAAACTGTAGGGCTCACAGAACATCTGTCATAAACTGTATAGGGCCCACAGAACATCTGTCATAAACTGTAGGGCCCACAGAACATCTGTCATAAACTGTATAGGGCCCACAGAACATCTGTCATAAACTGTAGGGCTCACAGAACATCTGTCATAAACTGTAGGGCTCACAGAACATCTGTCATAAACTGTATAGGGCCCACAGAACATCTGTCACAAACTGTAGGGCTCACAGAACATCTGTCATAAACTGTAGGGCCCACAGAACATCTGTCATAAACTGTAGGGCCCACAGAAGTGCCTCGACATTCTGCGCTTCTGTGTTGTAGACGTCATAGGCCTTTATATTACACTAGTTTCAATGCAGCATTGAGCATTCGATCACACATAGCTAGGGCTAGGCAGCTGTCCAATATGCAGGTCTATTCTGTTTTTCTGATTTACATAGCCTACATTTATCCCCTGGCAGACTATAGTCACATTTTATCCAGGTGTGGTCAGGAGTCTGCTGCGCTTTAGCCACACGTTTTGGTCGTGTCCCAGATTGACTGCATTTTGGACAGAGATATTTAATACCTTCTCGTATATCTGTAACTCAACCATAGATCCCAATCCAATAACGGCGCTGTTTGGTGCCCCTCCTCCAGAGGGAATACAAATGCCAACTCATCAGGCTGAAGCTATAGCGTTCTCCTCTTTACTTTACTGCCAGACGCCTGATACGATTTAATTGGAAAAAGGCAGCGCAAACGTTGGGTGGAGGATGTTATGTCTCAAACTTGAAGAAATTAAATATACAATCAGGGGCTCCACTCAGAAATATACCAGGAGTTTGGCAACCGTTTCTAACTTTAGACCTGAGGACGATTCTCCAAATGTCTTCTAAATCCTGACAGTTTTATGGAAAAACCTCATGTTTCTATGTGTCAGTGGTTCTCAAACATTTTAATGTCAAGGACCTCCAAAGATATATGTAATTGGCCGCCGAGCCCCATCTGAAAATATGTTGTTCCTTGCCTTCATAATGCTTCTCAGCAGGAAACCCATGGATTGTGCCGTCCAGGTATAGGGAATGAGACTTTGCCCCCAGGTGAAGGAGTTTAAGTATCTCGGGGTCTTGTTCACGAGTGAGGGGAGGACAGAGCAGGAGATCAGCCGGTGAATCAGAGCAGCAGCAGGGGGCGGTATTTGTCACTGTACCGCACTGTTGTGACGAAAAGAGAGCTGAGCCAGAAGGCAAAGCTCTCTGTCTAAAGCTAGCTCACTCTCACCTACCGTATGGTCATGAAGTGTGTGTCATGATGACTGAAAGAATAAGAACACGGATACAACTGGACGAAATCAGTTTTCACACACGGGTGGCTGGCGGCATCTCCCTTAGAGATATAGGGTGAGAAGTTCAGACACACAAGAGAGACTCGGAGTAGAGCCGCTGCTCCTTCGCTTGGAAAGGAGCCAGCTTAGGCGGTTCGGGGCATCTAGTATCATCCCTATAGGGAGGTCCTCGCTGCACGTCCCACTGGGAGGAGACCCCGAGGCAGACCTAGGACAAGATGAGGGAATTCCGGAAATTGCATCTCCACACTGGCCCTGGGAACGCCTCTGGATCCCCCAGGAGGAAGTTGCTAATGGTGCTCTGGAGAGCGAAGGTTGGAAATCTCTGCTGGAACTGTTGCCCCGCCCCAGCGACCACCGACTCCGGATAAGCGGTTGAAGATGGATGGATGGATGTATAGAACAGAAAATCCATCAGAAGATTAATGCTGGTGTACAGTGGTTTATGGTGGTTTTAATAAAATATGTCCTGCCATCACTTGACGTTGGTATGGAGAACAGACGGAGCTTAGTGGAAAGGGCAACGCTCATGCTTCTCCATTGATGCAAAGGTCAAGCTTCATCAATAGACAACATGATAGCCATAATACATAGATCTCCATGGCAACAACTCTATCTCTCTCTCTCTCGGTCCATTAGAGACATGAATATAGAAACTTGAGGTAATTGTCCTTATCAACCATTAAACTAGTAATGGCCTTTTTAATTGATTTGATCATCATCATCATTGTCTGGTACATAGCTATGGCTAATGGTAGTGCTGTGTTTGACGGTTCATGTGAGCCACTCCGTTTCCCCAGCCTGCTTAAGTGTGATGCGTGTGAACAACAAAATCTAAATACACTGATGGTAGATATATATAAGAAATAGAACTACACTCTGCCGAGTGCATACTTGCTTGTTGCACACTAGTAGGCCATAAATGGCCTACTAGTGCGCAAGCAGAGCGCGCAAGTACTTTCGACCGCTGGAAACTATCACATCTCAGTATCTCTGTGAAGGAACGTTTGAAATGTATAATCATTACGTGTAACTATTTGCTACCTAACTACTTTTTTACAGAAAAATGAATCATTGATATGTGATGAAAAAAAAAGGTATATAAACTGAATTAAAATATATTATACAGTATAATTATTTTATTACTTATTGTAAATTGTCAATTGTTTTAAATGTATTTCATTTTGTACTATAGTGATATTAATACTAAATCATGATCAGAGTAATATGTGTCTCTAACTTCAATTTCTGTAATAATACTTTCAAATTTGTTGAAATATACATGATCTAAAATACTTCCGAAATCTGTAGTTGGATTTGTATCTCAGTGATGACGTAAGAGAAATGGTCATCTGTGTAATCTGGTCCCACCAGATACCACATTACGTCATCGTTGAGAGCTGGGACCAGAGTACACGGTGTGTATATGTATGAATAGCTCTCAGTGATGACGTAAGAGATATGGTCATCTGTGTAGTCTGGTCCCAGCAGACCAGGCACAGATTTACAAATTACAAATCACATTACAACTACATACAGAGTATGTAGTTGTAATTTGATTAGCAGTATACTGTGGTTACTTGGTTCCAAAAAGTGAAGCCAAGTTTTTTTCAACCGTAAGTCTGTGCCTGGTTTGCTGGGACCAGTTACAACATTACGTCATCGTTGAGAACTGGGACCAGAGTACATGGTGTGTATATGTATGACTAGCTCTCAGTGATGACGTAAGATATATGGTCATCTGTGTAGTCTGGTCCCAGCAGACCAGGCACAGATTTACAAATTACAAATCACATTACAACTACATACAGAGTATGTAGTTGTAATTTGATTAGCAGTATACTGTGGTTACTTGGTTCCAAAAAGTGAAGCCAAGTTTTTTTCAACCATAAGTCTGTGCCTGGTTTGCTGGGACCAGTTACAACATTACGTCATCCTTGAGAGAGTACATGGTGTGTATATGACGTAATGTTGTAACTTGTAACTGTAACTTGTAACTGTTACAAGTTACAACATTACGTCATATACACACCATGTACTCTCTCAAGGATGACGTAATGTTGTAACTGGTCCCAGCAAACCAGGCACAGACTTACGGTTGAAGAAAACTTGGCTTCACTTCGAAGAGACCAAGCGAAATGATTACTTGCGCGCTCTGCTTGCGCAAGTAACTACATACAGAGTATGTAGTTGTAATTTGATTAGCAGTATACTGTGGTTACTTGGTTCCAAAAAGTGAAGACAAGTTTTCTTCAACGGTAAATCTGTGCCTGGTTTGCTGGGACTAGTTACAACATTACGTCATCCTTGAGAGAGTACATGGTGTGTATATGACGTAATGTTGTAACTTGTAACTTGTAACTAGTCCCAGCAAACCAGGCACAGACTGTATGTAGTTGTTCTAGTTACAACTACATACAGAGTATGTAGTTGTAATTTGATTAGCAGTATACTGTGGTTACTTGGTTCCAAAAAGTGAAGACAAGTTTTCTTCAACGGTAAATCTGTGCCTGGTTTGCTGGGACTAGTTACAACATTACGTCATCCTTGAGAGAGTACATGGTGTGTATATGACGTAATGTTGTAACTTGTAACTTGTAACTTGTAACATTACGTCATATACACACCATGTACTCTCTCAAGGATGACGTAATGTTGTAACTAGTCCCAGCAAACCAGGCACAGATTTACCGTTGAAGAAAACTTGGCTTCACTTCGAAGAGACCAAGCGAAACGATTACTTGCGCGCTCTGCTTGCGCAAGTAAATAGAATGAAAGAAGTCCGTACAACATTTCATGCTCCCAGATATATATCGTTTACTTCAATGTGGCGCCACATCTTGATATGTGACTTTTGTTTGAGCCTATTAAGGTATACATACAGTAGATGTGCTTTCCAGCCTCCGCTGCCACTAGATCAATAAATAGGCCTGATTGATACGTTACAAGAACTTGAGCAGTGAAAATAGTTTTGAAACTCAATAAGAACCATCATGGTCGGTCACGCCTCCCTCGACATCTGTTTGACGAGTCATTGCTGGTGTATATAAGACTGTGTACGGTATGTACAGTACATGAATTAATTTAAACAACCAAAACAAAAGCTGCCTGTAACCGGGCAGCATCTCTTCCCCCCCCCCCCCCCCCCCCCCCCCCTCACACGAGCCCCGCTGGTAGCCTGTGGCCGTTGTTTATGTCTGGGCAACAATATTATCCCATTCTGACCTGAGATCAGATTCATACGAGGTTTCCACTGGACACACACTGGTCTGATGAACCCATTCTGACCTGAGATCAGATTCTAAAAAATGTCAGTCGTTCTTAGATTTTTCAAAAAATAGCAGACCTACAAGCTCGTAGAGCGCCACTCGGTGGCGCGCTATGAGCTTGTAGATCTGCTATTTTTCAATAGCTAAAGCGTAACATGATGCCAACACCGAAATGGGTTCCCGTTCATGATGGGTTATTGATAATTTTCTCATCATCGTCGACACAACTAATACCATTTATTGTAACTTCTAAATCAAAGGGTGTCAAGTATATGCCCGACCTAAAAATAAATACATGAACATAAAACATACATTTATTATATCACATTCATTGATGGGAGGAAAAAACAGTGTGAAGATTTCCCCGATCTCTCTTTAGCTATAAGTGGCCATGCCGCTGCTCCATTTAGGCCTGATGTCGAAATTATTATTTTTTGTCTGACAGTTTTCTGAAATATGTCATGTCAAGGATCCCAAAAATTATATGTAATCGGCCACCGACCTCCATCTGAAAATATGTTGTTCCAGGAACCTCCTCAGAAGCAAAGATTTGAGTTAAAAACTTTCGCTCTGAAAGAATATATATTCAAAGATTTGCGACGCATTTTCACAAAAAATTGACAAAAATGGCAGACCTACAAGCTCATAGCGCGGCACTCGGTGCCGCGCTATGAGCTTGTAGATCTGCTATTTGTCAATAGCTAAAGTGTAACATAATGCTTAAAACAATGTGCATTAGACATCACATAATTCATATTGATCAAACTAGCAACTTGCATTTACTGGGATGGGGAGAAAGCCTGTTCACTGCACTGAACACATCCTACCCTTGCAGTTTCCCCTGCTTGCACCAGTCAGTCTCTGTGTTTTCCTGGCCATAGGTATAGGAGAAGGGCCCACGCGCTGACCCTGACAGTAAGAGAACAGTCTTTAACCCATTTTCACCTGGGAACGATTCTATACATCTGACAGTTTTCATGAATAACCTCATGTTTCTATGTCAGTGGTTCTCAAACTATTTCATGTCAAGGACCCCCAGAATTATCTCTATTGGGCCACGGACCCCCATCTCAAAATATGTAGTTCCAGGGAGGGACCCGATCACCAGAAGCCAATATGTTAAGTTAAAAATGTTCGCTCTGAAATACATATTCAAAGATTTGCGCCAAACTTTCACGATTTTTTCAAAAATAGCAGAACCTCCAAACTCGTATAGCGCGCCACTCTGTGCCGCGCTACGAGCTTGAAGATCTGCTATTTTTTCAATAGCTATAAAGTTAAAACCCCCCTGAAAGGGGTTCCCGTTCAGAGCGGGTTAACCCATTCTGAACGGGAACCCATTTTGGTGTTAGCATCATGTTATGCTTTAGCTATTGAAAAATAGCAGATCTACAAGCTCATAGCGCGCCACCGAGTGGCGCGCTACGAGCTTGTAGGTCTGCTATTTTTGAAAAATCGAAGAACGACTGACATTTTTAGAATCTGATCTCAGGTCAGAATGGGTTCATCAGACCAGTGTGTGTGTCCAGTGGAAACCTCGTATGAATCTGATCTCAGGTCAGAATGGGTTAATAACCAACATCTCTGCAGGGAGCAGCCACTTGATTCCTTGGCCTCCGGCGCTGCTGTCTGAATATTACCCGCGCTGCCCTGAGCCGGGTGGGAAGCTCCGTCTCGTTGTCTTCATCCATCATATTTTTATTGGCAGCACGGTGGGTGAGGCGTGTGTACGTGCGTAGGTGCGTGCGTGCGTGCGTATACGTGCGTACGTGCGTACGTGCGTGCGACCGTGCGTGCGTGCGGGTGGGAGAGTGCATGTGTGTTGAATGACATGAAAAGGGATAGTCTTACAATGGATGAGGCATTGCGAGTACAATCGGCAATACTCTGGTATGTGCTTGCGGGTGTGTGTTGTGTGTGTTGTTGCGGGTGTGTGTGTGTGTGTGTGTGTGTGTGTGCGTGTGTGCGTGTGTGTGTGTGTGTGTGTGTGTGTGCGCGTGCGTGTGCGTGTGTGTTGTATAGGCCTACGTAGTTGTGTGCATTTAAGTGATGTCATCAGAACGCCCAGCTCATCTCCCACACCATAACACACCGTGGATGGAGCCGGATCAGTGTGAGCCCCCCCTGGTGGGCAGAAGAAT
>NC_137862.1:1564081-1691581 GCF_963924005.1 Protomyctophum bolini | reverse complement strand
CCAGTAGGGGTGTCAGAACTCTGGAGGGTCCTTGTCGACGGCCTAGACCCCGGTAGGGGTGTCAGAACTCTGGAGGGTCCTTGTCGACGGCCTAGACCCCAGTAGGGGTGTCAGAACTCTGGAGGGTCCTTGTCGACGGCCTAGACCCCGGTAGGGGTGTCAGAACTCTGGAGGGTCCTTGTCGACGGCCTAGACCCCGGTAGGGGTGTCAGAACTCTGGAGGGTCCTTGTCGACGGCCTAGACCCCAGTAGGGGTGTCAGAACTCTGGAGGGTCCTTGTCGACGGCCTAGACCCCAGTAGGGGTGTCAGAACTCTGGAGGGTCCTTGTCGACGGCCTAGACCCCAGTAGGGGTGTCAGAACTCTGGAGGACCCTTGTCGACGGCCTAGACCCCAGTAGGGGTGTCAGAACTCTGGAGGGTCCTTGTCGACGGCCTAGACCCCAGTAGGGGTGTCAGAACTCTGGAGGGTCCTTGTCGACGGCCTAGACCCCGGTAGGGGTGTCAGAACTCTGGAGGGTCCTTGTCGACGGCCTAGACCCCAGTAGGGGTGTCAGAACTCTGGAGGGTCCTTGTCGACGGCCTAGACCCCGGTAGGGGTGTCAGAACTCTGGAGGGTCCTTGTCGACGGCCTAGACCCCGGTAGGGGTGTCAGAACTCTGGAGGGTCCTTGTCGACGGCCTAGACCCCGGTAGGGGTGTCAGAACTCTGGAGGGTCCTTGTCGACGGCCTAGACCCCGGTAGGGGTGTCAGAACTCTGGAGGGTCCTTGTCGACGGCCTAGACCCCGGTAGGGGTGTCAGGCGTAAGTAAGTAATTTCTGATTTCCAATACTTTTACTTCTACTCCACTACATCTCAAATTGTATACTCAGTGCCGGTTCTAGGCCTTTTGAGGCCCTAGGCAACATATTATACAGAGCCCAAAATGTTTATAAACAAATCACAAATGTTTATAAACAAATCACAAATGTTTATAAACAAATACCAAAATGTTTATAAACAAATCCCAAATCCCTTGGTCCTACCCCCCCGACCATGAGACTTACTACAGGTCAACTGGTAGTGGTCCTACCCCCCCCATGAGACTTACAAATCCCAAATGTTTATAAACAAATCCCAAATGTTTGTAAACAAATCCCAAATGTTTATAAACAAATCCCAAAATGTTTATAAATAAATCACAAATGTTTATAAACAAATCACAAATGTTTATAAACAAATACCAAAATGTGTATAAACAAATCCCAAATCCCTTGGTCCTACCCCCCCGACCACAGTATACTGCTACTCCACTAGATTTCTTTGAGAACTTTAGTTACTAGTTACTTTGACTGTATTACAAAATCATACATTAAACACAGACACTCTACAAGCTCACAATGCGTCGTGAGGCTACGCATTGTGAGCTTGTAGATCTGCTATTTTCAAAAGGTTTTTTGTATGCATTTGAAAACTTTAAATGGGACATATTCTTCATAGGCCTACTGTTACTTTTGGTAACTTTCAGTGCATTTTTATGCCAATTATACGGCTTTAACTTTTATTGAAGTACATGAATCACAAACGTGTGACATCATCTTATTTCACTTTTGTCCTTAATGTTTGTGTTTACTCACTTTTGTCTTCCCACAAACACTCAAAGCTGGGCATATAGGAGGGGCTATAGCGCCCCTCAAAAATGGAGTATGCTTTTTCCAGCACTGCTCTCAAGCTATGCACAGCGTTGGTCTGGTTCTGAACATATTGTATGGCCCACTATACCTAGGAGGGCCCGGGCCATGAGGTCTGGTTCTGAACATATTGTAAGGCCCACTAACTATACCTAGGAGGGCCCGGGCCATGAGGTCTGTTCTGAACATATTGTAGGGCCCACTATACCTAGGAGGGTCCCTGCCATGAGGTCTGGTTCTGAACATATAGTAAGGCCCACTATACCTAGGAGAGTCCCTGCCATGAGGTCTGGTTCTGAACATATTGTAAGGCCCACTATACCTAGGAGGGTCCCTGCCATGAGGTCTGGTTCTGAACATATTGTAAGGCCCACTATACCTAGGAGGGTCCCTGCCATGAGGTCTGGTTCTGAACATATTGTAAGGCCCACTATACCTATAGGAGGGTCCCTGCCATGAGGTCTGGTTCTGAACATATTGTAGGGCCCACTATACCTATAGGAGGGTCCCTGCCATGAGGTCTGGTTCTGAACATATTGTAAGACCCACTATACCTAGGAGGGTCCCTGCCATGAGGTCTGGTTCTGAACATATTGTAAGGCCCACTATACCTAGGAGGGTCCGGGCCATGCGGTCTGGTTCTGAACATATTGTAAGGCCCACTATACCTAGGAGAGTCCCTGCCATGAGGTCTGGTTCTGAACATATTGTAAGGCCCACTATACCTATAGGAGGGTCCCTGCCATGAGGTCTGGTTCTGAACATATTGTAAGGCCCACTATACCTAGGAGGGTCCCTGCCATGAGGTCTGGTTCTGAACATATTGTAAGGCCCACTATACCTAGGAGGGTCCCTGCCATGAGGTCTGGTTCTGAACATATTGTAAGGCCCACTATACCTAGGAGGGTCCCTGCCATGAGGTCTGGTTCTGAACATATTGTAAGGCCCACTATACCTAGGAGGGTCCCTGCCATGAGGTCTGGTTCTGAACATATTGTAAGGCCCACTATACCTATAGGAGGGTCCCTGCCATGAGGTCTGGTTCTGAACATATTGTAGGGCCCACTATACCTATAGGAGGGTCCCTGCCATGAGGTCTGGTTCTGAACATATTGTAAGACCCACTATACCTAGGAGGGCCCCTGCCATGAGGTCTGGTTCTGAACATATTGTAAGGCCCACTATACCTAGGAGGGTCCCTGCCATGAGGTCTGGTTCTGAACATATTGTATGGCCCACTATACCTAGGAGGGTCCGGGCCATGCGGTCTGGTTCTGAACATATTGTAAGGCCCACTATACCTAGGAGAGTCCCTGCCATGAGGTCTGGTTCTGAACATATTGTAAGGCCCACTATACCTAGGAGGGTCCCTGCCATGAGGTCTGGTTCTGAACATATTGTAAGGCCCACTATACCTAGGAGGGTCCCTGCCATGAGGTCTGGTTCTGAACATATTGTAAGGCCCACTATACCTAGGAGGGTCCCTGCCATGAGGTCTGGTTCTGAACATATTGTAAGGCCCACTATACCTAGGAGGGCCCCTGCCATGAGGTCTGGTTCTGAACATATTGTAAGGCCCACTATACCTAGGAGGGCCCCTGCCATGAGGTCTGGTTCTGAACATATTGTAAGGCCCACTATACCTAGGAGGGCCCCTGCCATGAGGTCTGGTTCTGAACATATTGTAAGGCCCACTACACCTATAGGAGGGTCCCTGCCATGAGGTCTGGTTCTGAACATATTGTAGGGCCCACTATACCTAGGAGAGCCCCTGCCATGAGGTCTGGTTCTGAACATATTGTAAGGCCCACTATACCTAGGAGAGTCCCTGCCATGAGGTCTGGTTCTGAACATATTGTAGGGCCCACTATACCTAGGAGAGCCCCTGCCATGAGGTCTGGTTCTGAACATATTGTAAGGCCCACTATACCTAGGAGGGTCCCTGCCATGAGGTCTGGTTCTGAACATATTGTAGGGCCCACTATACCTAGGAGGGTCCCTGCCATGAGGTCTGGTTCTGAACATATTGTAAGGCCCACTATACCTAGGAGGGTCCCTGCCATGAGGTCTGGTTCTGAACATATTGTAGGGCCCACTATACCTATAGGAGAGTCCCTGCCATGAGGTCTGGTTCTGAACATACTGTAAGGCCCACTATACCTATAGGAGGGTCCCTGCCATGAGGTCTGGTTCTGAACATATTGTAAGGCCCACTATACCTAGGAGGGCCCCTGCCATGAGGTCTGGTTCTGAACATATTGTAAGGCCCACTATACCTAGGAGGGTCCCTGCCATGAGGTCTGGTTCTGAACATATTGTAAGGCCCACTATACCTATAGAGTCCCTGCCATGAGGTCTGGTTCTGAACATATTGTAAGGCCCACTATACCTATAGGAGGGTCCCTGCCATGAGGTCTGGTTCTGAACATATTGTATGGCCCACTATACCTAGGAGGGTCCCTGCCATGAGGTCTGGTTCTGAACATATTGTAAGGCCCACTATACCTATAGGAGGGTCCCTGCCATGAGGTCTGGTTCTGAACATATTGTATGGCCCACTACACCTAGGAGGGTCCCTGCCATGAGGTCTGGTTCTGAACATATTGTATGGCCCACTATACCTAGGAGGGTCCCTGCCATGAGGTCTGGTTCTGAACATATTGTAAGGCCCACTACACCTAGGAGAGCCCGGGCCAGTCAATGCCATTCCCTCCTTCAGCATTACAACAGGCCTCAGCCCTGCTGATGTCCTTTCACCACCGATAATAAGACTTTATAAAGAGGATGTTTGAAAAGGATTCAAAAGAAGAAGGGGGGAAAATGTATTGGAAAATCATATTGAATTTTATTTTGGAATTGGCGGAGAAAGAATAGAGTGGTGGTATATGAACGGACATGTATATATAGGCAGCATACCCACCATAACAGAATCATTTATATATACCCATATGTTAAATTAGATTTAGTACAGAATTCTATTGGCCTAACTGTCTATTACTGTAGGTGGGGAGATACAGTACTGCAACAGAAATATCATTTGAATCACTATGCTCAGGAAAGATTGGATAGCTGTTGGAGAATAGTGATGTTGATAGCAGGACACAGCAGTGCACAGTAAAATGTTCAATTAGTATTCTGATCTATCTGTAACTCTGAGTATGTACAAATGTAACCAAATGGACCATTAACGGTCCATTTGGTTAACATTGTGCAAATGTATTTACTTAATTCACTGTACACACTGTCCAGGTAACATGTATTTACTTAATTCACTGTACACACTGTCCAGGTAACATGTATTTACTTAATTCACTGTACACACTGTCCAGGTAACATGTATTTCCCCTATTATTATACTTTTATACTCACTGACCATGATTTTTCATGGCCTTTTTTTTTGTTTGTTTGTTTTTACAAGAAGGCATTGTTTGGAAACAAGGTATTGGCATTGCAGTTTCATAACCCATTTCGACCTGAGGACGATTCTACAAATGTCTTCAAAAACAGTTTTATGGTTTCTATGTCAGAGGTTCTCAAACATATTCATGTCAAGGAAAAATATAGGTAATTGGCCGCCGACCCCCCCCCATGTGAAAACATGTTGTTCCAGGGACCCTCCAGAAGCAAAGATTTGAGTTCAAAACGTTCACTCTGAAAGAATATATTCAAAGATTCGCACCACATTTTCACGATTTTTCTAAATTAGCAGACATACAAGCTCGTAGCGCGGCACTCGGTGCCGCGCTATGAGCTTGTAGATCTGCTATTTGTCAATAACTAAATCATGACATAATGCTTGAAAAACCAACAGGGGTTCCCGCCCAGAATGGAATAAGTGAACCTTGGTAGTAAATGCTGCTCTGGTTTTTTTCGACTGCTATTCTGAAAAAAGGTTTTCATGAATATATTGAATTGCCTGTGGGGGTGATATCTCTGCTCTGACCTTGAAAATGGCCAGGCCAGGAAGACTGTTACATGCCCTGCAGCATAAACTGCAGCATTCTGTTATGAAAGGAAAAAAGGGCTTTTTCACCTCCTATACTGTTATTCCCCTGTTGATCCTATAATACTTTACAGCCACAGCTATACCTAAACTGCTCTTCAGACGATCTCCTGAAGACGTGTGAAACTGGGAAAAAGGCACCGTACAAATAATTTACGTTAAGTAAAATGAAGGAGGCGATTATCACTAACATTAACCCATTCTGACCTGAGATCAGATTCTAAAAATGTCTTCTACATCCGGAGACGAAACCATATTAGCCTATGTATGTATGTATGTATGAATGTGTTATGTGGTCATGAACACCAGTATATGACTATAGGGTACCAGTAGGGGGCACCAGAAACAGAGATAGTGCTGCAATGTTGCCTGCTAATGAGAGAGGGAGAGGGAGAGAGAGAGAGGTGTGGGGGGGGGGGGGGGGGGGGGGGGGGGGAGCTGCACCACTCAGTTCACACGGGTGTGATTTTTCAATAGCTAAAGCATAACATAATGCTACCACCAGAAAGGGTTAATGGGTTAATGAAATAACGCAGTATTAGAGGCCCGTAAATCATATCAAGTAAAGTGTAATGGCTGTGGAGTGTTGAATAAACACTTTAGTGGATTGTAACAATCGCCCCTTGTGTCTTAAGGCAAATTATTAACTAAGGAAAATTAAACAACAGATTCGTAGGGATATATAGTTCAACTTATTTATATAGAGATGCTGCATACGTGTATCATCAAACCAACGGTGTAACAGAAAACCAAACACTTGACACAGTGCATCTATCTCTATATAAATAAGTTGAACTATATATCCCTACGAATCTGTTGTTTAATTTTCCTTAGTTAATAATTTGCCTTAAGACACAAGGGGCGATTGTTACAGGTGGTGGCCCATACGGGGAATGAGGAGCGCCAGGTAGCGGTCAAGTTCAAGTATCAAGTTACTGCATGTATGTATTGTTTTGTTGTTTTGTTTTTTAGTTTTTGTTTTGGGGGGGGGGGGGGGGGGGTGGGTTGCATTGGGAGAAAGAACAGAATAGAGAATAAAAATGTGGGGTTTTTGAACCACTGTGCTCAAGAGAGATTGGAGAGCTGTTGGAGAGCTCAAGTATTCATGTTGATGGCAGGACACTGAGGACAGCAACAGAGGTTGAGCTGAATACAGAGAGACGAGCCAGACCAAAGGATATACAGGGCGATGTTGGATATGGATCTGCCTTATAATACGTTACGGTCTGGTTCTTATTTCCATTTTTTACTCTAATTGACTGCCCATATAGACAACATGCATGGTCATACGAGGAGAAGGCATGGAAACAATATTAACCCATTTTGGACTGAGGTCGATTACGAAAAAAGGCTTCTGAATTCTATGTTTCTATGTGAGTGGTGCTCAACCTTTTTCATGTCAAGTATATCTCCAAAAATGTCTGGATTTGGCCGCGGGACCCACCATCTCAAAATATGTTGTTCCAGTGACCCCACATGTGGGTTACAAATTCCACCCTAAGGAGAGAGAACCCTGCAAAGATTTATCAGCTTGTGTTTTAGTTCAATGTCTTCCAGTTTCCCTTTAATACAGTTTCACTTCTGTATCCTAGGCATACCATATTCTGAATTACCAAAAAGAGGACACATGCGCGCGTGCATGTGCGCATGCATGTGCGCGTGCGCATGCATGTCGTGGATGTGCATGTGTCGTGCGCGTTTGAATTAAATTAATTTGTCAAAAATGTTTGGCTCCTAAATTTGATCAAATAATTATGCTCTATATTAGTTATGTATTTATTTAAAGCAGTGGCTCTCAAAGGTGTGATCCAGGGACCCTCATGGTTCCTTGAGGGGGTTCCAAATGGACCCTTACAGGTCTGTAACTCTGAGAGTGTACGAATTATATTAGTCCTATGACTGGATATATGGATACATACTTCTGTTACTGAACAAACTATATATCAATGATTACTAGAGCTATTTTAACAACACATATCCCTTACAACACCTTTAACATGTCACAAAGTTTAATAATAATACGTTCCATGAGACAGATTGTTGTAGTTCTCCAGGATATAAATTATTTCTGATCACATCTGACTGTGGACTTCAGCTAAGATGAACTCTACCAATGCCACCATGAACAGTTCTGCTCAACAGGGAGGACCCAATGATCACCAACACCTCTGTAAGTTACTGTCTATATGGATGTAACCCTGTTATTATTTTCGGTTAATAAGAGTCATTTGAAATGTTTTCTTATTTGAATTATACAAGCAAAGACAATGTGAAGAGTTATTGTTTTGAGATTTCATCTTGTATTTGTTACATTTATAATGTGAAAAGAAATGTAGGCCTACCTACTTTTATATTACTTGAGATTACCTAAAGAATTGTTTACAAAGCGTTTACAAAGTGTTTATTTTTACCTGTGGGTTTATTGTTTTATATCTTCTGGGTTTTATTTTTTAGTATTTCTGTGACGTATTTCATTTACAACTGTTATGTTGCTGTAGAAGAAGAGGGAGAGCCAATCAGAGTGTCAGGAGAGAGTCATGTGACCGGAAGTTTAGACAGGAAACAGTATTCAATGTTGGAATGTGATGTGAGACGGCAGAGGAGAGTGACGGCTGACGGAGTATTTTATGCATAAAAAAAAGTAATATCAATGAAAGAAACGTGACAAACTGTTTTGTTCTGGACATTGCTATAATCTTCAGTGTGTGACACATCGCTGAGAGGACTGTAGGAGTGAACTGTGGAGTGCCAGTATTCATCGGACAGATGTACTGAACCATTCTACAGTGAGTGAGTTTGTTAGCTAGTTAGCTAAACTAGCTTCATTGTTCCAGACTGACGCACAGTGTTAATCAGCGTGGCCGGCTAGTTAGCAAAGGACGCCATCTTCTGGATACACTAAACAGGCCTGCAACGTAGGTGGGGGGTTGTTTGTTTCTATTTATTCCCTATTTCTGAGGGTGTGTTTACAATTCATATTTAAAGGTGTGCTTACATTTCATTTTGAAGGTAGTTAAAAGTACAAGGTATATTTCATGATTGGTTGCTTTAAAATAGTAACTAAAGTGTAACCAAGGAGGTTATTAACACTGTAGTGTTTTGCACTTTAGTTTAGGTTTTTGGATAAAAGCCTATATTGTATTTTACTTTTCCCCATTCCCTAAATCCAATTACCTTTTTCCCTAAACTAAAACTACAATACATTTTCAACTAAAGGATTTAAAATCTATATCCTGGTGTCTGTCTTAAATTAATTCCAAGGTTTAAAAAGGTTTTCACTTTAAGTGGTATTGTTTAAGGTTTTGGTTAAGTGCTGATATTGGGGATTTATTGCTTCACAGCTCAAACTAATAGCTTAAGACGAACTTAGCCCCTCTCGGAACCCCTTGGGTCAGCCCAATCCGAACCGAACCGGGCTGACCCGTAGGGTCCCTGTGCGGTGATGTGTTTTCGTATGGCATATGTTGGAACGCAGACATAAATACCTTCGGTAACGTGGTTTCTGCGCTGTTTGAGGGCTTCTGAATGTGTGAACTCTAGTTTCCAACGCACACTGCTGCGAATTCTCCTGTGCTGCGGAAGCCGTTAAGTATTTTTAATCTATCTTTGACCGATTTGGAAGCTTTGATTCCTCTCTTCCTTCCTTGTTTATTTACCGTTTATTGTACCGCCTCCCGCTGTATGGTTGGCTTGTGCGTGGCTACGTTCCTGCCTCTGATCTGCTCTGTCATAGCTATAGCCACTAGCTAGCCAGATAGCCGGTACAATGAGGTGTCAATAAACAAGGTAGGGAGAGAAGAATCAAAGCGACTAAATCGGTCAAACAAAGTAAATAATTAAAAATTCTTAACAGCTTACGGGCGCAGGAGAATTCGCAGCGGTGTGCGTTCACACATTCAGAAGCCCTCAAACAGCGCAGAAAGGACGTATCCAAGGTATTTATGTTTATTTATGTTCGCGTACCCGGTGGCAGGGTAGAGGTGGAATAGGACCCCATGGTAACTGGGTCTCAAATGTCAGAAACTGCAGTACCATTGGGTTCTGACTTGTAGGGCTAAGACGAACTTAAAGCCTTCCTCTATTATTACGGGGATAAGATGGGCTACATGGATATACACTATGTCATAAATAGTCATGTGTATTTGTTTTATTTTAATATTAGCATTGACATACCTCTTTTTCTAAAATGCACAACAGATTGTCGAATCGAACTATAAATGGATGCTAATGTAAAATGTTGTACATTAACTTCAAATTAGTTTCTGTGATTTTAAGTCCATGAACTAAGCAATGTTTCATTTGTCTTTGTCTCCAATTCAGTGTTGCATCATCAGTCTGGTTTTCCTGTTCTACCAGAGGTGAATGAACAAAGAAGCTTGGCTAAGCAAAAACACCACTGCTGTGATTAGTGTGGTAAACGCTTCCCTACAATGTCCAAACTTACCAGACACCAGAGCATTCATACTGGAGAGAAACCCTATGGATGTGATCAGTGTGGACAAAATTTCTCTCATTTGGTCAACCTTAAAACACATAAGCGAATTCACACTGGAGAGAAACCCTATGGATGTGATCAGTGTGGACAAAACTTCTCTCAGTTGGCCAACCTTAAAAGACACCAGAGAATCCACACTGGAGAGAAACCCTATGTATGTGATCATTGTGGACAACACTGCTCTGACAAGTCCACCCTGAGAATTCACCAGCGAATTCACACTGGAGAGAAACCCTATGGATGTGATCAGTGTGGTAAACGCTTCCCTAAAATGTACAGCCTGAAAATACACCAGAGAATTCACACTGGAGAGAAACCCTATGGATGTGATCAGTGTGGACAACACTTCTCTGAAATGTCCAACCTTAAAAGCCACCAGAAAATTCACACTGGAGAGAAACCCTATGGATGTGATCAGTGTGGACAAAACTTCTCTCATTTGTCCAACCTTAAAAGCCACCAGAAAATTCACACTGGAGAGAAACCCTATGGATGTGATCAGTGTGGACAACACTTCTCTCAAATTGCAACCCTTAAAAGCCACAAGAAAATTCACACTGGAGAGAAACCCTATGGATGTGATCAGTGTGGACAACACTTCTCTCTGTTGGCCCACCTTAAAAAACACCAGCGAATTCACACTGGAGAGAAACCCTATGGATGTGATCAGTGTGGACAACACTTCTCTGTTTTGGTCAACCTTAAAAGACACCAGAGAATTCACACTGGAGAGAAACCCTATGGATGTGATCATTGTGGACAACACTTCTCTGACATGTCTACCCTGAGAAGTCACCAGCGAATTCACACTGGAGAAAAACCCTATGGATGTGATCAGTGTGGACAAAACTTCTCTCAGTTGGCCCACCTTAAAACACACAAGCGAATTCACACTGGAGAGAAACCCTATGGATGTGATCAGTGTGGTAAACGCTTCCCTAGAATGTCAAATCTTAAAACACACCAGATAATTCACACTGGAGAGAAACTTAAATAATTGTGATGTGTGTGGAAAAGCTTTTACTAATTTGAGCCACTGAAAATGTGATGACCGCACACATAAGAATCCACATTACAACCAAGTGTATATAAATGTTGATCCATATGGTATTTTTTTTTAAATTGTTTAAGGCTAAACTGTTTAAACACATTACATGTACAGTATATGAGCATGCTAATTCTAGATTATTAGGATGGTGATGAAACAAATGTTTCCATGTATAGATGACAAAATTGTTAACACCAGGGTCCTCCAATTTTTCAGTTTTTTCAAGTTTTTTTACCTTGTACTGTAACCATTCTACAAACTGAATAAAATGTTGAATCAATCATTTGTCTGTGCTTTACAAAACATACAGATATATCATTAATTGTTGTGTTACTCAACACTGAAACAAACTGCCTATGTATTTTGTTACGATGGATATTCAAAATGCTATTACGATTCCCATTTTGTTTTTCTTAGTATATAATTAAAATGTACAAGCTTGATCTATAGTCTATAGTGACACATGTTAAACACACAAAAATGGGGTCCTCACAAAAGTCTGATTAGATCTTTAAACCCCCCAAAACATGTTTGAAAGTGAAACATCCCATGCAGTCTTTGTTCAGTACCAGGAGTCTGCCCATCGCACAATCTCTTTGGTGAACAGAAATAAATGTACATGTGGGTTACAAATTCCACCCTAAAAGGAGAGAGAACCCTGCAAAGATTTATCAGCTTGTGTTTCAGTTCAATGTCTTCCAGTTTCACTTCTGTATGTATCCTATATTAGTCCTATGACTGGATATGGAGACATGGGAAGACTTCTGTTACTGAACTAGAGCTATTTTAACAACACATATCTCCTACAGCACCTTTAAAATTTTCACAAAGTTTAATAATAATACGTTCCATGTGATAGATTGTTGTAGTTCTGCTGAAACTCATCCGAGTCAAAGAGGTGTAAAATGGTCTCGGTGCGTCCATAATGTGATCATTAACAGGTGATCTGTCCAATGCCAGACAACCAGTGACCATTAACACGTTTAATCTCTGCATCTGAATGCATTGTCTATAGTGAATCAGCCATCATCATTTAGCCTGTTTACATTTTAACCTGGGGTTTTGTTCATTATTTAGCATTTAAAAAAAATAAACATTGAATAAAAGTGCAGTCATCGCAACCCTATTGAAACTAATTCCACTCACCTGAGTGATATTCCTTCAGAGCAACCTGGACAAGGTTTTCCAGGTTTACACAAATACAGTTGATACTGAGTACACACGGAGATGCAGATGTAGTTTATCAGACTGCCCCGAAAACAAACCTTCTTCCTCTCAACTCAGTATACTGTACAACCGATTATGCAGATGTGTCCTTGACTGTCTGTCCATTATGACCTTGTATGAGAATCGCAATCTGCCATCTCCCACCTCAAGAAGACAGGCTGCAGTTCATCTTTAAATGCATTCACAATTATCCACAGTTATTTGAAACAGATTATGGTATACCATACACTTCAACTTAGACATTGTTCACAGGTTTACTTTAATATACCTACAGTTGGCAAAAAAAAAACATTTATGTTTAAGGCTCCTTGTGACTGGAACAATCTACCTGTCCATATATTCGTTCAATAACATATTTTCGATTGTTCAAAACTGTGCTGTCCTCTCACGTTGAGACTACCTGACCTGTTCATCATCATTATGACAGATCCATGATGCAATGATCCATGTGTACGCTTGTTTTGTTTTTTTACAGTTTTGTTTTTGTATGTATTGATTTGTTTTGTTTGATTTGTCTGTAAAAATATATATTTGTCTTTTATGTATGAAGTGTATTTTGTAAAATGCGGACTTTGGTCGACTCTTTCCACACTCACTGCTTGGGTAACCCAAGCAGTGAGTGTGACTTCATACGCCTTGCGTCCCTGTGGGTTGCAGACAGTGAGTGTGACTTCATACGCCTTGCGTCCCTGTGGGTTGCAGACAGTGTTGTGTGACTTCATAGCCTAGATAAATGATCTCAAGGACATGTGTGGGTGCTAGACCAAGTGTTTGACTGTACTCTGTTGCTATGTTTGCATTCATGTCTAGTAACGTATTCAATCAATCAATTAATCTGGAGTTGGTGAAGACGAGGAGCCTGTTTGTTCAGCCACAGACCGACCGGTATATCCTTGAGCCAAGGATATATATCCGTTGGCGCGTGCCGAGGACCTCGGCAATGCTTATTTTATTTATTCTAAATATTCACTCATTCAGAGTCCCAGTGCAGATATCCAGGGCCAGCATCTAAGCCCATTATTAAATATTAAATTCAATTAATTTTTAGTGTGGTTGCTTCTATCACTCTGTCTGTACTGTACTGTACTGTACTGTACTGTACTGTACTGTACCTCCCCCTCTCTGTCATTCTCATTGCTATATGACACCTGAATGGGAATGAATACAGGTTTATCTTACTGTATCTTATCTTTTTTTTATATATCTTTTTTTTTATCCCACGATTTTTTAACCCATTTTTCACCCCTGTGTCAATTATCTAATGTGATCCTGGGCTCTACACACCCTCCACCAACCTAGTCCCCATATATGGGGGACAAGGAGAGAGCAACGGACTTGAACTCATGCTTCCTTCATGCCTGAGTGTCCAAGTTGCTCCTTTACACCTGACAGGGGGGAGTTTCCCTGGTTGGACGTATAGCGCGTGGAAGGAACACGTTATTCCAACCAGTTCCTTTCCCCTCCATCAGGCGCCCCGGCTGGCCAGGGGGAGGCAGTTTAGAGACCAGGATTACTGCATGTTTTTTGTGAGGGTACCTATACCCTGTATCTTATCTTATATCTTAGTTGGTCGCCTGGCTACAAATGTAAATGAGGAATACTGTGCTAGTTGGCCGGCAGCGGGAGGAACACAGCTGTGTTTGACATGCAGAGATGAACTGACGACCAAACTGCACAGTGAGCTGGATCAGACTCAGAGCAGCACAGACACCCTGAAGGTCTGGTCAAAGAAGAGAGGAAAGGGAGAGCTCTAGGCTATCGTGCTGTATTATATTATTTTATTCACAACCTCCTACGCATCACTCACCATATCCCCTCCTTCTCATTTAAGCACTGGTTCTACCTTTAACCCATTTAGGCCTGAAAAAAATGTCTTCTAAATCCTGACAGTTCTGAAATACCTATGTTTCTAGGCCTATATATCACTCAATATTAATATCACTATAATATATAATAATGTCAAGGACCCCCAAAAATGATCTGTAATTGGCCTTCGACCCCCATCTGAAAATATGTTCTTCCAGGGACCTCCCCAGAAGCAAAGATTTCAGTTAAAAACGTTTGTTCTGAAAAAAATATATTCCAAATTTGAGGCACATTTTCACGATTAAAAAAAAATATCAGTCCTACAAGCTCGTAGCACGACACTCGGTGGCGCGCTATGAGCTTGTATTTCAATAGCTAAAGCATAACATAGTGCTAACCCCAAAAGAGGTTCCCGCCCAAAATGGGTTAATTGAAAAAGGAATGAGTGAGCACAGCATTGAAATGAGAATAATTGACATGCCTGCAAAGAGCAGACATAAGCCTTTAATTCAATAACATGGCAGATTATAGGGGCTTAGATTCCACCTTGGCTTGGAGTGATCCCAGTGGGGAATGGATCCACTTGGCCTGGAAACAACCGGGGTTTGAAAAGAAGAACGATACCTTTAATGGTGATCACGTCAAGCCTCGTGAACAGCGCTAAAGGCACACGTTGACATCCAGGCATTAAGACTGTGGCGTCACTCGGTGGCCTGTGGCGCATCGTTCACCGATCTAGGCCAAGTTCTCTCAATATCAACCTTTACAATGTCTTCCAGGAAAAGGCAAAAGCAAAGAAATACCTGGAAACGGATGATCTCCACAGCCTGACAGGTATACTCCCTGCTGCGTAAATACAGCTATTGAGAAAGCAGTACATTGTCCCGTGTGCGTGTGATTGGGCACTGCACAGCATCTAGCTAAATGGCTTTCACTGTGTGATGGAGCTATCCCATGGTGCCTGCCATGCAATGGCAGAAACACAGGTTGAAATCCTGCCATACTTAATAATCGCAATAATCCATGTTTAAATGTCATCAAATGGTGGTTCCGTGGCTCATATGGGTCTGAGTCTGAGGCTAAATGTCATCAAATGGGGGTTCCGTGGCTCAAATGGGTCTGAGTCTGAGGCTAAATGTCATCAAATGGTGGTTCCGTGGCTCAAATGGGTCTGAGTCTGAGGCTAAATGTCATCAAATGGTGGTTCCGTGGTTCAAATGGGTCTGAGAGGTTAAATGTCATGGTGGTCCGTGGTTCAAATGGGTCTGAGAGGCTAAATGTCATGGTGGTCCGTGGTTCAAATGGGTCTGAGAGGCTAAATGTCATGGTGGTTCCGTGGCTCAAATGGGTCTGAGTCTGAGGCTAAATGTCATCAAATGGTGGTTCCGTGGTTCAAATGGGTCTGAGAGGTTAAATGTCATGGTGGTCCGTGGTTCAAATGGGTCTGAGAGGTTAAATGTCATGGTGGTTCCGTGGCTCAAATGGGTCTGAGAGGTTAAATGTCATGGTGGTTCCGTGGCTCAAATGGGTCTGAGAGGTTAAAGGTCATGGTGGTTCCGTGGCTCAAATGGGTCTGAGAGGTTAAAGGTCATGGTGGTCCGTGGCTCAAATGGGTCTGAGAGGTTAAAGGTCATGGTGGTTCCGTGGCTCAAATGCTGCACAGACTTGGCGAGCTGCAGGCCAACATGGCACCCAGTAATATTTCTTGAAATGTTGTTTCTAGTTCATCTTAGACTCGTCATAATGTTCAGTATAGCCCACTGTTGAATATGAAATTGCTCGTTTCTAGTTTCTCTCTCTCTCTCTGTGTGTGTGTGTGTGTGTGTGTGTGTGTGTGTGTGTGTGTGCCCGTGCGCGTGCACGCCCGTGTTTTCTCTGTGCTTGTGCCGTTTTTGGCGTCATCGTCCAGACGACTCGAGCCATATAATATTTATTATCCGTCGGTCAGCGGTGCCGAGAACGCCGGCAGCGCCGCGTCCAAGAATAGCCGATCTACAAACTCACAGCACGTCGCGTCCGCAGCACGCTTTGAGCTTGTAGATCGGCTGTTCTCGGCGCGCGACACCGTCGCGTGGCACAGCGTAAATGGGGCCAGGAGGGTCCTTCATTCCTCCGGCTCCTGGCCTGGGCCGCACGCCGGAGACACGGAATGCCTCCGCTCCAAACGTAACCCCTGCACTCACTCAACCAGCCAATTACCCTGATATACTGTATATCAAGATTAGACCATTTATAAAAACAAAAGAAGCAGCCGTGGTGGGAAGTAAACTTATAAGTACATTTACTCAAAAGTGCTGTGCTAAAACCTGCACTTATCTATGTAGATTTCCTTTTCTTCCCCGGATTTTAACCCAGTCTCCTGCTCAGAGGATATCCAAGATGGCGCGTTCCAGTCATGTTGACGACCTCAGCTAGCAATCCAATGCTAATGTAAATATAGCATCTTGACTCGATCGATCAAAAGCTCTATGAAAGACCAATTCACGTATAGAATCTACGGCAATGGCGGGTTAACGGTTAATGTAGTGGTTGCAAAGGTTTTAATTGATTCCCTGAGTCACGTGGTGCGAGTTCTGGTCTAGTTTTAGTGAATATATTAAGTAGTTCCGGTCAGATGGTGGGGGGTATGGGGGCCACGCATTAAAAATAAATGAATCCACAAAACTAGCGTTATTTGTTGTTGACCTATTTCCATATACTGCAACTTTGAGTAAACCCCTCTGTCACATGGACATGAAAAATAGTTATTTTTGAGTGGTGCATAGAGAATGCATTGGGCTTTTAAGTTAAATAACTCAGAAACTATAAAACATTTCAAAGTAAAACTTTCCAGCATGTGTCTCCACAGTAAGCTGAATAATAAAAAGTGTGAATGGAGTTTCTAGGTGAACGTAATTTTTGATGTGCCAATGTCTGCCATTGAGCCCCATTGTAAATTTGAAAGCACTATATTTCTAAAACTATGAAACATTTCAAAGATTCCTTTTCAGGAAAACATGTCCACCGTAAGATTAACCTAAGTAAGCTAGAATGGGGTTGCTAGGTGTAAGTATGTAGGCTTCTCTGTTAGCAAAACATGCTAATGTTTCTCATCCTCCGCAACACCCATTCTCATACACCACAAGTGTCCAAAATGATGAGAAACGAGGCTAACTTTTTTTTTCAAAATTTCAAAAAACATGGGCTATAACCTTTCGTTTTTGTCATTTCGTAATTTTTTTCAAATCTTTAAAAATGATGAAAAACGGCGCGCTATAGAATGCCGTACGATATGGGCTATAGCCCATGGTCCAAAATGATGAGAAACGAGGCTAACTTTTTTTTTCAAAATTTCAAAAAACATGGGCTATAACCTTTCGTTTTTGTCATTTCGTCATTTTTTTCAAATCTTTAAAAATGATGAAAAACGGCGCGCTATAGAATGCCGTACGATATGGGCTATAGCCCATGGTCCAAAATGATGAGAAACGAGGCTAACTTTTTTTTTCAAAATTTCAAAAAACATGGGCTATAACCTTTCGTTTTTGTCATTTCGTCATTTTTTCAAATCTTCAAAAATGATGAAAAACGGCGCGCTATAGTATGCCGTACGATATGGGCTATAGCCCATGGTCCAAAATGATGAGAAACGAGGCTAACTTTTTTTTTCAAAATTTCAAAAAACATGGGCTATAACCTTTCGTTTTTGTCATTTCGTAATTTTTTTCAAATCTTTAAAAATGATGAAAACGGCGCGCTATAGAATGCCGTACGATATGGGCTATAGCCCATGGTCCAAAATGATGAGAAACGAGGCTAACTTTTTTTTTCAAAATTTCAAAAAACATGGGCTATAACCTTTCGTTTTTGTCATTTTGTCATTTTTTTCAAATCTTCAAAAATGATGAAAAACGGCGCGCTATAGTATGCCGTACGATATGGGCTATAGCCCATGGTCCAAAATGATGAGAAACGAGGCTAACTTTTTTTTTCAAAATTTCAAAAAACATGGGCTATAACCTTTCGTTTTTGTCATTTCGTCATTTTTTTTAAATCTTCAAAAATGATGAAAAACGGCGCGCTATAGTATGCCGTACGATATGGGCTATAGCCCATGGTCCAAAATGATGAGAAACGAGGCTAACTTTTTTTTTCAAAATTTCAAAAAACATGGGCTATAACCTTTCGTTTTTGTCATTTCGTCATTTTTTTCAAATCTTTAAAAATGATGAAAAACGGCGCGCTATAGAATGCCGTACGATATGGGCTATAGCCCATGGTCCAAAATGATGAGAAACGAGGCTAACTTTTTTTTCCAAAATTTCAAAAAACATGGGCTATAACCTTTCGTTTTTGTCATTTTGTCATTTTTTTCAAATCTTCAAAAATGATGAAAAACGGCGCGCTATAGTATGCCGTACGATATGGGCTATAGCCCATGGTCCAAAATGATGAGAAACGAGGCTAACTTTTTTTTTCAAAATTTCAAAAAACATGGGCTATAACCTTTCGTTTTTGTCATTTCGTCATTTTTTTCAAATCTTCAAAAATGATGAAAAACGGCGCGCTATAGTATGCCGTACGATATGGGCTATAGCCCATGGTCCAAAATGATGAGAAAAGAGGCTAACTTTTTTTTTCAAAATTTCAAAAAACATGGGATATAACCTTTCGTTTTTGTCATTTCGTCATTTTTTTCAAATCTTCAAAAATGATGAAAAACGGCGCGCTATAGTATGCCTTACGATATGGGCTATAGCCCATGGTCCAAAATGATGAGAAACGAGGCTAACTTTTTTTTTCAAAATTTCAAAAAACATGGGCTATAACCTTTCGTTTTTGTCATTTCGTAATTTTTTTCAAATCTTTAAAAATGATGAAAAACGGCGCGCTATAGAATGCCGTACGATATGGGCTATAGCCCATGGTCCAAAATGATGAGAAACGAGGCTAACTTTTTTTTCCAAAATTTCAAAAAACATGGGCTATAACCTTTCGTTTTTGTCATTTTGTCATTTTTTTCAAATCTTCAAAAATGATGAAAAACGGCGCGCTATAGTATGCCGTACGAAATTGGCTATAGCCCATGGTCCAAAATGATGAGAAACGAGGCTAACTTTTTTTTTCAAAATTTCAAAAAACATGGGCTATAACCTTTCGTTTTTGTCATTTCGTCATTTTTTTCAAATCTTCAAAAATGATGAAAAACGGCGCGCTATAGTATGCCGTACGATATGGGCTATAGCCCATGGTCCAAAATGATGAGAAACGAGGCTAACTTTTTTTTTCAAAATTTCAAAAAACATGGGCTATAACCTTTCGTTTTTGTCATTTCGTAATTTTTTTCAAATCTTTAAAAATGATGAAAAACGGCGCGCTATAAAATGCCGTACGATATGGGCTATAGCCCATGGTCCAAAATGATGAGAAACGAGGCTAACTTTTTTTTTCAAAATTTCAAAAAACATGGGCTATAACCTTTCGTTTTTGTCATTTTGTCATTTTTTTCAAATCTTCAAAAATGATGAAAAACGGCGCGCTATAGTATGCCGTACGATATGGGCTATAGCCCATGGTCCAAAATGATGAGAAACGAGGCTAACTTTTTTTTTCAAAATTTCAAAAAACATGGGCTATAACCTTTCGTTTTTGTCATTTTGTCATTTTTTTCAAATCTTCAAAAATGATGAAAAACGGCGCGCTATAGTATGCCGTACGATATGGGCTATAGCCCATGGTCCAAAATGATGAGAAACGAGGCTAACTTTTTTTTTCAAAATTTCAAAAAACATGGGCTATAACCTTTCGTTTTTGTCATTTTGTCATTTTTTTCAAATCTTCAAAAATGATGAAAAACGGCGCGCTATAGTATGCCGTACGATATGGGCTATAGCCCATGGTCCAAAATGATGAGAAACGAGGCTAACTTTTTTTTTCAAAATTTCAAAAAACATGGGCTATAACCTTTCGTTTTTGTCATTTCGTCATTTTTTTCAAATCTTCAAAAATGATGAAAAACGGCGCGCTATAGTATGCCGTACGATATGGGCTATAGCCCATGGTCCAAAATGATGAGAAACGAGGCTAACTTTTTTTTTCAAAATTTCAAAAAACATGGGCTATAACCTTTCGTTTTTGTCATTTTGTCATTTTTTTCAAATCTTCAAAAATGATGAAAAACGGCGCGCTATAGTATGCCGTACGATATGGGCTATAGCCCATGGTCCAAAATGATGAGAAACGAGGCTAACTTTTTTTTTCAAAATTTCAAAAAACATGGGCTATAACCTTTCGTTTTTGTCATTTTGTCATTTTTTTCAAATCTTCAAAAATGATGAAAAACGGCGCGCTATAGTATGCCGTACGATATGGGCTATAGCCCATGGTCCAAAATGATGAGAAACGAGGCTAACTTTTTTTTTCAAAATTTCAAAAAACATGGGCTATAACCTTTCGTTTTTGTCATTTTGTCATTTTTTTCAAATCTTCAAAAATGATGAAAAACGGCGCGCTATAGTATGCCGTACGATATGGGCTATAGCCCATGGTCCAAAATGATGAGAAACGAGGCTAACTTTTTTTTTCAAATTTTCAAAAAACATGGGCTATAACCTTTCGTTTTTGTCATTTCGTCATTTTTTTCAAATCTTCAAAAATGATGCAAAACGGCGCGCTATAGTATGCCGTACGATATGGGCTATAGCCCATGGTCCAAAATGATGAGAAAAGAGGCTAACTTTTTTTTTCAAAATTTCAAAAAACATGGGCTATAACCTTTCGTTTTTGTCATTTCGTCATTTTTTTCAAATCTTCAAAAATGATGAAAAACGGCGCGCTATAGTATGCCTTACGATATGGGCTATAGCCCATGGTCCAAAATGATGAGAAACGAGGCTAACTTTTTTTTTCAAAATTTCAAAAAACATGGGCTATAACCTTTCGTTTTTGTCATTTCGTAATTTTTTTCAAATCTTTAAAAATGATGAAAACGGCGCGCTATAGAATGCCGTACGATATGGGCTATAGCCCATGGTCCAAAATGATGAGAAACGAGGCTAACTTTTTTTTCCAAAATTTCAAAAAACATGGGCTATAACCTTTCGTTTTTGTCATTTTGTCATTTTTTTCAAATCTTCAAAAATGATGAAAAACGGCGCGCTATAGTATGCCGTACGATATGGGCTATAGCCCATGGTCCAAAATGATGAGAAACGAGGCTAACTTTTTTTTTCAAAATTTCAAAAAACATGGGCTATAACCTTTCGTTTTTGTCATTTCGTCATTTTTTTCAAATCTTCAAAAATGATGAAAAACGGCGCGCTATAGTATGCCGTACGATATGGGCTATAGCCCATGGTCCAAAATGATGAGAAACGAGGCTAACTTTTTTTTTCAAAATTTCAAAAAACATGGGCTATAACCTTTCGTTTTTGTCATTTCGTAATTTTTTTCAAATCTTTAAAAATGATGAAAAACGGCGCGCTATAAAATGCCGTACGATATGGGCTATAGCCCATGGTCCAAAATGATGAGAAACGAGGCTAACTTTTTTTTTCAAAATTTCAAAAAACATGGGCTATAACCTTTCGTTTTTGTCATTTTGTCATTTTTTTCAAATCTTCAAAAATGATGAAAAACGTCGCGCTATAGTATGCCGTACGATATGGGCTATAGCCCATGGTCCAAAATGATGAGAAACGAGGCTAACTTTTTTTTTCAAAATTTCAAAAAACATGGGCTATAACCTTTCGTTTTTGTCATTTCGTCATTTTTTTCAAATCTTCAAAAATGATGAAAAACGGCGCGCTATAGTATGCCGTACGATATGGGCTATAGCCCATGGTCCAAAATGATGAGAAACGAGGCTAACTTTTTTTTCCAAAATTTCAAAAAACATGGGCTATAACCTTTCGTTTTTGTCATTTTGTCATTTTTTTCAAATCTTCAAAAATGATGAAAAACGGCGCGCTATAGTATGCCGTACGATATGGGCTATAGCCCATGGTCCAAAATGATGAGAAACGAGGCTAACTTTTTTTTTCAAAATTTCAAAAAACATGGGCTATAACCTTTCGTTTTTGTCATTTCGTCATTTTTTTCAAATCTTCAAAAATGATGAAAAACGGCGCGCTATAGTATGCCGTACGATATGGGCTATAGCCCATGGTCCAAAATGATGAGAAACGAGGCTAACTTTTTTTTTCAAAATTTCAAAAAACATGGGCTATAACCTTTCGTTTTTGTCATTTCGTAATTTTTTTCAAATCTTTAAAAATGATGAAAAACGGCGCGCTATAAAATGCCGTACGATATGGGCTATAGCCCATGGTCCAAAATGATGAGAAACGAGGCTAACTTTTTTTTTCAAAATTTAAAAAAACATGGGCTATAACCTTTCGTTTTTGTCATTTTGTCATTTTTTTCAAATCTTCAAAAATGATGAAAAACGTCGCGCTATAGTATGCCGTACGATATGGGCTATAGCCCATGGTCCAAAATGATGAGAAACGAGGCTAACCTTTTTTTTCAAAATTTCAAAAAACATGGGCTATAACCTTTCGTTTTTGTCATTTCGTCATTTTTTTCAAATCTTCAAAAATGATGAAAAACGGCGCGCTATAGTATGCCGTACGATATGGGCTATAGCCCATGGTCCAAAATGATGAGAAACGAGGCTAACTTTTTTTTTCAAAATTTCAAAAAACATGGGCTATAACCTTTCGTTTTTGTCATTTTGTCATTTTTTTCAAATCTTCAAAAATGATGAAAAACGGCGCGCTATAGTATGCCGTACGATATGGGCTATAGCCCATGGTCCAAAATGATGAGAAACGAGGCTAACTTTTTTTTTCAAAATTTCAAAAAACATGGGCTATAACCTTTCGTTTTTGTCATTTCGTCATTTTTTTCAAATCTTCAAAAATGATGAAAAACGGCGCGCTATAGTATGCCGTACGATATGGGCTATAGCCCATGGTCCAAAATGATGAGAAACGAGGCTAACTTTTTTTTTCAAAATTTCAAAAAACATGGGCTATAACCTTTCGTTTTTGTCATTTTGTCATTTTTTTCAAATCTTCAAAAATGATGAAAAACGGCGCGCTATAGTATGCCGTACGATATGGGCTATAGCCCATGGTCCAAAATGATGAGAAACGAGGCTAACTTTTTTTTTCAAATTTTCAAAAAACATGGGCTATAACCTTTCGTTTTTGTCATTTCGTCATTTTTTTCAAATCTTCAAAAATGATGCAAAACGGCGCGCTATAGTATGCCGTACGATATGGGCTATAGCCCATGGTCCAAAATGATGAGAAAAGAGGCTAACTTTTTTTTTCAAAATTTCAAAAAACATGGGCTATAACCTTTCGTTTTTGTCATTTCGTCATTTTTTTCAAATCTTCAAAAATGATGAAAAACGGCGCGCTATAGTATGCCTTACGATATGGGCTATAGCCCATGGTCCAAAATGATGAGAAACGAGGCTAACTTTTTTTTTCAAAATTTCAAAAAACATGGGCTATAACCTTTCGTTTTTGTCATTTCGTAATTTTTTTCAAATCTTTAAAAATGATGAAAAACGGCGCGCTATAGAATGCCGTACGATATGGGCTATAGCCCATGGTCCAAAATGATGAGAAACGAGGCTAACTTTTTTTTCCAAAATTTCAAAAAACATGGGCTATAACCTTTCGTTTTTGTCATTTTGTCATTTTTTTCAAATCTTCAAAAATGATGAAAAACGGCGCGCTATAGTATGCCGTACGATATGGGCTATAGCCCATGGTCCAAAATGATGAGAAACGAGGCTAACTTTTTTTTTCAAAATTTCAAAAAACATGGGCTATAACCTTTCGTTTTTGTCATTTCGTCATTTTTTTCAAATCTTCAAAAATGATGAAAAACGGCGCGCTATAGTATGCCGTACGATATGGGCTATAGCCCATGGTCCAAAATGATGAGAAACGAGGCTAACTTTTTTTTTCAAAATTTCAAAAAACATGGGCTATAACCTTTCGTTTTTGTCATTTCGTAATTTTTTTCAAATCTTTAAAAATGATGAAAAACGGCGCGCTATAAAATGCCGTACGATATGGGCTATAGCCCATGGTCCAAAATGATGAGAAACGAGGCTAACTTTTTTTTTCAAAATTTCAAAAAACATGGGCTATAACCTTTCGTTTTTGTCATTTTGTCATTTTTTTCAAATCTTCAAAAATGATGAAAAACGTCGCGCTATAGTATGCCGTACGATATGGGCTATAGCCCATGGTCCAAAATGATGAGAAACGAGGCTAACTTTTTTTTTCAAAATTTCAAAAAACATGGGCTATAACCTTTCGTTTTTGTCATTTCGTCATTTTTTTCAAATCTTCAAAAATGATGAAAAACGGCGCGCTATAGTATGCCGTACGATATGGGCTATAGCCCATGGTCCAAAATGATGAGAAACGAGGCTAACTTTTTTTTTCAAAATTTCAAAAAACATGGGCTATAACCTTTCGTTTTTGTCATTTCGTAATTTTTTTTCAAATCTTTAAAAATGATGAAAACGGCGCGCTATAGAATGCCGTACGATATGGGCTATAGCCCATGGTCCAAAATGATGAGAAACGAGGCTAACTTTTTTTTTCAAAATTTCAAAAAACATGGGCTATAACCTTTCGTTTTTGTCATTTCGTCATTTTTTTCAAATCTTCAAAAATGATGAAAAACGGCGCGCTATAGTATGCCGTACGATATGGGCTATAGCCCATGGTCCAAAATGATGAGAAACGAGGCTAACTTTTTTTTTCAAAATTTCAAAAAACATGGGCTATAACCTTTCGTTTTTGTCATTTCGTCATTTTTTTCAAATCTTCAAAAATGATGAAAAACGGCGCGCTATAGTATGCCGTACGATATGGGCTATAGCCCATGGTCCAAAATGATGAGAAACGAGGCTAACTTTTTTTTTCAAAATTAAAAAAAAACATGGGCTATAACCTTTCGTTTTTGTCATTTCGTCATTTTTTTCAAATCTTCAAAAATGATGAAAAACGGCGCGCTATAGTATGCCGTACGATATGGGCTATAGCCCATGGTCCAAAATGATGAGAAACGAGGCTAACCTTTTTTTTCAAAATTTCAAAAAACATGGGCTATAACCTTTCGTTTTTGTCATTTCGTAATTTTTTCAAATCTTTAAAAATGATGAAAAACGGCGCGCTATAGTATGCCGTACGATATGGGCTATAGCCCATGGTCCAAAATGATGAGAAACGAGGCTAACTTTTTTTTTCAAAATTTCAAAAAACATGGGCTATAACCTTTCGTTTTTGTCATTTTGTCATTTTTTTCAAATCTTCAAAAATGATGAAAAACGGCGCGCTATAGTATGCCGTACGATATGGGCTATAGCCCATGGTCCAAAATGATGAGAAACGAGGCTAACTTTTTTTTTCAAAATTTCAAAAAACATGGGCTATAACCTTTCGTTTTTGTCATTTCGTCATTTTTTTCAAATCTTCAAAAATGATGAAAAACGGCGCGCTATAGTATGCCGTACGATATGGGCTATAGCCCATGGTCCAAAATGATGAGAAACGAGGCTAACTTTTTTTTTCAAAATTTCAAAAAACATGGGCTATAACCTTTCGTTTTTGTCATTTCGTAATTTTTTCAAATCTTTAAAAATGATGAAAAACGGCGCGCTATAGTATGCCGTACGATATGGGCTATAGCCCATGGTCCAAAATGATGAGAAACGAGGCTAACGTTTTTTTTCAAAATTTCAAAAAACATGGGCTATAACCTTTCGTTTTTGTCATTTCGTCATTTTTTTCAAATCTTTAAAATGATGAAAAACGGCGCGCTATAGAATGCCGTACGATATGGGCTATAGCCCATGGTCCAAAATGATGAGAAACGAGGCTAACTTTTTTTTTCAAAATTTCAAAAAACATGGGCTATAACCTTTCGTTTTTGTCATTTTGTCATTTTTTTCAAATCTTCAAAAATGATGAAAAACGGCGCGCTATAGTATGCCGTACGATATGGGCTATAGCCCATGGTCCAAAATGATGAGAAACGAGGCTAACTTTTTTTTTCAAATTTTCAAAAAACATGGGCTATAACCTTTCGTTTTTGTCATTTCGTCATTTTTTTCAAATCTTCAAAAATGATGAAAAACGGCGCGCTATAGTATGCCGTACGATATGGGCTATAGCCCATGGTCCAAAATGATGAGAAAAGAGGCTAACTTTTTTTTTCAAAATTTCAAAAAACATGGGCTATAACCTTTCGTTTTTGTCATTTCGTAATTTTTTTCAAATCTTCAAAAATGATGAAAAACGGCGCGCTATAGTATGCCGTACGATATGGGCTATAGCCCATGGTCCAAAATGATGAGAAACGAGGCTAACTTTTTTTTTCAAAATTTCAAAAAACATGGGCTATAACCTTTCGTTTTTGTCATTTCGTAATTTTTTTCAAATCTTTAAAAATGATGAAAAAACGGCGCGCTATAGAATGCCGTACGATATGGGCTATAGCCCATGGTCCAAAATGATGAGAAACGAGGCTAACTTTTTTTTTCAAAATTTCAAAAAACATGGGCTATAACCTTTCGTTTTTGTCATTTCGTAATTTTTTTCAAATCTTTAAAAATTATGAAAAACGGCGCGCTATAGAATGCCGTACGATATGGGCTATAGCCCATGGTCCAAAATGATGAGAAACGAGGCTAACTTTTTTTTTCAAAATTTCAAAAAACATGGGCTATAACCTTTCGTTTTTGTCATTTTGTCATTTTTTCAAATCTTCAAAAATGATGAAAAACGGCGCGCTATAGTATGCCGTACGATATGGGCTATAGCCCATGGTCCAAAATGATGAGAAACGAGGCTAACTTTTTTTTTTCAAAATTTCAAAAAACATGGGCTATAACCTTTCGTTTTTGTCATTTCGTCATTTTTTTCAAATCTTCAAAAATGATGAAAAACGGCGCGCTATAGTATGCCGTACGATATGGGCTATAGCCCATGGTCCAAAATGATGAGAAACGAGGCTAACTTTTTTTTTCAAAATTTCAAAAAACATGGGCTATAACCTTTCGTTTTTGTCATTTCGTCATTTTTTTCAAATCTTCAAAAATGATGAAAAACGGCGCGCTATAGTATGCCGTACGATATGGGCTATAGCCCATGGTCCAAAATGATGAGAAACGAGGCTAACTTTTTTTTTCAAAATTTCAAAAAACATGGGCTATAACCTTTCGTTTTTGTCATTTCGTAATTTTTTCAAATCTTTAAAAATGATGAAAAACGGCGCGCTATAGTATGCCGTACGATATGGGCTATAGCCCATGGTCCAAAATGATGAGAAACGAGGCTAACTTTTTTTTTCAAAATTTCAAAAAACATGGGCTATAACCTTTCGTTTTTGTCATTTTGTCATTTTTTTCAAATCTTCAAAAATGATGAAAAACGGCGCGCTATAGTATGCCGTACGATATGGGCTATAGCCCATGGTCCAAAATGATGAGAAACGAGGCTAACTTTTTTTTTCAAAATTTCAAAAAACATGGGCTATAACCTTTCGTTTTTGTCATTTCGTCATTTTTTTCAAATCTTCAAAAATGATGAAAAACGGCGCGCTATAGTATGCCGTACGATATGGGCTATAGCCCATGGTCCAAAATGATGAGAAACGAGGCTAACTTTTTTTTTCAAAATTTCAAAAAACATGGGCTATAACCTTTCGTTTTTGTCATTTCGTAATTTTTTCAAATCTTTAAAAATGATGAAAAAACTGCGCGCTATAGTATGCCGTACGATATGGGCTATAGCCCATGGTCCAAAATGATGAGAAACGAGGCCAAATTTTTTTTTCAAAATTTCAAAAAACATGGGCTATAACCTTTCGTTTTTGTCATTTCGTCATTTTTTTCAAATCTTTAAAAATGATGAAAAACGGCGCGCTATAGTATGCCGTACGATATGGGCTATAGCCCATGGTCCAAAATGATGAGAAACGAGGCTAACTTTTTTTTTCAAAATTTCAAAAAACAGGGGCTATAACCTTTCGTCATTTCGTCATTTTTTTCAAATCTTTAAAATGATGAAAAACGGCGCGCTATAGAATGCCGTACGATATGGGCTATAGCCCATGGTCCAAAATGATGAGAAACGAGGCTAACTTTTTTTTTCAAAATTTCAAAAAACATGGGCTATAACCTTTCGTTTTTGTCATTTTGTCATTTTTTTCAAATCTTCAAAAATGATGAAAAACGGCGCGCTATAGTATGCCGTACGATATGGGCTATAGCCCATGGTCCAAAATGATGAGAAACGAGGCTAACTTTTTTTTTCAAATTTTCAAAAAACATGGGCTATAACCTTTCGTTTTTGTCATTTCGTCATTTTTTTCAAATCTTCAAAAATGATGAAAAACGGCGCGCTATAGTATGCCGTACGATATGGGCTATAGCCCATGGTCCAAAATGATGAGAAAAGAGGCTAACTTTTTTTTTCAAAATTTCAAAAAACATGGGCTATAACCTTTCGTTTTTGTCATTTTGTCATTTTTTTCAAATCTTCAAAAATGATGAAAAACGGCGCGCTATAGTATGCCGTACGATATGGGCTATAGCCCATGGTCCAAAATGATGAGAAACGAGGCTAACTTTTTTTTTCAAAATTTCAAAAAACATGGGCTATAACCTTTCGTTTTTGTCATTTCGTAATTTTTTCAAATCTTTAAAAATGATGAAAAACGGCGCGCTATAGAATGCCGTACGATATGGGCTATAGCCCATGGTCCAAAATGATGAGAAACGAGGCTAACTTTTTTTTTCAAAATTTCAAAAAACATGGGCTATAACCTTTCGTTTTTGTCATTTTGTCATTTTTTTCAAATCTTCAAAAATGATGAAAAACGGCGCGCTATAGTATGCCGTACGATATGGGCTATAGCCCATGGTCCAAAATGATGAGAAACGAGGCTAACCTTTTTTTTCAAAATTTCAAAAAACATGGGCTATAACCTTTCGTTTTTGTCATTTCGTCATTTTTTTCAAATCTTCAAAAATGATGAAAAACGGCGCGCTATAGTATGCCGTACGATATGGGCTATAGCCCATGGTCCAAAATGATGAGAAACGAGGCTAACTTTTTTTTTCAAAATTTCAAAAAACATGGGCTATAACCTTTCGTTTTTGTCATTTTGTCATTTTTTTCAAATCTTCAAAAATGATGAAAAACGGCGCGCTATAGTATGCCGTACGATATGGGCTATAGCCCATGGTCCAAAATGATGAGAAACGAGGCTAACTTTTTTTTTCAAAATTTCAAAAAACATGGGCTATAACCTTTCGTTTTTGTCATTTTGTCATTTTTTTCAAATCTTCAAAAATGATGAAAAACGGCGCGCTATAGTATGCCGTACGATATGGGCTATAGCCCATGGTCCAAAATGATGAGAAACGAGGCTAACTTTTTTTTTCAAAATTTCAAAAAACATGGGCTATAACCTTTCGTTTTTGTCATTTCGTAATTTTTTTCAAATCTTTAAAAATGATGAAAAACGGCGCGCTATAGTATGCCGTACGATATGGGCTATAGCCCATGGTCCAAAATGATGAGAAACGAGGCTAACTTTTTTTTTCAAAATTTCAAAAAACATGGGCTATAACCTTTCGTTTTTGTCATTTCGTAATTTTTTCAAATCTTTAAAAATGATGAAAAACGGCGCGCTATAGTATGCCGTACGATATGGGCTATAGCCCATGGTCCAAAATGATGAGAAACGAGGCTAACTTTTTTTTTCAAAATTTCAAAAAACATGGGCTATAACCTTTCGTTTTTGTCATTTTGTCATTTTTTTCAAATCTTCAAAAATGATGAAAAACGGCGCGCTATAGTATGCCGTACGATATGGGCTATAGCCCATGGTCCAAAATGATGAGAAACGAGGCTAACTTTTTTTTTCAAAATTTCAAAAAACATGGGCTATAACCTTTCGTTTTTGTCATTTCGTCATTTTTTTCAAATCTTCAAAAATGATGAAAAACGGCGCGCTATAGTATGCCGTACGATATGGGCTATAGCCCATGGTCCAAAATGATGAGAAACGAGGCTAACTTTTTTTTTCAAAATTTCAAAAAACATGGGCTATAACCTTTCGTTTTTGTCATTTCGTAATTTTTTCAAATCTTTAAAAATGATGAAAAAACTGCGCGCTATAGTATGCCGTACGATATGGGCTATAGCCCATGGTCCAAAATGATGAGAAACGAGGCCAAATTTTTTTTTCAAAATTTCAAAAAACATGGGCTATAACCTTTCGTTTTTGTCATTTCGTCATTTTTTTCAAATCTTTAAAAATGATGAAAAACGGCGCGCTATAGTATGCCGTACGATATGGGCTATAGCCCATGGTCCAAAATGATGAGAAACGAGGCTAACTTTTTTTTTCAAAATTTCAAAAAACAGGGGCTATAACCTTTCGTCATTTCGTCATTTTTTTCAAATCTTTAAAATGATGAAAAACGGCGCGCTATAGAATGCCGTACGATATGGGCTATAGCCCATGGTCCAAAATGATGAGAAACGAGGCTAACTTTTTTTTTCAAAATTTCAAAAAACATGGGCTATAACCTTTCGTTTTTGTCATTTTGTCATTTTTTTCAAATCTTCAAAAATGATGAAAAACGGCGCGCTATAGTATGCCGTACGATATGGGCTATAGCCCATGGTCCAAAATGATGAGAAACGAGGCTAGCTTTTTTTTTCAAATTTTCAAAAAACATGGGCTATAACCTTTCGTTTTTGTCATTTCGTCATTTTTTTCAAATCTTCAAAAATGATGAAAAACGGCGCGCTATAGTATGCCGTACGATATGGGCTATAGCCCATGGTCCAAAATGATGAGAAAAGAGGCTAACTTTTTTTTTCAAAATTTCAAAAAACATGGGCTATAACCTTTCGTTTTTGTCATTTTGTCATTTTTTTCAAATCTTCAAAAATGATGAAAAACGGCGCGCTATAGTATGCCGTACGATATGGGCTATAGCCCATGGTCCAAAATGATGAGAAACGAGGCTAACTTTTTTTTTCAAAATTTCAAAAAACATGGGCTATAACCTTTCGTTTTTGTCATTTCGTAATTTTTTCAAATCTTTAAAAATGATGAAAAACGGCGCGCTATAGAATGCCGTACGATATGGGCTATAGCCCATGGTCCAAAATGATGAGAAACGAGGCTAACTTTTTTTTTCAAAATTTTAAAAAACATGGGCTATAACCTTTCGTTTTTGTCATTTTGTCATTTTTTTCAAATCTTCAAAAATGATGAAAAACGGCGCGCTATAGTATGCCGTACGATATGGGCTATAGCCCATGGTCCAAAATGATGAGAAACGAGGCTAACCTTTTTTTTCAAAATTTCAAAAAACATGGGCTATAACCTTTCGTTTTTGTCATTTCGTCATTTTTTTCAAATCTTCAAAAATGATGAAAAACGGCGCGCTATAGTATGCCGTACGATATGGGCTATAGCCCATGGTCCAAAATGATGAGAAACGAGGCTAACTTTTTTTTTCAAAATTTCAAAAAACATGGGCTATAACCTTTCGTTTTTGTCATTTTGTCATTTTTTTCAAATCTTCAAAAATGATGAAAAACGGCGCGCTATAGTATGCCGTACGATATGGGCTATAGCCCATGGTCCAAAATGATGAGAAACGAGGCTAACTTTTTTTTTCAAAATTTCAAAAAACATGGGCTATAACCTTTCGTTTTTGTCATTTTGTCATTTTTTTCAAATCTTCAAAAATGATGAAAAACGGCGCGCTATAGTATGCCGTACGATATGGGCTATAGCCCATGGTCCAAAATGATGAGAAACGAGGCTAACTTTTTTTTTCAAAATTTCAAAAAACATGGGCTATAACCTTTCGTTTTTGTCATTTCGTAATTTTTTTCAAATCTTTAAAAATGATGAAAAACGGCGCGCTATAGAATGCCGTACGATATGGGCTATAGCCCATGGTCCAAAATGATGAGAAACGAGGCTAACTTTTTTTTTCAAAATTTCAAAAAACATGGGCTATAACCTTTCGTTTTTGTCATTTCGTCATTTTTTTCAAATCTTCAAAAATGATGAAAAACGGCGCGCTATAGTATGCCGTACGATATGGGCTATAGCCCATGGTCCAAAATGATGAGAAACGAGGCTAACTTTTTTTTTCAAAATTTCAAAAAACATGGGCTATAACCTTTCGTTTTTGTCATTTTGTCATTTTTTTCAAATCTTCAAAAATGATGAAAAACGGCGCGCTATAGTATGCCGTACGATATGGGATATAGCCCATGGTCCAAAATGATGAGAAAGGAGGCTAACTTTTTTTTTCAAAATTTCAAAAAACATGGGCTATAACCTTTCGTTTTTGTCATTTCGTCATTTTTTTCAAATCTTCAAAAATGATGAAAAACGGCGCGCTATAGTATGCCGTACGATATGGGCTATAGCCCATGGTCCAAAATGATGAGAAACGAGGCTAACTTTTTTTTTCAAAATTTCAAAAAACATGGGCTATAACCTTTCGTTTTTGTCATTTTGTCATTTTTTCAAATCTTTAAAAATGATGAAAAACGGCGCGCTATAGTATGCCGTACGATATGGGCTATAGCCCATGGTCCAAAATGATGAGAAACGAGGCTAACTTTTTTTTTCAAAATTTCAAAAAACATGGGCTATAACCTTTCGTTTTTGTCATTTTGTCATTTTTTTCAAATCTTCAAAAATGATGAAAAACGGCGCGCTATAGTATGCCGTACGATATGGGCTATAGCCCATGGTCCAAAATGATGAGAAACGAGGCTAACTTTTTTTTTCAAATTTTCAAAAAACATGGGCTATAACCTTTCGTTTTTGTCATTTCGTCATTTTTTTCAAATCTTCAAAAATGATGAAAAACGGCGCGCTATAGTATGCCGTACGATATGGGCTATAGCCCATGGTCCAAAATGATGAGAAAAGAGGCTAACTTTTTTTTTCAAAATTTCAAAAAACATGGGCTATAACCTTTCGTTTTTGTCATTTCGTCATTTTTTTCAAATCTTCAAAAATGATGAAAAACGGCGCGCTATAGTATGCCTTACGATATGGGCTATAGCCCATGGTCCAAAATGATGAGAAACGAGGCTAACTTTTTTTTTCAAAATTTCAAAAAACATGGGCTATAACCTTTCGTTTTTGTCATTTCGTAATTTTTTCAAATCTTTAAAAATGATGAAAAACGGCGCGCTATAGTATGCCGTACGATATGGGCTATAGCCCATGGTCCAAAATGATGAGAAACGAGGCCAATTTTTTTTTTCAAAATTTCAAGAAACATGGGCTATAACCTTTCGTTTTTGTCATTTCGTCATTTTTTTCAAATCTTTAAAAATGATGAAAAACGGCACGCTATAGTATGCCGTACGATATGGGCTATAGCCCATGGTCCAAAATGATGAGAAACGAGGCTAACTTTTTTTTTCAAAATTTCAAAAAACATGGACTATAACCTTTCGTTTTTGTCATTTCGTCATTTTTTTCAAATCTTCAAAAATGATGAAAAACGGCGCGCTATAGTATGCCGTACGATATGGGCTATAGCCCATGGTCCAAAATGATGAGAAACGAGGCTAACTTTTTTTTTCAAAATTTCAAAAAACATGGGCTATAACCTTTCGTTTTTGTCATTTTGTCATTTTTTTCAAATCTTCAAAAATGATGAAAAACGGCGCGCTATAGTATGCCGTACGATATGGGATATAGCCCATGGTCCAAAATGATGAGAAAGGAGGCTAACTTTTTTTTTCAAAATTTCAAAAAACATGGGCTATAACCTTTCGTTTTTGTCATTTCGTCATTTTTTTCAAATCTTCAAAAATGATGAAAAACGGCGCGCTATAGTATGCCGTACGATATGGGCTATAGCCCATGGTCCAAAATGATGAGAAACGAGGCTAACTTTTTTTTTCAAAATTTCAAAAAACATGGGCTATAACCTTTCGTTTTTGTCATTTTGTCATTTTTTCAAATCTTTAAAAATGATGAAAAACGGCGCGCTATAGTATGCCGTACGATATGGGCTATAGCCCATGGTCCAAAATGATGAGAAACGAGGCTAACTTTTTTTTTCAAAATTTCAAAAAACATGGGCTATAACCTTTCGTTTTTGTCATTTTGTCATTTTTTTCAAATCTTCAAAAATGATGAAAAACGGCGCGCTATAGTATGCCGTACGATATGGGCTATAGCCCATGGTCCAAAATGATGAGAAACGAGGCTAACTTTTTTTTTCAAATTTTCAAAAAACATGGGCTATAACCTTTCGTTTTTGTCATTTCGTCATTTTTTTCAAATCTTCAAAAATGATGAAAAACGGCGCGCTATAGTATGCCGTACGATATGGGCTATAGCCCATGGTCCAAAATGATGAGAAAAGAGGCTAACTTTTTTTTTCAAAATTTCAAAAAACATGGGCTATAACCTTTCGTTTTTGTCATTTCGTCATTTTTTTCAAATCTTCAAAAATGATGAAAAACGGCGCGCTATAGTATGCCTTACGATATGGGCTATAGCCCATGGTCCAAAATGATGAGAAACGAGGCTAACTTTTTTTTTCAAAATTTCAAAAAACATGGGCTATAACCTTTCGTTTTTGTCATTTCGTAATTTTTTCAAATCTTTAAAAATGATGAAAAACGGCGCGCTATAGTATGCCGTACGATATGGGCTATAGCCCATGGTCCAAAATGATGAGAAACGAGGCCAATTTTTTTTTTCAAAATTTCAAGAAACATGGGCTATAACCTTTCGTTTTTGTCATTTCGTCATTTTTTTCAAATCTTTAAAAATGATGAAAAACGGCACGCTATAGTATGCCGTACGATATGGGCTATAGCCCATGGTCCAAAATGATGAGAAACGAGGCTAACTTTTTTTTTCAAAATTTCAAAAAACATGGACTATAACCTTTCGTTTTTGTCATTTCGTCATTTTTTTCAAATCTTCAAAAATGATGAAAAACGGCGCGCTATAGTATGCCGTACGATATGGGCTATAGCCCATGGTCCAAAATGATGAGAAACGAGGCTAACTTTTTTTTTCAAAATTTCAAAAAACATGGGCTATAACCTTTCGTTTTTGTCATTTCGTCATTTTTTTCAAATCTTCAAAAATGATGAAAAACGGCGCGCTATAGTATGCCGTACGATATGGGCTATAGCCCATGGTCCAAAATGATGAGAAACGAGGCTAACTTTTTTTTTCAAAATTTCAAAAAACATGGGCTATAACCTTTCGTTTTTGTCATTTCGTAATTTTTTCAAATCTTTAAAAATGATGAAAAACGGCGCGCTATAGTATGCCGTACGATATGGGCTATAGCCCATGGTCCAAAATGATGAGAAACGAGGCTAACTTTTTTTTTCAAAATTTCAAAAAACATGGGCTATAACCTTTCGTTTTTGTCATTTTGTCATTTTTTTCAAATCTTCAAAAATGATGAAAAACGGCGCGCTATAGTATGCCGTACGATATGGGCTATAGCCCATGGTCCAAAATGATGAGAAACGAGGCTAACTTTTTTTTTCAAATTTTCAAAAAACATGGGCTATAACCTTTCGTTTTTGTCATTTCGTCATTTTTTTCAAATCTTCAAAAATGATGAAAAACGGCGCGCTATAGTATGCCGTACGATATGGGCTATAGCCCATGGTCCAAAATGATGAGAAAAGAGGCTAACTTTTTTTTTCAAAATTTCAAAAAACATGGGCTATAACCTTTCGTTTTTGTCATTTCGTCATTTTTTTCAAATCTTCAAAAATGATGAAAAACGGCGCGCTATAGTATGCCTTACGATATGGGCTATAGCCCATGGTCCAAAATGATGAGAAACGAGGCTAACTTTTTTTTTCAAAATTTCAAAAAACATGGGCTATAACCTTTCGTTTTTGTCATTTCGTAATTTTTTTCAAATCTTTAAAAATGACGAAAAACGGCGCGCTATAGAATGCCGTACGATATGGGCTATAGCCCATGGTCCAAAATGATGAGAAACGAGGCTAACTTTTTTTTTCAAAATTTCAAAAAACATGGGCTATAACCTTTCGTTTTTGTCATTTTGTCATTTTTTTCAAATCTTCAAAAATGATGAAAAACGGCGCGCTATAGTATGCCGTACGATATGGGCTATAGCCCATGGTCCAAAATGATGAGAAACGAGGCTAACTTTTTTTTTCAAAATTTCAAAAAACATGGGCTATAACCTTTCGTTTTTGTCATTTCGTCATTTTTTTCAAATCTTCAAAAATGATGAAAAACGGCGCGCTATAGTATGCCGTACGATATGGGCTATAGCCCATGGTCCAAAATGATGAGAAACGAGGCTAACTTTTTTTTTCAAAATTTCAAAAAACATGGGCTATAACCTTTCGTTTTTGTCATTTCGTAATTTTTTTCAAATCTTTAAAAATGATGAAAAACGGCGCGCTATAAAATGCCGTACGATATGGGCTATAGCCCATGGTCCAAAATGATGAGAAACGAGGCTAACTTTTTTTTTCAAAATTTCAAAAAACATGGGCTATAACCTTTCGTTTTTGTCATTTTGTCATTTTTTTCAAATCTTCAAAAATGATGAAAAACGGCGCGCTATAGTATGCCGTACGATATGGGCTATAGCCCATGGTCCAAAATGATGAGAAACGAGGGTAACTTTTTTTTTCAAAATTTCAAAAAACATGGGCTATAACCTTTCGTTTTTGTCATTTCGTCATTTTTTTCAAATCTTCAAAAATGATGAAAAACGGCGCGCTATAGTATGCCGTACGATATGGGCTATAGCCCATGGTCCAAAATGATGAGAAACGAGGCTAACTTTTTTTTTCAAAATTTCAAAAAACATGGGCTATAACCTTTCGTTTTTGTCATTTCGTAATTTTTTTTAAAATCTTTAAAAATGCTGAAAAACGGCGCGCTATAGAATGCCGTACGATATGGGCTATAGCCCATGGTCCAAAATGATGAGAAACGAGGCTAACTTTTTTTTTCAAAATTTCAAAAAACATGGGCTATAACCTTTCGTTTTTGTCATTTTGTCATTTTTTTCAAATCTTCAAAAATGATGAAAAACGGCGCGCTATAGTATGCCGTACGATATGGGCTATAGCCCATGGTCCAAAATGATGAGAAACGAGGCTAACTTTTTTTTTCAAAATTTCAAAAAACATGGGCTATAACCTTTCGTTTTTGTCATTTCGTCATTTTTTTTAAATCTTCAAAAATGATGAAAAACGGCGCGCTATAGTATGCCGTACGATATGGGCTATAGCCCATGGTCCAAAATGATGAGAAACGAGGCTAACTTTTTTTTTCAAAATTTCAAAAAACATGGGCTATAACCTTTCGTTTTTGTCATTTCGTCATTTTTTTCAAATCTTCAAAAATGATGAAAAACGGCGCGCTATAGTATGCCGTACGATATGGGCTATAGCCCATGGTCCAAAATGATGAGAAACGAGGCTAACTTTTTTTTTCAAAATTTCAAAAAACATGGGCTATAACCTTTCGTTTTTGTCATTTTGTCATTTTTTTCAAATCTTCAAAAATGATGAAAAACGGCGCGCTATAGTATGCCGTACGATATGGGCTATAGCCCATGGTCCAAAATGATGAGAAACGAGGCTAACTTTTTTTTTCAAATTTTCAAAAAACATGGGCTATAACCTTTCGTTTTTGTCATTTCGTCATTTTTTTCAAATCTTCAAAAATGATGAAAAACGGCGCGCTATAGTATGCCGTACGATATGGGCTATAGCCCATGGTCCAAAATGATGAGAAAAGAGGCTAACTTTTTTTTTCAAAATTTCAAAAAACATGGGCTATAACCTTTCGTTTTTGTCATTTTGTCATTTTTTTCAAATCTTCAAAAATGATGAAAAACGGCGCGCTATAGTATGCCGTACGATATGGGCTATAGCCCATGGTCCAAAATGATGAGAAACGAGGCTAACTTTTTTTTTCAAAATTTCAAAAAACATGGGCTATAACCTTTCGTTTTTGTCATTTCGTCATTTTTTTCAAATCTTCAAAAATGATGAAAAACGGCGCGCTATAGTATGCCGTACGATATGGGCTATAGCCCATGGTCCAAAATGATGAGAAACGAGGCTAACTTTTTTTTTCAAAATTTCAAAAAACATGGGCTATAACCTTTCGTTTTTGTCATTTCGTAATTTTTTTCAAATCTTTAAAAATGATGAAAAACGGCGCGCTATAAAATGCCGTACGATATGGGCTATAGCCCATGGTCCAAAATGATGAGAAACGAGGCTAACTTTTTTTTTCAAAATTTCAAAAAACATGGGCTATAACCTTTCGTTTTTGTCATTTTGTCATTTTTTTCAAATCTTCAAAAATGATGAAAAACGGCGCGCTATAGTATGCCGTACGATATGGGCTATAGCCCATGGTCCAAAATGATGAGAAACGAGGGTAACTTTTTTTTTCAAAATTTCAAAAAACATGGGCTATAACCTTTCGTTTTTGTCATTTCGTCATTTTTTTCAAATCTTCAAAAATGATGAAAAACGGCGCGCTATAGTATGCCGTACGATATGGGCTATAGCCCATGGTCCAAAATGATGAGAAACGAGGCTAACTTTTTTTTTCAAAATTTCAAAAAACATGGGCTATAACCTTTCGTTTTTGTCATTTCGTAATTTTTTTTAAAATCTTTAAAAATGCTGAAAAACGGCGCGCTATAGAATGCCGTACGATATGGGCTATAGCCCATGGTCCAAAATGATGAGAAACGAGGCTAACTTTTTTTTTCAAAATTTCAAAAAACATGGGCTATAACCTTTCGTTTTTGTCATTTTGTCATTTTTTTCAAATCTTCAAAAATGATGAAAAACGGCGCGCTATAGTATGCCGTACGATATGGGCTATAGCCCATGGTCCAAAATGATGAGAAACGAGGCTAACTTTTTTTTTCAAAATTTCAAAAAACATGGGCTATAACCTTTCGTTTTTGTCATTTCGTCATTTTTTTTAAATCTTCAAAAATGATGAAAAACGGCGCGCTATAGTATGCCGTACGATATGGGCTATAGCCCATGGTCCAAAATGATGAGAAACGAGGCTAACTTTTTTTTTCAAAATTTCAAAAAACATGGGCTATAACCTTTCGTTTTTGTCATTTCGTCATTTTTTTCAAATCTTCAAAAATGATGAAAAACGGCGCGCTATAGTATGCCGTACGATATGGGCTATAGCCCATGGTCCAAAATGATGAGAAACGAGGCTAACTTTTTTTTTCAAAATTTCAAAAAACATGGGCTATAACCTTTCGTTTTTGTCATTTTGTCATTTTTTTCAAATCTTCAAAAATGATGAAAAACGGCGCGCTATAGTATGCCGTACGATATGGGCTATAGCCCATGGTCCAAAATGATGAGAAACGAGGCTAACTTTTTTTTTCAAATTTTCAAAAAACATGGGCTATAACCTTTCGTTTTTGTCATTTCGTCATTTTTTTCAAATCTTCAAAAATGATGAAAAACGGCGCGCTATAGTATGCCGTACGATATGGGCTATAGCCCATGGTCCAAAATGATGAGAAAAGAGGCTAACTTTTTTTTTCAAAATTTCAAAAAACATGGGCTATAACCTTTCGTTTTTGTCATTTCGTCATTTTTTTCAAATCTTCAAAAATGATGAAAAACGGCGCGCTATAGTATGCCTTACGATATGGGCTATAGCCCATGGTCCAAAATGATGAGAAACGAGGCTAACTTTTTTTTTCAAAATTTCAAAAAACATGGGCTATAACCTTTCGTTTTTGTCATTTCGTAATTTTTTCAAATCTTTAAAAATGATGAAAAACGGCGCGCTATAGTATGCCGTACGATATGGGCTATAGCCCATGGTCCAAAATGATGAGAAACGAGGCCAATTTTTTTTTTCAAAATTTCAAGAAACATGGGCTATAACCTTTCGTTTTTGTCATTTCGTCATTTTTTTCAAATCTTTAAAAATGATGAAAAACGGCACGCTATAGTATGCCGTACGATATGGGCTATAGCCCATGGTCCAAAATGATGAGAAACGAGGCTAACTTTTTTTTTCAAAATTTCAAAAAACATGGACTATAACCTTTCGTTTTTGTCATTTCGTCATTTTTTTCAAATCTTCAAAAATGATGAAAAACGGCGCGCTATAGTATGCCGTACGATATGGGCTATAGCCCATGGTCCAAAATGATGAGAAACGAGGCTAACTTTTTTTTTCAAAATTTCAAAAAACATGGGCTATAACCTTTCGTTTTTGTCATTTCGTCATTTTTTTCAAATCTTCAAAAATGATGAAAAACGGCGCGCTATAGTATGCCGTACGATATGGGCTATAGCCCATGGTCCAAAATGATGAGAAACGAGGCTAACTTTTTTTTTCAAAATTTCAAAAAACATGGGCTATAACCTTTCGTTTTTGTCATTTCGTAATTTTTTCAAATCTTTAAAAATGATGAAAAACGGCGCGCTATAGTATGCCGTACGATATGGGCTATAGCCCATGGTCCAAAATGATGAGAAACGAGGCTAACTTTTTTTTTCAAAATTTCAAAAAACATGGGCTATAACCTTTCGTTTTTGTCATTTTGTCATTTTTTTCAAATCTTCAAAAATGATGAAAAACGGCGCGCTATAGTATGCCGTACGATATGGGCTATAGCCCATGGTCCAAAATGATGAGAAACGAGGCTAACTTTTTTTTTCAAATTTTCAAAAAACATGGGCTATAACCTTTCGTTTTTGTCATTTCGTCATTTTTTTCAAATCTTCAAAAATGATGAAAAACGGCGCGCTATAGTATGCCGTACGATATGGGCTATAGCCCATGGTCCAAAATGATGAGAAAAGAGGCTAACTTTTTTTTTCAAAATTTCAAAAAACATGGGCTATAACCTTTCGTTTTTGTCATTTCGTCATTTTTTTCAAATCTTCAAAAATGATGAAAAACGGCGCGCTATAGTATGCCTTACGATATGGGCTATAGCCCATGGTCCAAAATGATGAGAAACGAGGCTAACTTTTTTTTTCAAAATTTCAAAAAACATGGGCTATAACCTTTCGTTTTTGTCATTTCGTAATTTTTTTCAAATCTTTAAAAATGACGAAAAACGGCGCGCTATAGAATGCCGTACGATATGGGCTATAGCCCATGGTCCAAAATGATGAGAAACGAGGCTAACTTTTTTTTTCAAAATTTCAAAAAACATGGGCTATAACCTTTCGTTTTTGTCATTTTGTCATTTTTTTCAAATCTTCAAAAATGATGAAAAACGGCGCGCTATAGTATGCCGTACGATATGGGCTATAGCCCATGGTCCAAAATGATGAGAAACGAGGCTAACTTTTTTTTTCAAAATTTCAAAAAACATGGGCTATAACCTTTCGTTTTTGTCATTTCGTCATTTTTTTCAAATCTTCAAAAATGATGAAAAACGGCGCGCTATAGTATGCCGTACGATATGGGCTATAGCCCATGGTCCAAAATGATGAGAAACGAGGCTAACTTTTTTTTTCAAAATTTCAAAAAACATGGGCTATAACCTTTCGTTTTTGTCATTTCGTAATTTTTTTCAAATCTTTAAAAATGATGAAAAACGGCGCGCTATAAAATGCCGTACGATATGGGCTATAGCCCATGGTCCAAAATGATGAGAAACGAGGCTAACTTTTTTTTTCAAAATTTCAAAAAACATGGGCTATAACCTTTCGTTTTTGTCATTTTGTCATTTTTTTCAAATCTTCAAAAATGATGAAAAACGGCGCGCTATAGTATGCCGTACGATATGGGCTATAGCCCATGGTCCAAAATGATGAGAAACGAGGGTAACTTTTTTTTTCAAAATTTCAAAAAACATGGGCTATAACCTTTCGTTTTTGTCATTTCGTCATTTTTTTCAAATCTTCAAAAATGATGAAAAACGGCGCGCTATAGTATGCCGTACGATATGGGCTATAGCCCATGGTCCAAAATGATGAGAAACGAGGCTAACTTTTTTTTTCAAAATTTCAAAAAACATGGGCTATAACCTTTCGTTTTTGTCATTTCGTAATTTTTTTTAAAATCTTTAAAAATGCTGAAAAACGGCGCGCTATAGAATGCCGTACGATATGGGCTATAGCCCATGGTCCAAAATGATGAGAAACGAGGCTAACTTTTTTTTTCAAAATTTCAAAAAACATGGGCTATAACCTTTCGTTTTTGTCATTTTGTCATTTTTTTCAAATCTTCAAAAATGATGAAAAACGGCGCGCTATAGTATGCCGTACGATATGGGCTATAGCCCATGGTCCAAAATGATGAGAAACGAGGCTAACTTTTTTTTTCAAAATTTCAAAAAACATGGGCTATAACCTTTCGTTTTTGTCATTTCGTCATTTTTTTTAAATCTTCAAAAATGATGAAAAACGGCGCGCTATAGTATGCCGTACGATATGGGCTATAGCCCATGGTCCAAAATGATGAGAAACGAGGCTAACTTTTTTTTTCAAAATTTCAAAAAACATGGGCTATAACCTTTCGTTTTTGTCATTTCGTCATTTTTTTCAAATCTTCAAAAATGATGAAAAACGGCGCGCTATAGTATGCCGTACGATATGGGCTATAGCCCATGGTCCAAAATGATGAGAAACGAGGCTAACTTTTTTTTTCAAAATTTCAAAAAACATGGGCTATAACCTTTCGTTTTTGTCATTTCGTCATTTTTTTCAAATCTTCAAAAATGATGAAAAACGGCGCGCTATAGTATGCCGTACGATATGGGCTATAGCCCATGGTCCAAAATGATGAGAAACGAGGCTAACTTTTTTTTTCAAAATTTCAAAAAACATGGGCTATAACCTTTCGTTTTTGTCATTTCGTAATTTTTTCAAATCTTTAAAAATGATGAAAAACGGCGCGCTATAGTATGCCGTACGATATGGGCTATAGCCCATGGTCCAAAATGATGAGAAACGAGGCCAATTTTTTTTTTCAAAATTTCAAGAAACATGGGCTATAACCTTTCGTTTTTGTCATTTCGTCATTTTTTTCAAATCTTTAAAAATGATGAAAAACGGCACGCTATAGTATGCCGTACGATATGGGCTATAGCCCATGGTCCAAAATGATGAGAAACGAGGCTAACTTTTTTTTTCAAAATTTCAAAAAACATGGACTATAACCTTTCGTTTTTGTCATTTCGTCATTTTTTTCAAATCTTCAAAAATGATGAAAAACGGCGCGCTATAGTATGCCGTACGATATGGGCTATAGCCCATGGTCCAAAATGATGAGAAACGAGGCTAACTTTTTTTTTCAAAATTTCAAAAAACATGGGCTATAACCTTTCGTTTTTGTCATTTCGTCATTTTTTTCAAATCTTCAAAAATGATGAAAAACGGCGCGCTATAGTATGCCGTACGATATGGGCTATAGCCCATGGTCCAAAATGATGAGAAACGAGGCTAACTTTTTTTTTCAAAATTTCAAAAAACATGGGCTATAACCTTTCGTTTTTGTCATTTCGTAATTTTTTCAAATCTTTAAAAATGATGAAAAACGGCGCGCTATAGTATGCCGTACGATATGGGCTATAGCCCATGGTCCAAAATGATGAGAAACGAGGCCAATTTTTTTTTTCAAAATTTCAAGAAACATGGGCTATAACCTTTCGTTTTTGTAATTTCGTCATTTTTTTCAAATCTTTAAAAATGATGAAAAACGGCGCGCTATAGTATGCCGTACGATATGGGCTATAGCCCATGGTCCAAAATGATGAGAAACGAGGCTAACTTTTTTTTTCAAAATTTCAAAAAACATGGGCTATAACCTTTCGTTTTTGTCATTTTGTCATTTTTTTCAAATCTTCAAAAATGATGAAAAACGGCGCGCTATAGTATGCCGTACGATATGGGCTATAGCCCATGGTCCAAAATGATGAGAAACGAGGCTAACTTTTTTTTTCAAAATTTCAAAAAACATGGGCTATAACCTTTCGTTTTTGTCATTTCGTCATTTTTTTTAAATCTTCAAAAATGATGAAAAACGGCGCGCTATAGTATGCCGTACGATATGGGCTATAGCCCATGGTCCAAAATGATGAGAAACGAGGCTAACTTTTTTTTTCAAAATTTCAAAAAACATGGGCTATAACCTTTCGTTTTTGTCATTTCGTCATTTTTTTCAAATCTTCAAAAATGATGAAAAACGGCGCGCTATAGTATGCCGTACGATATGGGCTATAGCCCATGGTCCAAAATGATGAGAAACGAGGCTAACTTTTTTTTTCAAAATTTCAAAAAACATGGGCTATAACCTTTCGTTTTTGTCATTTCGTCATTTTTTTCAAATCTTCAAAAATGATGAAAAACGGCGCGCTATAGTATGCCGTACGATATGGGCTATAGCCCATGGTCCAAAATGATGAGAAACGAGGCCAATTTTTTTTTTCAAAATTTCAAGAAACATGGGCTATAACCTTTCGTTTTTGTCATTTCGTCATTTTTTTCAAATCTTTAAAAATGATGAAAAACGGCGCGCTATAGTATGCCGTACGATATGGGCTATAGCCCATGGTCCAAAATGATGAGAAACGAGGCTAACTTTTTTTTTCAAAATTTCAAAAAACATGGGCTATAACCTTTCGTTTTTGTCATTTCGTCATTTTTTTCAAATCTTCAAAAATGATGAAAAACGGCGCGCTATAGTATGCCGTACGATATGGGCTATAGCCCATGGTCCAAAATGATGAGAAACGAGGCTAACTTTTTTTTTCAAAATTTCAAAAAACATGGGCTATAACCTTTCGTTTTTGTCATTTCGTCATTTTTTTCAAATCTTCAAAAATGATGAAAAACGGCGCGCTATAGTATGCCGTACGATATGGGCTATAGCCCATGGTCCAAAATGATGAGAAACGAGGCTAACTTTTTTTTTCAAAATTTCAAAAAACATGGGCTATAACCTTTCGTTTTTGTCATTTCGTCATTTTTTTCAAATCTTCAAAAATGATGAAAAACGGCGCGCTATAGTATGCCGTACGATATGGGCTATAGCCCATGGTCCAAAATGATGAGAAACGAGGCTAACTTTTTTTTTCAAAATTAAAAAAAACATGGGCTATAACCTTTCGTTTTTGTCATTTCGTCATTTTTTTCAAATCTTCAAAAATGATGAAAAACGGCGCGCTATAGTATGCCGTACGATATGGGCTATAGCCCATGGTCCAAAATGATGAGAAACGAGGCTAACTTTTTTTTTCAAAATTTCAAAAAACATGGGCTATAACCTTTCGTTTTTGTCATTTCGTAATTTTTTCAAATCTTTAAAAATGATGAAAAACGGCGCGCTATAGTATGCCGTACGATATGGGCTATAGCCCATGGTCCAAAATGATGAGAAACGAGGCTAACTTTTTTTTTCAAAATTTCAAAAAACATGGGCTATAACCTTTCGTTTTTGTCATTTTGTCATTTTTTTCAAATCTTCAAAAATGATGAAAAACGGCGCGCTATAGTATGCCGTACGATATGGGCTATAGCCCATGGTCCAAAATGATGAGAAACGAGGCTAACTTTTTTTTTCAAAATTTCAAAAAACATGGGCTATAACCTTTCGTTTTTGTCATTTCGTCATTTTTTTCAAATCTTCAAAAATGATGAAAAACGGCGCGCTATAGTATGCCGTACGATATGGGCTATAGCCCATGGTCCAAAATGATGAGAAACGAGGCTAACTTTTTTTTTCAAAATTTCAAAAAACATGGGCTATAACCTTTCGTTTTTGTCATTTCGTAATTTTTTCAAATCTTTAAAAATGATGAAAAACGGCGCGCTATAGTATGCCGTACGATATGGGCTATAGCCCATGGTCCAAAATGATGAGAAACGAGGCTAACGTTTTTTTTCAAAATTTCAAAAAACATGGGCTATAACCTTTCGTTTTTGTCATTTCGTCATTTTTTTCAAATCTTTAAAATGATGAAAAACGGCGCGCTATAGAATGCCGTACGATATGGGCTATAGCCCATGGTCCAAAATGATGAGAAACGAGGCTAACTTTTTTTTTCAAAATTTCAAAAAACATGGGCTATAACCTTTCGTTTTTGTCATTTTGTCATTTTTTTCAAATCTTCAAAAATGATGAAAAACGGCGCGCTATAGTATGCCGTACGATATGGGCTATAGCCCATGGTCCAAAATGATGAGAAACGAGGCTAACTTTTTTTTTCAAATTTTCAAAAAACATGGGCTATAACCTTTCGTTTTTGTCATTTCGTCATTTTTTTCAAATCTTCAAAAATGATGAAAAACGGCGCGCTATAGTATGCCGTACGATATGGGCTATAGCCCATGGTCCAAAATGATGAGAAAAGAGGCTAACTTTTTTTTTCAAAATTTCAAAAAACATGGGCTATAACCTTTCGTTTTTGTCATTTCGTAATTTTTTTCAAATCTTCAAAAATGATGAAAAACGGCGCGCTATAGTATGCCGTACGATATGGGCTATAGCCCATGGTCCAAAATGATGAGAAACGAGGCTAACTTTTTTTTTCAAAATTTCAAAAAACATGGGCTATAACCTTTCGTTTTTGTCATTTCGTAATTTTTTTCAAATCTTCAAAAATTATGAAAAACGGCGCGCTATAGTATGCCGTACGATATGGGCTATAGCCCATGGTCCAAAATGATGAGAAACGAGGCTAACTTTTTTTTTCAAAATTTCAAAAAACATGGGCTATAACCTTTCGTTTTTGTCATTTCGTAATTTTTTTCAAATCTTTAAAAATGATGAAAAAACGGCGCGCTATAGAATGCCGTACGATATGGGCTATAGCCCATGGTCCAAAATGATGAGAAACGAGGCTAACTTTTTTTTTCAAAATTTCAAAAAACATGGGCTATAACCTTTCGTTTTTGTCATTTCGTAATTTTTTTCAAATCTTTAAAAATTATGAAAAACGGCGCGCTATAGAATGCCGTACGATATGGGCTATAGCCCATGGTCCAAAATGATGAGAAACGAGGCTAACTTTTTTTTTTCAAAATTTCAAAAAACATGGGCTATAACCTTTCGTTTTTGTCATTTTGTCATTTTTTTCAAATCTTCAAAAATGATGAAAAACGGCGCGCTATAGTATGCCGTACGATATGGGCTATAGCCCATGGTCCAAAATGATGAGAAACGAGGCTAACTTTTTTTTTTCAAAATTTCAAAAAACATGGGCTATAACCTTTCGTTTTTGTCATTTCGTCATTTTTTTCAAATCTTCAAAAATGATGAAAAACGGCGCGCTATAGTATGCCGTACGATATGGGCTATAGCCCATGGTCCAAAATGATGAGAAACGAGGCTAACTTTTTTTTTCAAAATTTCAAAAAACATGGGCTATAACCTTTCGTTTTTGTCATTTCGTAATTTTTTCAAATCTTTAAAAATGATGAAAAACGGCGCGCTATAGTATGCCGTACGATATGGGCTATAGCCCATGGTCCAAAATGATGAGAAACGAGGCTAACTTTTTTTTTCAAAATTTCAAAAAACATGGGCTATAACCTTTCGTTTTTGTCATTTTGTCATTTTTTTCAAATCTTCAAAAATGATGAAAAACGGCGCGCTATAGTATGCCGTACGATATGGGCTATAGCCCATGGTCCAAAATGATGAGAAACGAGGCTAACTTTTTTTTTCAAAATTTCAAAAAACATGGGCTATAACCTTTCGTTTTTGTCATTTCGTCATTTTTTTCAAATCTTCAAAAATGATGAAAAACGGCGCGCTATAGTATGCCGTACGATATGGGCTATAGCCCATGGTCCAAAATGATGAGAAACGAGGCTAACTTTTTTTTTCAAAATTTCAAAAAACATGGGCTATAACCTTTCGTTTTTGTCATTTCGTAATTTTTTCAAATCTTTAAAAATGATGAAAAAACTGCGCGCTATAGTATGCCGTACGATATGGGCTATAGCCCATGGTCCAAAATGATGAGAAACGAGGCCAAATTTTTTTTTCAAAATTTCAAAAAACATGGGCTATAACCTTTCGTTTTTGTCATTTCGTCATTTTTTTCAAATCTTTAAAAATGATGAAAAACGGCGCGCTATAGTATGCCGTACGATATGGGCTATAGCCCATGGTCCAAAATGATGAGAAACGAGGCTAACTTTTTTTTTCAAAATTTCAAAAAACAGGGGCTATAACCTTTCGTCATTTCGTCATTTTTTTCAAATCTTTAAAATGATGAAAAACGGCGCGCTATAGAATGCCGTACGATATGGGCTATAGCCCATGGTCCAAAATGATGAGAAACGAGGCTAACTTTTTTTTTCAAAATTTCAAAAAACATGGGCTATAACCTTTCGTTTTTGTCATTTTGTCATTTTTTTCAAATCTTCAAAAATGATGAAAAACGGCGCGCTATAGTATGCCGTACGATATGGGCTATAGCCCATGGTCCAAAATGATGAGAAACGAGGCTAGCTTTTTTTTTCAAATTTTCAAAAAACATGGGCTATAACCTTTCGTTTTTGTCATTTCGTCATTTTTTTCAAATCTTCAAAAATGATGAAAAACGGCGCGCTATAGTATGCCGTACGATATGGGCTATAGCCCATGGTCCAAAATGATGAGAAAAGAGGCTAACTTTTTTTTTCAAAATTTCAAAAAACATGGGCTATAACCTTTCGTTTTTGTCATTTTGTCATTTTTTTCAAATCTTCAAAAATGATGAAAAACGGCGCGCTATAGTATGCCGTACGATATGGGCTATAGCCCATGGTCCAAAATGATGAGAAACGAGGCTAACTTTTTTTTTCAAAATTTCAAAAAACATGGGCTATAACCTTTCGTTTTTGTCATTTTGTCATTTTTTTCAAATCTTCAAAAATGATGAAAAACGGCGCGCTATAGTATGCCGTACGATATGGGCTATAGCCCATGGTCCAAAATGATGAGAAACGAGGCTAACTTTTTTTTTCAAAATTTCAAAAAACATGGGCTATAACCTTTCGTTTTTGTCATTTTGTCATTTTTTTCAAATCTTCAAAAATGATGAAAAACGGCGCGCTATAGTATGCCGTACGATATGGGATATAGCCCATGGTCCAAAATGATGAGAAAGGAGGCTAACTTTTTTTTTCAAAATTTCAAAAAACATGGGCTATAACCTTTCGTTTTTGTCATTTCGTCATTTTTTTCAAATCTTCAAAAATGATGAAAAACGGCGCGCTATAGTATGCCGTACGATATGGGCTATAGCCCATGGTCCAAAATGATGAGAAACGAGGCTAACTTTTTTTTTCAAAATTTCAAAAAACATGGGCTATAACCTTTCGTTTTTGTCATTTTGTCATTTTTTCAAATCTTTAAAAATGATGAAAAACGGCGCGCTATAGTATGCCGTACGATATGGGCTATAGCCCATGGTCCAAAATGATGAGAAACGAGGCTAACTTTTTTTTTCAAAATTTCAAAAAACATGGGCTATAACCTTTCGTTTTTGTCATTTTGTCATTTTTTTCAAATCTTCAAAAATGATGAAAAACGGCGCGCTATAGTATGCCGTACGATATGGGCTATAGCCCATGGTCCAAAATGATGAGAAACGAGGCTAACTTTTTTTTTCAAATTTTCAAAAAACATGGGCTATAACCTTTCGTTTTTGTCATTTCGTCATTTTTTTCAAATCTTCAAAAATGATGAAAAACGGCGCGCTATAGTATGCCGTACGATATGGGCTATAGCCCATGGTCCAAAATGATGAGAAAAGAGGCTAACTTTTTTTTTCAAAATTTCAAAAAACATGGGCTATAACCTTTCGTTTTTGTCATTTCGTCATTTTTTTCAAATCTTCAAAAATGATGAAAAACGGCGCGCTATAGTATGCCTTACGATATGGGCTATAGCCCATGGTCCAAAATGATGAGAAACGAGGCTAACTTTTTTTTTCAAAATTTCAAAAAACATGGGCTATAACCTTTCGTTTTTGTCATTTCGTAATTTTTTTCAAATCTTTAAAAATGACGAAAAACGGCGCGCTATAGAATGCCGTACGATATGGGCTATAGCCCATGGTCCAAAATGATGAGAAACGAGGCTAACTTTTTTTTTCAAAATTTCAAAAAACATGGGCTATAACCTTTCGTTTTTGTCATTTTGTCATTTTTTTCAAATCTTCAAAAATGATGAAAAACGGCGCGCTATAGTATGCCGTACGATATGGGCTATAGCCCATGGTCCAAAATGATGAGAAACGAGGCTAACTTTTTTTTTCAAAATTTCAAAAAACATGGGCTATAACCTTTCGTTTTTGTCATTTCGTCATTTTTTTCAAATCTTCAAAAATGATGAAAAACGGCGCGCTATAGTATGCCGTACGATATGGGCTATAGCCCATGGTCCAAAATGATGAGAAACGAGGCTAACTTTTTTTTTCAAAATTTCAAAAAACATGGGCTATAACCTTTCGTTTTTGTCATTTCGTAATTTTTTTCAAATCTTTAAAAATGATGAAAAACGGCGCGCTATAAAATGCCGTACGATATGGGCTATAGCCCATGGTCCAAAATGATGAGAAACGAGGCTAACTTTTTTTTTCAAAATTTCAAAAAACATGGGCTATAACCTTTCGTTTTTGTCATTTTGTCATTTTTTTCAAATCTTCAAAAATGATGAAAAACGGCGCGCTATAGTATGCCGTACGATATGGGCTATAGCCCATGGTCCAAAATGATGAGAAACGAGGGTAACTTTTTTTTTCAAAATTTCAAAAAACATGGGCTATAACCTTTCGTTTTTGTCATTTCGTCATTTTTTTCAAATCTTCAAAAATGATGAAAAACGGCGCGCTATAGTATGCCGTACGATATGGGCTATAGCCCATGGTCCAAAATGATGAGAAACGAGGCTAACTTTTTTTTTCAAAATTTCAAAAAACATGGGCTATAACCTTTCGTTTTTGTCATTTCGTAATTTTTTTAAAAATCTTTAAAAATGCTGAAAAACGGCGCGCTATAGAATGCCGTACGATATGGGCTATAGCCCATGGTCCAAAATGATGAGAAACGAGGCTAACTTTTTTTTTCAAAATTTCAAAAAACATGGGCTATAACCTTTCGTTTTTGTCATTTTGTCATTTTTTTCAAATCTTCAAAAATGATGAAAAACGGCGCGCTATAGTATGCCGTACGATATGGGCTATAGCCCATGGTCCAAAATGATGAGAAACGAGGCTAACTTTTTTTTTCAAAATTTCAAAAAACATGGGCTATAACCTTTCGTTTTTGTCATTTCGTCATTTTTTTTAAATCTTCAAAAATGATGAAAAACGGCGCGCTATAGTATGCCGTACGATATGGGCTATAGCCCATGGTCCAAAATGATGAGAAACGAGGCTAACTTTTTTTTTCAAAATTTCAAAAAACATGGGCTATAACCTTTCGTTTTTGTCATTTCGTCATTTTTTTCAAATCTTCAAAAATGATGAAAAACGGCGCGCTATAGTATGCCGTACGATATGGGCTATAGCCCATGGTCCAAAATGATGAGAAACGAGGCTAACTTTTTTTTTCAAAATTTCAAAAAACATGGGCTATAACCTTTCGTTTTTGTCATTTCGTCATTTTTTTCAAATCTTCAAAAATGATGAAAAACGGCGCGCTATAGTATGCCGTACGATATGGGCTATAGCCCATGGTCCAAAATGATGAGAAACGAGGCTAACTTTTTTTTTCAAAATTTCAAAAAACATGGGCTATAACCTTTCGTTTTTGTCATTTCGTAATTTTTTCAAATCTTTAAAAATGATGAAAAACGGCGCGCTATAGTATGCCGTACGATATGGGCTATAGCCCATGGTCCAAAATGATGAGAAACGAGGCCAATTTTTTTTTTCAAAATTTCAAGAAACATGGGCTATAACCTTTCGTTTTTGTCATTTCGTCATTTTTTTCAAATCTTTAAAAATGATGAAAAACGGCACGCTATAGTATGCCGTACGATATGGGCTATAGCCCATGGTCCAAAATGATGAGAAACGAGGCTAACTTTTTTTTTCAAAATTTCAAAAAACATGGACTATAACCTTTCGTTTTTGTCATTTCGTCATTTTTTTCAAATCTTCAAAAATGATGAAAAACGGCGCGCTATAGTATGCCGTACGATATGGGCTATAGCCCATGGTCCAAAATGATGAGAAACGAGGCTAACTTTTTTTTTCAAAATTTCAAAAAACATGGGCTATAACCTTTCGTTTTTGTCATTTCGTCATTTTTTTCAAATCTTCAAAAATGATGAAAAACGGCGCGCTATAGTATGCCGTACGATATGGGCTATAGCCCATGGTCCAAAATGATGAGAAACGAGGCTAACTTTTTTTTTCAAAATTTCAAAAAACATGGGCTATAACCTTTCGTTTTTGTCATTTCGTAATTTTTTCAAATCTTTAAAAATGATGAAAAACGGCGCGCTATAGTATGCCGTACGATATGGGCTATAGCCCATGGTCCAAAATGATGAGAAACGAGTCCAATTTTTTTTTTCAAAATTTCAAGAAACATGGGCTATAACCTTTCGTTTTTGTCATTTCGTCATTTTTTTCAAATCTTTAAAAATGATGAAAAACGGCGCGCTATAGTATGCCGTACGATATGGGCTATAGCCCATGGTCCAAAATGATGAGAAACGAGGCTAACTTTTTTTTTCAAAATTTCAAAAAACATGGGCTATAACCTTTCGTTTTTGTCGTTTTTGTCATTTTTTTCAAATCTTCAAAAATGATGAAAAACGGCGCGCTATAGTATGCCGTACGATATGGGCTATAGCCCATGGTCCAAAATGATGAGAAACGAGGCTAACTTTTTTTTTCAAAATTTCAAAAAACATGGGCTATAACCTTTCGTTTTTGTCATTTCGTCATTTTTTTTAAATCTTCAAAAATGATGAAAAACGGCGCGCTATAGTATGCCGTACGATATGGGCTATAGCCCATGGTCCAAAATGATGAGAAACGAGGCTAACTTTTTTTTTCAAAATTTCAAAAAACATGGGCTATAACCTTTCGTTTTTGTCATTTCGTCATTTTTTTCAAATCTTCAAAAATGATGAAAAACGGCGCGCTATAGTATGCCGTACGATATGGGCTATAGCCCATGGTCCAAAATGATGAGAAACGAGGCTAACTTTTTTTTTCAAAATTTCAAAAAACATGGGCTATAACCTTTCGTTTTTGTCATTTCGTCATTTTTTTCAAATCTTCAAAAATGATGAAAAACGGCGCGCTATAGTATGCCGTACGATATGGGCTATAGCCCATGGTCCAAAATGATGAGAAACGAGGCCAATTTTTTTTTTCAAAATTTCAAGAAACATGGGCTATAACCTTTCGTTTTTGTCATTTCGTCATATTTTTCAAATCTTTAAAAATGATGAAAAACGGCGCGCTATAGTATGCCGTACGATATGGGCTATAGCCCATGGTCCAAAATGATGAGAAACGAGGCTAACTTTTTTTTTCAAAATTTCAAAAAACATGGGCTATAACCTTTCGTTTTTGTCATTTCGTCATTTTTTTCAAATCTTCAAAAATGATGAAAAACGGCGCGCTATAGTATGCCGTACGATATGGGCTATAGCCCATGGTCCAAAATGATGAGAAACGAGGCTAACTTTTTTTTTCAAAATTTCAAAAAACATGGGCTATAACCTTTCGTTTTTGTCATTTCGTAATTTTTTTCAAATCTTCAAAAATGATGAAAAACGGCGCGCTATAGTATGCCGTACGATATGGGCTATAGCCCATGGTCCAAAATGATGAGAAACGAGGCTAACTTTTTTTTTCAAAATTTCAAAAAACATGGGCTATAACCTTTCGTTTTTGTCATTTCGTAATTTTTTCAAATCTTTAAAAATGATGAAAAACGGCGCGCTATAGTATGCCGTACGATATGGGCTATAGCCCATGGTCCAAAATGATGAGAAACGAGGCCAATTTTTTTTTTCAAAATTTCAAGAAACATGGGCTATAACCTTTCGTTTTTGTCATTTCGTCATTTTTTTCAAATCTTTAAAAATGATGAAAAACGGCGCGCTATAGTATGCCGTACGATATGGGCTATAGCCCATGGTCCAAAATGATGAGAAACGAGGCTAACTTTTTTTTTCAAAATTTCAAAAAACATGGGCTATAACCTTTCGTTTTTGTCATTTCGTCATTTTTTTCAAATCTTCAAAAATGATGAAAAACGGCGCGCTATAGTATGCCGTACGATATGGGCTATAGCCCATGGTCCAAAAGGATGAGAAACGAGGCTAACTTTTTTTTTCAAAATTTCAAAAAACATGGGCTATAACCTTTCGTTTTTGTCATTTCGTCATTTTTTTCAAATCTTTAAAAATGATGAAAAACGGCGCGCTATAGAATGCCGTACGATATGGGCTATAGCCCATGGTACAAAATGATGAGAAACGAGGCTAACTTTTTTTTTCAAAATTTCAAAAAACATGGGCTATAACCTTTCGTTTTTGTCATTTTGTCATTTTTTTCAAATCTTCAAAAATGATGAAAAACGGCGCGCTATAGTATGCCGTACGATATGGGCTATAGCCCATGGTCCAAAATGATGAGAAACGAGGCTAACTTTTTTTTTCAAAATTTCAAAAAACATGGGCTATAACCTTTCGTTTTTGTCATTTCGTCATTTTTTTCAAATCTTCAAAAATGATGAAAAACGGCGCGCTATAGTATGCCGTACGATATGGGCTATAGCCCATGGTCCAAAATGATGAGAAACGAGGCTAACTTTTTTTTTCAAAATTTCAAAAAACATGGGCTATAACCTTTCGTTTTTGTCATTTCGTAATTTTTTTCAAATCTTTAAAAATGATGAAAAACGGCGCGCTATAAAATGCCGTACGATATGGGCTATAGCCCATGGTCCAAAATGATGAGAAACGAGGCTAACTTTTTTTTTCAAAATTTCAAAAAACATGGGCTATAACCTTTCGTTTTTGTCATTTTGTCATTTTTTTCAAATCTTCAAAAATGATGAAAAACGGCGCGCTATAGTATGCCGTACGATATGGGCTATAGCCCATGGTCCAAAATGATGAGAAACGAGGCTAACTTTTTTTTTCAAAATTTCAAAAAACATGGGCTATAACCTTTCGTTTTTGTCATTTCGTCATTTTTTTCAAATCTTCAAAAATGATGAAAAACGGCGCGCTATAGTATGCCGTACGATATGGGCTATAGCCCATGGTCCAAAATGATGAGAAACGAGGCTAACTTTTTTTTTCAAAATTTCAAAAAACATGGGCTATAACCTTTCGTTTTTGTCATTTCGTAAAAAAAATTCAAATCTTTAAAAATGATGAAAAACGGCGCGCTATAGAATGCCGTACGATATGGGCTATAGCCCATGGTCCAAAATGATGAGAAACGAGGCTAACTTTTTTTTTCAAAATTTCAAAAAACATGGGCTATAACCTTTCGTTTTTGTCATTTTGTCATTTTTTTCAAATCTTCAAAAATGATGAAAAACGGCGCGCTATAGTATGCCGTACGATATGGGCTATAGCCCATGGTCCAAAATGATGAGAAACGAGGCTAACTTTTTTTTTCAAAATTTCAAAAAACATGGGCTATAACCTTTCGTTTTTGTCATTTCGTCATTTTTTTCAAATCTTCAAAAATGATGTAAAACGGCGCGCTATAGTATGCCGTACGATATGGGCTATAGCCCATGGTCCAAAATGATGAGAAACGAGGCTAACTTTTTTTTTCAAAATTTCAAAAAACATGGGCTATAACCTTTCGTTTTTGTCATTTCGTCATTTTTTTCAAATCTTCAAAAATGATGAAAAACGGCGCGCTATAGTATGCCGTACGATATGGGCTATAGCCCATGGTCCAAAATGATGAGAAACGAGGCTAACTTTTTTTTTCAAAATTTCAAAAAACATGGGCTTTAACCTTTCGTTTTTGTCATTTCGTCATTTTTTTCAAATCTTCAAAAATGATGAAAAACGGCGCGCTATAGTATGCCGTACGATATGGGCTATAGCCCATGGTCCAAAATGATGAGATACGAGGCTAACTTTTTTTTTCAAAATTTCAAAAAACATGGGCTATAACCTTTCGTTTTTGTCATTTCGTAATTTTTTCAAATCTTTAAAAATGACGAAAAACGGCGCGCTATAGTATGCCGTACGATATGGGCTATAGCCCATGGTCCAAAATGATGAGAAACGAGGCCAATTTTTTTTTTCAAAATTTCAAGAAACATGGGCTATAACCTTTCGTTTTTGTCATTTCGTCATTTTTTTCAAATCTTTAAAAATGCTGAAAAACGGCGCGCTATAGTATGCCGTACGATATGGGCTATAGCCCATGGTCCAAAATGATGAGAAACGAGGCTAACTTTTTTTTTCAAAATTTCAAAAAACATGGGCTATAACCTTTCGTTTTTGTCATTTCGTCATTTTTTTCAAATCTTCAAAAATGATGAAAAACGGCGCGCTATAGTATGCCGTACGATATGGGCTATAGCCCATGGTCCAAAATGATGAGAAACGAGGCTAACTTTTTTTTTCAAAATTTCAAAAAACATGGGCTATAACCTTTCGTTTTTGTCATTTCGTCATTTTTTTCAAATCTTTAAAAATGATGAAAAACGGCGCGCTATAGAATGCCGTACGATATGGGCTATAGCCCATGGTCCAAAATGATGAGAAACGAGGCTAACTTTTTTTTTCAAAATTTCAAAAAACATGGGCTATAACCTTTCGTTTTTGTCATTTTGTCATTTTTTTCAAATCTTCAAAAATGATGAAAAACGGCGCGCTATAGTATGCCGTACGATATGGGCTATAGCCCATGGTCCAAAATGATGAGAAACGAGGCTAACTTTTTTTTTCAAAATTTCAAAAAACATGGGCTATAACCTTTCGTTTTTGTCATTTTGTCATTTTTTTCAAATCTTCAAAAATGATGAAAAACGGCGCGCTATAGTATGCCGTACGATATGGGCTATAGCCCATGGTCCAAAATGATGAGAAACGAGGCTAACTTTTTTTTTCAAAATTTCAAAAAACATGGGCTATAACCTTTCGTTTTTGTCATTTTGTCATTTTTTTCAAATCTTCAAAAATGATGAAAAACGGCGCGCTATAGTATGCCGTACGATATGGGCTATAGCCCATGGTCCAAAATGATGAGAAACGAGGCTAACTTTTTTTTTCAAAATTTCAAAAAACATGGGCTATAACCTTTCGTTTTTGTCATTTCGTCATTTTTTTCAAATCTTCAAAAATGATGAAAAACGGCGCGCTATAGAATGCCGTACGATATGGGCTATAGCCCATGGTCCAAAATGATGAGAAACGAGGCTAACTTTTTTTTTCAAAATTTCAAAAAACATGGGCTATAACCTTTCGTTTTTGTCATTTCGTCATTTTTTTCAAATCTTCAAAAATGATGAAAACGGCGCGCTATAGTATGCCGTACGATATGGGCTATAACCCATGGTCCAAAATGATGAGAAACGAGGCTAACTTTTTTTTTCAAAATTTCAAAAAACATGGGCTATAACCTTTCGTTTTTGTCATTTCGTAATTTTTTCAAATCTTTAAAAATGATGAAAAACGGCGCGCTATAGTATGCCGTACGATATGGGCTATAGCCCATGGTCCAAAATGATGAGAAACGAGGCCAATTTTTTTTTTCAAAATTTCAAGAAACATGGGCTATAACCTTTCGTTTTTGTCATTTCGTCATTTTTTTCAAATCTTTAAAAATTATGAAAAACGGCGCGCTATAGTATGCCGTACGATATGGGCTATAGCCCATGGTCCAAAATGATGAGAAACGAGGCTAACTTTTTTTTTCAAAATTTCAAAAAACATGGGCTATAACCTTTCGTTTTTGTCATTTCGTCATTTTTTTCAAATCTTCAAAAATGATGAAAAACGGCGCGCTATAGTATGCCGTACGATATGGGCTATAGCCCATGGTCCAAAATGATGAGAAACGAGGCTAACTATTTTTTTCAAAATTTCAAAAAACATGGGCTATAACCTTTCGTTTTTGTCATTTCGTCATTTTTTTCAAATCTTTAAAAATGATGAAAAACGGCGCGCTATAGAATGCCGTACGATATGGGCTATAGCCCATGGTCCAAAATGATGAGAAACGAGGCTAACTTTTTTTTTCAAAATTTCAAAAAACATGGGCTATAACCTTTCGTTTTTGTCATTTTGTCATTTTTTTCAAATCTTCAAAAATGATGAAAAACTGCGCGCTATAGTATGCCGTACGATATGGGCTATAGCCCATGGTCCAAAATGATGAGAAACGAGGCTAACTTTTTTTTTCAAATTTTCAAAAAACATGGGCTATAACCTTTCGTTTTTGTCATTTCGTCATTTTTTTCAAATCTTCAAAAATGATGAAAAACGGCGCGCTATAGTATGCCGTACGATATGGGCTATAGCCCATGGTCCAAAATGATGAGAAACGAGGCTAACTTTTTTTTTCAAAATTTCAAAAAACATGGGCTATAACCTTTCGTTTTTGTCATTTCGTAATTTTTTTCAAATCTTTAAAAATGATGAAAAACGGCGCGCTATAGAATGCCGTACGATATGGGCTATAGCCCATGGTCCAAAATGATGAGAAACGAGGCTAACTTTTTTTTTCAAAATTTCAAAAAACATGGGCTATAACCTTTCGTTTTTGTCATTTCGTAATTTTTTTCAAATCTTTAAAAATGATGAAAAACGGCGCGCTATAGTATGCCGTACGATATGGGCTATAGCCCATGGTCCAAAATGATGAGAAACGAGGCTAACTTTTTTTTCCAAAATTTCAAAAAACATGGGCTATAACCTTTCGTTTTTGTCATTTCGTAATTTTTTCAAATCTTTAAAAATGATGAAAAACGGCGCGCTATAGTATGCCGTACGATATGGGCTACAGCCCATGGTCCAAAATGATGAGAAACGAGGCCAATTTTTTTTTTCAAAATTTCAAGAAACATGGGCTATAACCTTTCGTTTTTGTCATTTCGTCATTTTTTTCAAATCTTTAAAAATGCTGAAAAACGGCGCGCTATAGTATGCCGTACGATATGGGCTATAGCCCATGGTCCAAAATGATGAGAAACGAGGCTAACTTTTTTTTTCAAAATTTCAAAAAACATGGGCTATAACCTTTCGTTTTTGTCATTTCGTCATTTTTTTCAAATCTTTAAAAATGATGAAAACGGCGCGCTATAGAATGCCGTACGATATGGGTTATAGCCCATGGTCCAAAATGATGAGAAACGAGGCTAACTTTTTTTTTCAAAATTTCAAAAAACATGGGCTATAACCTTTCGTTTTTGTCATTTCGTAATTTTTTTCAAATCTTTAAAAATGATGAAAAACGGCGCGCTATAGTATGCCGTACGATATGGGCTATAGCCCATGGTCCAAAATGATGAGAAACGAGGCTAACTTTTTTTTCCAAAATTTCAAAAAACATGGGCTATAACCTTTCGTTTTTGTCATTTCGTAATTTTTTCAAATCTTTAAAAATGATGAAAAACGGCGCGCTATAGTATGCCGTACGATATGGGCTATAGCCCATGGTCCAAAATGATGAGAAACGAGGCCAATTTTTTTTTTCAAAATTTCAAGAAACATGGGCTATAACCTTTCGTTTTTGTCATTTCGTCATTTTTTTCAAATCTTTAAAAATGCTGAAAAACGGCGCGCTATAGTATGCCGTACGATATGGGCTATAGCCCATGGTCCAAAATGATGAGAAACGAGGCTAACTTTTTTTTCAAAATTTCAAAAAACATGGGCTATAACCTTTCGTTTTTGTCATTTCGTCATTTTTTTCAAATCTTTAAAAATGCTGAAAAACGGCGCGCTATAGTATGCCGTACGATATGGGCTATAGCCCATGGTCCAAAATGATGAGAAACGAGGCTAACTTTTTTTTTCAAAATTTCAAAAAACATGGGCTATAACCTTTCGTTTTTGTCATTTCGTCATTTTTTTCAAATCTTTAAAAATGATGAAAAACGGCGCGCTATAGAATGCCGTACGATATGGGCTATAGCCCATGGTCCAAAATGATGAGAAACGAGGCTAACTTTTTTTTTCAAAATTTCAAGAAACATGGGCTATAACCTTTCGTTTTTGTCATTTCGTCATTTTTTTCAAATCTTTAAAAATGATGAAAAACGGCGCGCTATAGTATGCCGTACGATATGGGCTATAGCCCATGGTCCAAAATGATGAGAAACGAGGCTAACCTTTTTTTTCAAAATTTCAAAAAACATGGGCTATAACCTTTCGTTTTTGTCATTTCGTCATTTTTTTCAAATCTTCAAAAATGATGAAAAACGGCGCGCTATAGTATGCCGTACGATATGGGCTATAGCCCATGGTCCAAAAGGATGAGAAACGAGGCTAACTTTTTTTTTCAAAATTTCAAAAAACATGGGCTATAACCTTTCGTTTTTGTCATTTCGTCATTTTTTTCAAATCTTTAAAAATGATGAAAAACGGCGCGCTATAGAATGCCGTACGATATGGGCTATAGCCCATGGTCCAAAATGATGAGAAACGAGGCTAACTTTTTTTTTCAAAATTTCAAAAAACATGGGCTATAACCTTTCGTTTTTGTCATTTCGTCATTTTTTTCAAATCTTCAAAAATGATGAAAAACGGCGCGCTATAGTATGCCGTACGATATGGGCTATAGCCCATGGTCCAAAATGATGAGAAACGAGGCTAACTTTTTTTTTCAAAATTTCAAAAAACATGGGCTATAACCTTTCGTTTTTGTCATTTCGTAATTTTTTTCAAATCTTTAAAAATGATGAAAAACGGCGCGCTATAAAATGCCGTACGATATGGGCTATAGCCCATGGTCCAAAATGATGAGAAACGAGGCTAACTTTTTTTTTCAAAATTTCAAAAAACATGGGCTATAACCTTTCGTTTTTGTCATTTTGTCATTTTTTTCAAATCTTCAAAAATGATGAAAAACGGCGCGCTATAGTATGCCGTACGATATGGGCTATAGCCCATGGTCCAAAATGATGAGAAACGAGGCTAACTTTTTTTTTCAAAATTTCAAAAAACATGGGCTATAACCTTTCGTTTTTGTCATTTCGTAAAAAAAATTCAAATCTTTAAAAATGATGAAAAACGGCGCGCTATAGAATGCCGTACGATATGGGCTATAGCCCATGGTCCAAAATGATGAGAAACGAGGCTAACTTTTTTTTTCAAAATTTCAAAAAACATGGGCTATAACCTTTCGTTTTTGTCATTTTGTCATTTTTTTCAAATCTTCAAAAATGATGAAAAACGGCGCGCTATAGTATGCCGTACGATATGGGCTATAGCCCATGGTCCAAAATGATGAGAAACGAGGCTAACTTTTTTTTTCAAAATTTCAAAAAACATGGGCTATAACCTTTCGTTTTTGTCATTTCGTCATTTTTTTAAAATCTTCAAAAATGATGTAAAACGGCGCGCTATAGTATGCCGTACGATATGGGCTATAGCCCATGGTCCAAAATGATGAGAAACGAGGCTAACTTTTTTTTTCAAAATTTCAAAAAACATGGGCTTTAACCTTTCGTTTTTGTCATTTCGTCATTTTTTTCAAATCTTCAAAAATGATGAAAAACGGCGCGCTATAGTATGCCGTACGATATGGGCTATAGCCCATGGTCCAAAATGATGAGAAACGAGGCTAACTTTTTTTTTCAAAATTTCAAAAAACATGGGCTATAACCTTTCGTTTTTGTCATTTCGTAATTTTTTCAAATCTTTAAAAATGACCAAAAAACGGCGCGCTATAGTATGCCGTACGATATGGGCTATAGCCCATGGTCCAAAATGATGAGAAACGAGGCCAATTTTTTTTTTCAAAATTTCAAGAAACATGGGCTATAACCTTTCGTTTTTGTCATTTCGTCATTTTTTTCAAATCTTTAAAAATGCTGAAAAACGGCGCGCTATAGTATGCCGTACGATATGGGCTATAGCCCATGGTCCAAAATGATGAGAAACGAGGCTAACTTTTTTTTTCAAAATTTCAAAAAACATGGGCTATAACCTTTCGTTTTTGTCATTTCGTCATTTTTTTCAAATCTTCAAAAATGATGAAAAACGGCGCGCTATAGTATGCCGTACGATATGGGCTATAGCCCATGGTCCAAAATGATGAGAAACGAGGCTAACTTTTTTTTTCAAAATTTCAAAAAACATGGGCTATAACCTTTCGTTTTTGTCATTTCGTCATTTTTTTCAAATCTTTAAAAATGATGAAAAACGGCGCGCTATAGAATGCCGTACGATATGGGCTATAGCCCATGGTCCAAAATGATGAGAAACGAGGCTAACTTTTTTTTTCAAAATTTCAAAAAACATGGGCTATAACCTTTCGTTTTTGTCATTTTGTCATTTTTTTCAAATCTTCAAAAATGATGAAAAACGGCGCGCTATAGTATGCCGTACGATATGGGCTATAGCCCATGGTCCAAAATGATGAGAAACGAGGCTAACTTTTTTTTTCAAAATTTCAAAAAACATGGGCTATAACCTTTCGTTTTTGTCATTTCGTCATTTTTTTCAAATCTTCAAAAATGATGAAAAACGGCGCACTATAGTATGCCGTACGATATGGGCTATAGCCCATGGTCCAAAATGATGAGAAACGAGGCTAACTTTTTTTTTCAAAATTTCAAAAAACATGGGCTATAACCTTTCGTTTTTGTCATTTCGTAAAAAAAATTCAAATCTTTAAAAATGATGAAAAACGGCGCGCTATAGAATGCCGTACGATATGGGCTATAGCCCATGGTCCAAAATGATGAGAAACGAGGCTAACTTTTTTTTTCAAAATTTCAAAAAACATGGGCTATAACCTTTCGTTTTTGTCATTTTGTCATTTTTTTCAAATCTTCAAAAATGATGAAAAACGGCGCGCTATAGTATGCCGTACGATATGGGCTATAGCCCATGGTCCAAAATGATGAGAAACGAGGCTAACTTTTTTTTTCAAAATTTCAAAAAACATGGGCTATAACCTTTCGTTTTGGTCATTTCGTCATTTTTTTCAAATCTTTAAAAATGATGAAAAACGGCGCGCTATAGAATGCCGTACGATATGGGCTATAGCCCATGGTCCAAAATGATGAGAAACGAGGCTAACTTTTTTTTTCAAAATTTCAAAAAACATGGGCTATAACCTTTCGTTTTTGTCATTTCGTCATTTTTTTCAAATCTTCAAAAATGATGAAAACGGCGCGCTATAGTATGCCGTACGATATGGGCTATAGCCCATGGTCCAAAATGATGAGAAACGAGGCTAACTTTTTTTTTCAAAATTTCAAAAAACATGGGCTATAACCTTTCGTTTTTGTCATTTCGTAATTTTTTCAAATCTTTAAAAATGATGAAAAACGGCGCGCTATAGTATGCCGTACGATATGGGCTATAGCCCATGGTCCAAAATGATGAGAAACGAGGCCAATTTTTTTTTTCAAAATTTCAAGAAACATGGGCTATAACCTTTCGTTTTTGTCATTTCGTCATTTTTTTCAAATCTTTAAAAATTATGAAAAACGGCGCGCTATAGTATGCCGTACGATATGGGCTATAGCCCATGGTCCAAAATGATGAGAAACGAGGCTAACTTTTTTTTTCAAAATTTCAAAAAACATGGGCTATAACCTTTCGTTTTTGTCATTTCGTCATTTTTTTCAAATCTTCAAAAATGATGAAAAACGGCGCGCTATAGTATGCCGTACGATATGGGCTATAGCCCATGGTCCAAAATGATGAGAAACGAGGCTAACTTTTTTTTTCAAAATTTCAAAAAACATGGGCTATAACCTTTCGTTTTTGTCATTTCGTCATTTTTTTCAAATCTTTAAAAATGATGAAAAACGGCGCGCTATAGAATGCCGTACGATATGGGCTATAGCCCATGGTCCAAAATGATGAGAAACGAGGCTAACTTTTTTTTTCAAAATTTCAAAAAACATGGGCTATAACCTTTCGTTTTTGTCATTTTGTCATTTTTTTCAAATCTTCAAAAATGATGAAAAACGGCGCGCTATAGTATGCCGTACGATATGGGCTATAGCCCATGGTCCAAAATGATGAGAAACGAGGCTAACTTTTTTTTTCAAATTTTCAAAAAACATGGGCTATAACCTTTCGTTTTTGTCATTTCGTCATTTTTTTCAAATCTTCAAAAATGATGAAAAACGGCGCGCTATAGTATGCCGTACGATATGGGCTATAGCCCATGGTCCAAAATGATGAGAAACGAGGCTAACTTTTTTTTTCAAAATTTCAAAAAACATGGGCTATAACCTTTCGTTTTTGTCATTTCGTAATTTTTTCAAATCTTTAAAAATGATGAAAAACGGCGCGCTATAGTATGCCGTACGATATGGGCTATAGCCCATGGTCCAAAATGATGAGAAACGAGGCTAACTTTTTTTTTCAAAATTTCAAAAAACATGGGCTATAACCTTTCGTTTTTGTCATTTCGTAATTTTTTCAAATCTTTAAAAATGATGAAAAACGGCGCGCTATAGTATGCCGTACGATATGGGCTATAGCCCATGGTCCAAAATGATGAGAAACGAGGCCAATTTTTTTTTTCAAAATTTCAAGAAACATGGGCTATAACCTTTCGTTTTTGTCATTTCGTCATTTTTTTCAAATCTTTAAAAATGCTGAAAAACGGCGCGCTATAGTATGCCGTACGATATGGGCTATAGCCCATGGTCCAAAATGATGAGAAACGAGGCTAACTTTTTTTTTCAAAATTTCAAAAAACATGGGCTATAACCTTTCGTTTTTGTCATTTCGTCATTTTTTTCAAATCTTTAAAAATGCTGAAAAACGGCGCGCTATAGTATGCCGTACGATATGGGCTATAGCCCATGGTCCAAAATGATGAGAAACGAGGCTAACTTTTTTTTTCAAAATTTCAAAAAACATGGGCTATAACCTTTCGTTTTTGTCATTTCGTCATTTTTTTCAAATCTTTAAAAATGATGAAAAACGGCGCGCTATAGAATGCCGTACGATATGGGCTATAGCCCATGGTCCAAAATGATGAGAAACGAGGCTAACTTTTTTTTTCAAAATTTCAAGAAACATGGGCTATAACCTTTCGTTTTTGTCATTTCGTCATTTTTTTCAAATCTTTAAAAATGATGAAAAACGGCGCGCTATAGTATGCCGTACGATATGGGCTATAGCCCATGGTCCAAAATGATGAGAAACGAGGCTAACTTTTTTTTTCAAAATTTCAAAAAACATGGGCTATAACCTTTCGTTTTTGTCATTTCGTCATTTTTTTCAAATCTTCAAAAATGATGAAAAACGGCGCGCTATAGTATGCCGTACGATATGGGCTATAGCCCATGGTCCAAAAGGATGAGAAACGAGGCTAACTTTTTTTTTCAAAATTTCAAAAAACATGGGCTATAACCTTTCGTTTTTGTCATTTCGTCATTTTTTTCAAATCTTTAAAAATGATGAAAAACGGCGCGCTATAGAATGCCGTACGATATGGGCTATAGCCCATGGTACAAAATGATGAGAAACGAGGCTAACTTTTTTTTTCAAAATTTCAAAAAACATGGGCTATAACCTTTCGTTTTTGTCATTTTGTCATTTTTTTCAAATCTTCAAAAATGATGAAAAACGGCGCGCTATAGTATGCCGTACGATATGGGCTATAGCCCATGGTCCAAAATGATGAGAAACGAGGCTAACTTTTTTTTTCAAAATTTAAAAAAACATGGGCTATAACCTTTCGTTTTTGTCATTTCGTCATTTTTTTCAAATCTTCAAAAATGATGAAAAACGGCGCGCTATAGTATGCCGTACGATATGGGCTATAGCCCATGGTCCAAAATGATGAGAAACGAGGCTAACTTTTTTTTTCAAAATTTCAAAAAACATGGGCTATAACCTTTCGTTTTTGTCATTTCGTCATTTTTTTCAAATCTTTAAAAATGATGAAAAACGGCGCGCTATAAAATGCCCTACGATATGGGCTATAGCCCATGGTCCAAAATGATGAGAAACGAGGCTAACTTTTTTTTTCAAAATTTCAAAAAACATGGGCTATAACCTTTCGTTTTTGTCATTTTGTCATTTTTTTCAAATCTTCAAAAATGATGAAAAACGGCGCGCTATAGTATGCCGTACGATATGGGCTATAGCCCATGGTCCAAAATGATGAGAAACGAGGCTAACTTTTTTTTTCAAAATTTCAAAAAACATGGGCTATAACCTTTCGTTTTTGTCATTTCGTCATTTTTTTCAAATCTTCAAAAATGATGAAAAACGGCGCGCTATAGTATGCCGTACGATATGGGCTATAGCCCATGGTCCAAAATGATGAGAAACGAGGCTAACTTTTTTTTTCAAAATTTCAAAAAACATGGGCTATAACCTTTCGTTTTTGTCATTTCGTAAAAAAAAATCAAATCTTTAAAAATGATGAAAAACGGCGCGCTATAGAATGCCGTACGATATGGGCTATAGCCCATGGTCCAAAATGATGAGAAACGAGGCTAACTTTTTTTTTCAAAATTTCAAAAAACATGGGCTATAACCTTTCGTTTTTGTCATTTCGTCATTTTTTTCAAATCTTCAAAAATGATGAAAAACGGCGCGCTATAGTATGCCGTACGATATGGGCTATAGCCCATGGTCCAAAATGATGAGAAACGAGGCTAACTTTTTTTTTCAAAATTTCAAAAAACATGGGCTATAACCTTTCGTTTTTGTCATTTCGTCATTTTTTTCAAATCTTCAAAAATGATGAAAACGGCGCGCTATAGTATGCCGTACGATATGGGCTATAGCCCATGGTCCAAAATGATGAGAAACGAGGCTAACTTTTTTTTTCAAAATTTCAAAAAACATGGGCTATAACCTTTCGTTTTTGTCATTTCGTAATTTTTTCAAATCTTTAAAAATGATGAAAAACGGCGCGCTATAGTATGCCGTACGATATGGGCTATAGCCCATGGTCCAAAATGATGAGAAACGAGGCCATTTTTTTTTTTCAAAATTTCAAGAAACATGGGCTATAACCTTTCGTTTTTGTCATTTCGTCATTTTTTTCAAATCTTTAAAAATTATGAAAAACGGCGCGCTATAGTATGCCGTACGATATGGGCTATAGCCCATGGTCCAAAATGATGAGAAACGAGGCTAACTTTTTTTTTCAAAATTTCAAAAAACATGGGCTATAACCTTTCGTTTTTGTCATTTCGTCATTTTTTTCAAATCTTCAAAAATGATGAAAAACGGCGCGCTATAGTATGCCGTACGATATGGGCTATAGCCCATGGTCCAAAATGATGAGAAACGAGGCTAACTTTTTTTTTCAAAATTTCAAAAAACATGGGCTATAACCTTTCGTTTTTGTCATTTCGTAAATTTTTTTCAAATCTTTAAAAATGATGAAAAACGGCGCGCTATAGAATGCCGTACGATATGGGCTATAGCCCATGGTCCAAAATGATGAGAAACGAGGCTAACTTTTTTTTTCAAAATTTCAAAAAACATGGGCTATAACCTTTCGTTTTTGTCATTTTGTCATTTTTTTCAAATCTTCAAAAATGATGAAAAACGGCGCGCTATAGTATGCCGTACGATATGGGCTATAGCCCATGGTCCAAAATGATGAGAAACGAGGCTAACTTTTTTTTTTCAAAATTTCAAAAAACATGGGCTATAACCTTTCGTTTTTGTCATTTCGTCATTTTTTTCAAATCTTCAAAAATGATGAAAAACGGCGCGCTATAGAATGCCGTACGATATGGGCTATAGCCCATGGTCCAAAATGATGAGAAACGAGGCTAACTTTTTTTTTCAAAATTTCAAAAAACATGGGCTATAACCTTTCGTTTTTGTCATTTCGTCATTTTTTTCAAATCTTCAAAAATGATGAAAAACGGCGCGCTATAGTATGCCGTACGATATGGGCTATAGCCCATGGTCCAAAATGATGAGAAACGAGGCTAACTTTTTTTTTCAAAATTTCAAAAAACATGGGCTATAACCTTTCGTTTTTGTCATTTCGTCATTTTTTTCAAATCTTCAAAAATGATGAAAACGGCGCGCTATAGTATGCCGTACGATATGGGCTATAGCCCATGGTCCAAAATGATGAGAAACGAGGCTAACTTTTTTTTTCAAAATTTCAAAAAACATGGGCTATAACCTTTCGTTTTTGTCATTTCGTAATTTTTTCAAATCTTTAAAAATGATGAAAAACGGCGCGCTATAGTATGCCGTACGATATGGGCTATAGCCCATGGTCCAAAATGATGAGAAACGAGGCCAATTTTTTTTTTCAAAATTTCAAGAAACATGGGCTATAACCTTTCGTTTTTGTCATTTCGTCATTTTTTTCAAATCTTTAAAAATTATGAAAAACGGCGCGCTATAGTATGCCGTACGATATGGGCTATAGCCCATGGTCCAAAATGATGAGAAACGAGGCTAACTTTTTTTTTCAAAATTTCAAAAAACATGGGCTATAACCTTTCGTTTTTGTCATTTCGTCATTTTTTCAAATCTTTAAAAATGATGAAAAACGGCGCGCTATAGTATGCCGTACGATATGGGCTATAGCCCATGGTCCAAAATGATGAGAAACGAGGCCAATTTTTTTTTTCAAAATTTCAAGAAACATGGGCTATAACCTTTCGTTTTTGTCATTTCGTCATTTTTTTCAAATCTTTAAAAATTATGAAAAACGGCGCGCTATAGTATGCCGTACGATATGGGCTATAGCCCATGGTCCAAAATGATGAGAAACGAGGCTAACTTCTTTTTTCAAAATTTCAAAAAACATGGGCTATAACCTTTCGTTTTTGTCATTTCGTCATTTTTTTCAAATCTTTAAAAATGATGAAAAACGGCGCGCTATAGAATGCCGTACGATATGGGCTATAGCCCATGGTCCAAAATGATGAGAAACGAGGCTAACTTTTTTTTTCAAAATTTCAAAAAACATGGGCTATAACCTTTCGTTTTTGTCATTTTGTCATTTTTTTCAAATCTTCAAAAATGATGAAAAACGGCGCGCTATAGTATGCCGTACGATATGGGCTATAGCCCATGGTCCAAAATGATGAGAAACGAGGCTAACTTTTTTTTTCAAAATTTCAAAAAACATGGGCTATAACCTTTCGTTTTTGTCATTTCGTAATTTTTTTCAAATCTTTAAAAATGATGAAAAACGGCGCGCTATAGAATGCCGTACGATATGGGCTATAGCCCATGGTCCAAAATGATGAGAAACGAGGCTAACTTTTTTTTTCAAAATTTCAAAAAACATGGGCTATAACCTTTCGTTTTTGTCATTTCGTAATTTTTTTCAAATCTTTAAAAATGATGAAAAACGGCGCGCTATAGTATGCCGTACGATATGGGCTATAGCCCATGGTCCAAAATGATGAGAAACGAGGCTAACTTTTTTTTTCAAAATTTCAAAAAACATGGGCTATAACCTTTCGTTTTTGTCATTTCGTAATTTTTTCAAATCTTTAAAAATGATGAAAAACGGCGCGCTATAGTATGCCGTACGATATGGGCTGAAGCCCATGGTCCAAAATGATGAGAAACGAGGCCAATTTTTTTTTTCAAAATTTCAAGAAACATGGGCTATAACCTTTCGTTTTTGTCATTTCGTCATTTTTTTCAAATCTTTAAAAATGCTGAAAAACGGCGCGCTATAGTATGCCGTACGATATGGGCTATAGCCCATGGTCCAAAATGATGAGAAACGAGGCTAACTTTTTTTTTCAAAATTTCAAAAAACATGGGCTATAACCTTTCGTTTTTGTCATTTCGTCATTTTTTTCAAATCTTTAAAAATGCTGAAAAACGGCGCGCTATAGTATGCCGTACGATATGGGCTATAGCCCATGGTCCAAAATGATGAGAAACGAGGCTAACTTTTTTTTTCAAAATTTCAAAAAACATGGGCTATAACCTTTCGTTTTTGTCATTTCGTCATTTTTTTCAAATCTTTAAAAATGATGAAAAACGGCGCGCTATAGAATGCCGTACGATATGGGCTATAGCCCATGGTCCAAAATGATAAGAAACGAGGCTAACTTTTTTTTTCAAAATTTCAAAAAACATGGGCTATAACCTTTCGTTTTTGTCATTTTGTCATTTTTTTCAAATCTTTAAAAATGATGAAAAACGGCGCGCTATAGAATGCCGTACGATATGGGCTATAGCCCATGGTCCAAAATGATGAGAAACGAGGCTAACTTTTTTTTTCAAAATTTCAAAAAACATGGGCTATAACCTTTCGTTTTTGTCATTTTGTCATTTTTTTCAAATCTTCAAAAATGATGAAAAACGGCGCGCTATAGTATGCCGTACGATATGGGCTATAGCCCATGGTCCAAAATGATGAGAAACGAGGCTAACTTTTTTTTTCAAAATTTCAAAAAACATGGGCTATAACCTTTCGTTTTTGTCATTTCGTCATTTTTTTCAAATCTTCAAAAATGATGAAAAACGGCGCGCTATAGTATGCCGTACGATATGGGCTATAGCCCATGGTCCAAAATGATGAGAAACGAGGCTAACTTTTTTTTTCAAAATTTCAAAAAACATGGGCTATAACCTTTCGTTTTTGTCATTTCGTAATTTTTTTTCAAATCTTTAAAAATGATGAAAACGGCGCGCTATAGAATGCCGTACGATATGGGCTATAGCCCATGGTCCAAAATGATGAGAAACGAGGCTAACTTTTTTTTTCAAAATTTAAAAAAACATGGGCTATAACCTTTCGTTTTTGTCATTTTGTCATTTTTTTCAAATCTTCAAAAATGATGAAAAACGGCGCGCTATAGTATGCCGTACGATATGGGCTATAGCCCATGGTCCAAAATGATGAGAAACGAGGCTAACTTTTTTTTTCAAAATTTCAAAAAACATGGGCTATAACCTTTCGTTTTTGTCATTTCGTCATTTTTTTCAAATCTTCAAAAATGATGAAAAACGGCGCGTTATAGAATGCCGTACGATATGGGCTATAGCCCATGGTCCAAAATGATGAGAAACGAGGCTAACTTTTTTTTTCAAAATTTCAAAAAACATGGGCTATAACCTTTCGTTTTTGTCATTTCGTCATTTTTTTCAAATCTTCAAAAATGATGAAAACGGCGCGCTATAGTATGCCGTACGATATGGGCTATAGCCCATGGTCCAAAATTATGAGAAACGAGGCTAACTTTTTTTTTCAAAATTTCAAAAAACATGGGCTATAACCTTTCGTTTTTGTCATTTCGTAATTTTTTCAAATCTTTAAAAATGATGAAAAACGGCGCGCTATAGAATGCCGTACGATATGGGCTATAGCCCATGGTCCAAAATGATGAGAAACGAGGCTAACTTTTTTTTTCAAAATTTCAAAAAACATGGGCTATAACCTTTCGTTTTTGTCATTTTGTCATTTTTTTCAAATCTTCAAAAATGATGAAAAACGGCGCGCTATAGTATGCCGTACGATATGGGCTATAGCCCATGGTCCAAAATGATGAGAAACGAGGCTAACTTTTTTTTTCAAAATTTCAAAAAACATGGGCTATAACCTTTCGTTTTTGTCATTTTGTCATTTTTTTCAAATCTTCAAAAATGATGAAAAACGGCGCGCTATAGAATGCCGTACGATATGGGCTATAGCCCATGGTCCAAAATGATGAGAAACGAGGCTAACTTTTTTTTTCAAAATTTCAAAAAACATGGGCTATAACCTTTCGTTTTTGTCATTTCGTCATTTTTTTCAAATCTTCAAAAATGATGAAAAACGGCGCGCTATAGTATGCCGTACGATATGGGCTATAGCCCATGGTCCAAAATGATGAGAAACGAGGCTAACTTTTTTTTTCAAAATTTCAAAAAACATGGGCTATAACCTTTCGTTTTTGTCATTTCGTAATTTTTTCAAATCTTTAAAAATGATGAAAAACGGCGCGCTATAGTATGCCGTACGATATGGGCTATAGCCCATGGTCCAAAATGATGAGAAACGAGGCCAATTTTTTTTTTCAAAATTTCAAGAAACATGGGCTATAACCTTTCGTTTTTGTCATTTCGTCATTTTTTTCAAATCTTTAAAAATGATGAAAAACGGCGCGCTATAGTATGCCGTACGATATGGGCTATAGCCCATGGTCCAAAATGATGAGAAACGAGGCTAACTTTTTTTTTCAAAATTTCAAAAAACATGGGCTATAACCTTTCGTTTTTGTCATTTCGTCATTTTTTTCAAATCTTCAAAAATGATGAAAAACGGCGCGCTATAGTATGCCGTACGATATGGGCTATAGCCCATGGTCCAAAAGGATGAGAAACGAGGCTAACTTTTTTTTTCAAAATTTCAAAAAACATGGGCTATAACCTTTCGTTTTTGTCATTTCGTCATTTTTTTCAAATCTTTAAAAATGATGAAAAACGGCGCGCTATAGAATGCCGTACGATATGGGCTATAGCCCATGGTACAAAATGATGAGAAACGAGGCTAACTTTTTTTTTCAAAATTTCAAAAAACATGGGCTATAACCTTTCGTTTTTGTCATTTTGTCATTTTTTTCAAATCTTCAAAAATGATGAAAAATGGCGCGCTATAGTATGCCGTACGATATGGGCTATAGCCCATGGTCCAAAATGATGAGAAACGAGGCTAACTTTTTTTTTCAAAATTTCAAAAAACATGGGCTATAACCTTTCGTTTTTGTCATTTCGTAATTTTTTTCAAATCTTTAAAAATGATGAAAAACGGCGCGCTATAAAATGCCGTACGATATGGGCTATAGCCCATGGTCCAAAATGATGAGAAACGAGGCTAACTTTTTTTTTCAAAATTTCAAAAAACATGGGCTATAACCTTTCGTTTTTGTCATTTCGTAATTTTTTTCAAATCTTCAAAAATGATGAAAAACGGCGCGCTATAGTATGCCGTACGATATGGGCTATAGCCCATGGTCCAAAATGATGAGAAACGAGGCTAACTTTTTTTTTCAAAATTTCAAAAAACATGGGCTATAACCTTTCGTTTTTGTCATTTCGTAATTTTTTTCAAATCTTCAAAAATGATGAAAAACGGCGCGCTATAGTATGCCGTACGATATGGGCTATAGCCCATGGTCCAAAATGATGAGAAACGAGGCTAACTTTTTTTTTCAAAATTTCAAAAAACATGGGCTATAACCTTTCGTTTTTGTCATTTCGTAAAAAAAAATCAAATCTTTAAAAATGATGAAAAACGGCGCGCTATAGAATGCCGTACGATATGGGCTATAGCCCATGGTCCAAAATGATGAGAAACGAGGCTAACTTTTTTTTTCAAAATTTCAAAAAACATGGGCTATAACCTTTCGTTTTTGTCATTTTGTCATTTTTTTCAAATCTTCAAAAATGATGAAAAACGGCGCGCTATAGTATGCCGTACGATATGGGCTATAGCCCATGGTCCAAAATGATGAGAAACGAGGCTAACTTTTTTTTTCAAAATTTCAAAAAACATGGGCTATAACCTTTCGTTTTTGTCATTTCGTCATTTTTTTCAAATCTTCAAAAATGATGTAAAACGGCGCGCTATAGTATGCCGTACGATATGGGCTATAGCCCATGGTCCAAAATGATGAGAAACGAGGCTAACTTTTTTTTTCAAAATTTCAAAAAACATGGGCTATAACCTTTCGTTTTTGTCATTTCGTCATTTTTTTCAAATCTTCAAAAATGATGAAAAACGGCGCGCTATAGTATGCCGTACGATATGGGCTATAGCCCATGGTCCAAAATGATGAGAAACGAGGCTAACTTTTTTTTTCAAAATTTCAAAAAACATGGGCTTTAACCTTTCGTTTTTGTCATTTCGTCATTTTTTCAAATCTTCAAAAATGATGAAAAACGGCGCGCTATAGTATGCCGTACGATATGGGCTATAGCCCATGGTCCAAAATGATGAGAAACGAGGCTAACTTTTTTTTTCAAAATTTCAAAAAACATGGGCTATAACCTTTCGTTTTTGTCATTTCGTCATTTTTTTCAAAACTTTAAAAATGCTGAAAAACGGCGCGCTATAGTATGCCGTACGATATGGGCTATAGCCCATGGTCCAAAATGATGAGAAACGAGGCTAACTTTTTTTTTCAAAATTTCAAAAAACATGGGCTATAACCTTTCGTTTTTGTCATTTCGTCATTTTTTTCAAATCTTTAAAAATGCTGAAAAACGGCGCGCTATAGTATGCCGTACGATATGGGCTATAGCCCATGGTCCAAAATGATGAGAAACGAGGCTAACTTTTTTTTTCAAAATTTCAAAAAACATGGGCTATAACCTTTCGTTTTTGTCATTTCGTCATTTTTTTCAAATCTTCAAAAATGATGAAAAACGGCGCACTATAGTATGCCGTACGATATGGGCTATAGCCCATGGTCCAAAATGATGAGAAACGAGGCCAATTTTTTTTTTCAAAATTTCAAGAAACATGGGCTATAACCTTTCGTTTTTGTCATTTCGTCATTTTTTTCAAATCTTTAAAAATGCTGAAAAACGGCGCGCTATAGTATGCCGTACGATATGGGCTATAGCCCATGGTCCAAAATGATGAGAAACGAGGCTAACTTTTTTTTTCAAAATTTCAAAAAACATGGGCTATAACCTTTCGTTTTTGTCATTTCGTCATTTTTTTCAAATCTTTAAAAATGCTGAAAAACGGCGCGCTATAGTATGCCGTACGATATGGGCTATAGCCCATGGTCCAAAATGATGAGAAACGAGGCTAACTTTTTTTTTCAAAATTTCAAAAAACATGGGCTATAACCTTTCGTTTTTGTCATTTCGTCATTTTTTTCAAATCTTCAAAAATGATGAAAAACGGCGCGCTATAGTATGCCGTACGATATGGGCTATAGCCCATGGTCCAAAATGATGAGAAACGAGGCTTACTTTTTTTTTCAAAATTTCAAAAAACATGGGCTATAACCTTTCGTTTTTGTCATTTCGTCATTTTTTTCAAATCTTTAAAAATGATGAAAAACGGCGCGCTATAGAATGCCGTACGATATGGGCTATAGCCCATGGTCCAAAATGATGAGAAACGAGGCTAACTTTTTTTTTCAAAATTTCAAAAAACATGGGCTATAACCTTTCGTTTTTGTCATTTTGTCATTTTTTTCAAATCTTCAAAAATGATGAAAAACGGCGCGCTATAGTATGCCGTACGATATGGGCTATAGCCCATGGTCCAAAATGATGAGAAACGAGGCTAACTCTTTTTTTTCAAAATTTCAAAAAACATGGGCTATAACCTTTCGTTTTTGTCATTTCGTCATTTTTTTCAAATCTTCAAAAATGATGAAAAACGGCGCGCTATAGTATGCCGTACGATATGGGCTATAGCCCATGGTCCAAAATGATGAGAAACGAGGCTAACTTTTTTTTTCAAAATTTCAAAAAACATGGGCTATAACCTTTCGTTTTTGTCATTTCGTAATTTTTTTTCAAATCTTTAAAAATGATGAAAAACGGCGCGCTATAGAATGCCGTACGATATGGGCTATAGCCCATGGTCCAAAATGATGAGAAACGAGGCTAACTTTTTTTTTCAAAATTTCAAAAAACATGGGCTATAACCTTTCGTTTTTGTCATTTTGTCATTTTTTTCAAATCTTCAAAAATGATGAAAAACGGCGCGCTATAGTATGCCGTACGATATGGGCTATAGCCCATGGTCCAAAATGATGAGAAACGAGGCTAACTTTTTTTTTCAAAATTTCAAAAAACATGGGCTATAACCTTTCGTTTTTGTCATTTTTTTCAAATCTTCAAAAATGATGAAAAACGGCGCGCTATAGAATGCCGTACGATATGGGCTATAGCCCATGGTCCAAAATGATGAGAAACGAGGCTAACTTTTTTTTCAAAATTTCAAAAAACATGGGCTATAACCTTTCGTTTTTGTCATTTCGTCATTTTTTTCAAATCTTCAAAAATGATGAAAAACGGCGCGCTATAGTATGCCGTACGATATGGGCTATAGCCCATGGTCCAAAATGATGAGAAACGAGGCTAACTTTTTTTTTCAAAATTTCAAAAAACATGGGCTATAACCTTTCGTTTTTGTCATTTCGTCATTTTTTTCAAATCTTTAAAAATGATGAAAAACGGCGCGCTATAGAATGCCGTACGATATGGGCTATAGCCCATGGTCCAAAATGATGAGAAACGAGGCTAACTTTTTTTTTCAAAATTTCAAAAAACATGGGCTATAACCTTTCGTTTTTGTCATTTTGTCATTTTTTTCAAATCTTCAAAAATGATGAAAAACGGCGCGCTATAGTATGCCGTACGATATGGGCTATAGCCCATGGTCCAAAATGATGAGAAACGAGGCTAACTTTTTTTTTCAAATTTTCAAAAAACATGGGCTATAACCTTTCGTTTTTGTCATTTCGTAATTTTTTCAAATCTTTAAAAATGATGAAAAACGGCGCGCTATAGTATGCCGTACGATATGGGCTATAGCCCATGGTCCAAAATGATGAGAAACGAGGCCAATTTTTTTTTTCAAAATTTCAAGAAACATGGGCTATAACCTTTCGTTTTTGTCATTTCGTCATTTTTTTCAAATCTTTAAAAATTATGAAAAACGGCGCGCTATAGTATGCCGTACGATATGGGCTATAGCCCATGGTCCAAAATGATGAGAAACGAGGCTAACTTTTTTTTTCAAAATTTCAAAAAACATGGGCTATAACCTTTCGTTTTTGTCATTTCGTCGTTTTTTTCAAATCTTCAAAAATGATGAAAAACGGCGCGCTATAGTATGCCGTACGATATGGGCTATAGCCCATGGTCCAAAATGATGAGAAACGAGGCTAACTTTTTTTTTCAAAATTTCAAAAAACATGGGCTATAACCTTTCGTTTTTGTCATTTCGTCATTTTTTTCAAATCTTTAAAAATGATGAAAAACGGCGCGCTATAGAATGCCGTACGATATGGGCTATAGCCCATGGTCCAAAATGATGAGAAACGAGGCTAACTTTTTTTTTCAAAATTTCAAAAAACATGGGCTATAACCTTTCGTTTTTGTCATTTTGTCATTTTTTTCAAATCTTCAAAAATGATGAAAAACGGCGCGCTATAGTATGCCGTACGATATGGGCTATAGCCCATGGTCCAAAATGATGAGAAACGAGGCTAACTTTTTTTTTCAAATTTTCAAAAAACATGGGCTATAACCTTTCGTTTTTGTCATTTCGTCATTTTTTCAAATCTTCAAAAATGATGAAAAACGGTGCGCTATAGTATGCCGTACGATATGGGCTATAGCCCATGGTCCAAAATGATGAGAAAAGAGGCTAACTTTTTTTTCAAAATTTCAAAAAACATGGGCTATAACCTTTCGTTTTTGTCATTTCGTCATTTTTTTCAAATCTTCAAAAATGATGAAAAACGGCGCGCTATAGTATGCCGTACGATATGGGCTATAGCCCATGGTCCAAAATGATGAGAAACGAGGCTAACTTTTTTTTTCAAAATTTCAAAAAACATGGGCTATAACCTTTCGTTTTTGTCATTTCGTCATTTTTTTCAAATCTTCAAAAATGATGAAAAACGGCGCGCTATAGTATGCCGTACGATATGGGCTATAGCCCATGGTCCAAAATGATGAGAAACGAGGCTAACTTTTTTTTTCAAAATTTCAAAAAACATGGGCTATAACCTTTCGTTTTTGTCATTTCGTAATTTTTTTCAAATCTTTAAAAATGATGAAAAACGGCGCGCTATAGAATGCCGTACGATATGGGCTATAGCCCATGGTCCAAAATGATGAGAAACGAGGCTAACTTTTTTTTTCAAAATTTCAAAAAACATGGGCTATAACCTTTCGTTTTTGTCATTTCGTAATTTTTTTCAAATCTTAAAAAATGATGAAAAACGGCGCGCTATAGAATGCCGTACGATATGGGCTATAGCCCATGGTCCAAAATGATGAGAAACGAGGCTAACTTTTTTTTTCAAAATTTCAAAAAACATGGGCTATAACCTTTCGTTTTTGTCATTTTGTCATTTTTTTCAAATCTTCAAAAATGATGAAAAACGGCGCGCTATAGTATGCCGTACGATATGGGCTATAGCCCATGGTCCAAAATGATGAGAAACGAGGCTAACTTTTTTTTTCAAATTTTCAAAAAACATGGGCTATAACCTTTCGTTTTTGTCATTTCGTCATTTTTTCAAATCTTCAAAAATGATGAAAAACGGTGCGCTATAGTATGCCGTACGATATGGGCTATAGCCCATGGTCCAAAATGATGAGAAAAGAGGCTAACTTTTTTTTCAAAATTTCAAAAAACATGGGCTATAACCTTTCGTTTTTGTCATTTCGTCATTTTTTTCAAATCTTCAAAAATGATGAAAAACGGCGCGCTATAGTATGCCGTACGATATGGGCTATAGCCCATGGTCCAAAATGATGAGAAACGAGGCTAACTTTTTTTTTCAAAATTTCAAAAAACATGGGCTATAACCTTTCGTTTTTGTCATTTCGTCATTTTTTTCAAATCTTCAAAAATGATGAAAAACGGCGCGCTATAGTATGCCGTACGATATGGGCTATAGCCCATGGTCCAAAATGATGAGAAACGAGGCTAACTTTTTTTTTCAAAATTTCAAAAAACATGGGCTATAACCTTTCGTTTTTGTCATTTCGTAATTTTTTTCAAATCTTTAAAAATGATGAAAAACGGCGCGCTATAGAATGCCGTACGATATGGGCTATAGCCCATGGTCCAAAATGATGAGAAACGAGGCTAACTTTTTTTTTCAAAATTTCAAAAAACATGGGCTATAACCTTTCGTTTTTGTCATTTCGTAATTTTTTTCAAATCTTAAAAAATGATGAAAAACGGCGCGCTATAGAATGCCGTACGATATGGGCTATAGCCCATGGTCCAAAATGATGAGAAACGAGGCTAACTTTTTTTTTCAAAATTTCAAAAAACATGGGCTATAACCTTTCGTTTTTGTCATTTTGTCATTTTTTTCAAATCTTCAAAAATGATGAAAAACGGCGCGCTATAGTATGCCGTACGATATGGGCTATAGCCCATGGTCCAAAATGATGAGAAACGAGGCTAACTTTTTTTTTCAAATTTTCAAAAAACATGGGCTATAACCTTTCGTTTTTGTCATTTCGTAATTTTTTCAAATCTTTAAAAATGATGAAAAACGGCGCGCTATAGTATGCCGTACGATATGGGCTATAGCCCATGGTCCAAAATGATGAGAAACGAGGCCAATTTTTTTTTTCAAAATTTCAAGAAACATGGGCTATAACCTTTCGTTTTTGTCATTTCGTCATTTTTTTCAAATCTTTAAAAATTATGAAAAACGGCGCGCTATAGTATGCCGTACGATATGGGCTATAGCCCATGGTCCAAAATGATGAGAAACGAGGCTAACTTTTTTTTTCAAAATTTCAAAAAACATGGGCTATAACCTTTCGTTTTTGTCATTTCGTCGTTTTTTTCAAATCTTCAAAAATGATGAAAAACGGCGCGCTATAGTATGCCGTACGATATGGGCTATAGCCCATGGTCCAAAATGATGAGAAACGAGGCTAACTTTTTTTTAAAAATTGCAAAAAACATGGGCTATAACCTTTCGTTTTTGTCATTTCGTCATTTTTTTCAAATCTTTAAAAATGATGAAAAACGGCGCGCTATAGAATGCCGTACGATATGGGCTATAGCCCATGGTCCAAAATGATGAGAAACGAGGCTAACTTTTTTTTTCAAAATTTCAAAAAACATGGGCTATAACCTTTCGTTTTTGTCATTTTGTCATTTTTTTCAAATCTTCAAAAATGATGAAAAACGGCGCGCTATAGTATGCCGTACGATATGGGCTATAGCCCATGGTCCAAAATGATGAGAAACGAGGCTAACTTTTTTTTTCAAATTTTCAAAAAACATGGGCTATAACCTTTCGTTTTTGTCATTTCGTCATTTTTTTCAAATCTTCAAAAATGATGAAAAACGGCGCGCTATAGTATGCCGTACGATATGGGCTATAGCCCATGGTCCAAAATGATGAGAAACGAGGCTAACTTTTTTTTTCAAAATTTCAAAAAACATGGGCTATAACCTTTCGTTTTTGTCATTTCGTCATTTTTTTCAAATCTTTAAAAATGATGAAAAACGGCGCGCTATAGAATGCCGTACGATATGGGCTATAGCCCATGGTCCAAAATGATGAGAAACGAGGCTAACTTTTTTTTTCAAAATTTCAAAAAACATGGGCTATAACCTTTCGTTTTTGTCATTTCGTAATTTTTTTCAAATCTTAAAAAATGATGAAAAACGGCGCGCTATAGAATGCCGTACGATATGGGCTATAGCCCATGGTCCAAAATGATGAGAAACGAGGCTAACTTTTTTTTTCAAAATTTCAAAAAACATGGGCTATAACCTTTCGTTTTTGTCATTTCGTAATTTTTTCAAATCTTTAAAAATGATGAAAAACGGCGCGCTATAGTATGCCGTACGATATGGGCTATAGCCCATGGTCCAAAATGATGAGAAACGAGGCCAATTTTTTTTTTCAAAATTTCAAGAAACATGGGCTATAACCTTTCGTTTTTGTCATTTCGTCATTTTTTTCAAATCTTTAAAAATTATGAAAAACGGCGCGCTATAGTATGCCGTACAATATGGGCTATAGCCCATGGTCCAAAATGATGAGAAACGAGGCTAACTTTTTTTTTCAAAATATCAAAAAACATGGGCTATAACCTTTCGTTTTTGTCATTTCGTCATTTTTTTCAAATCTTCAAAAATGATGAAAAACGGCGCGCTATAGTATGCCGTACGATATGGGCTATAGCCCATGGTCCAAAATGATGAGAAACGAGGCTAACTTTTTTTTTCAAAATTTCAAAAAACATGGGCTATAACCTTTCGTTTTTGTCATTTCGTCATTTTTTTCAAATCTTTAAAAATGATGAAAAACGGCGCGCTATAGAATGCCGTACGATATGGGCTATAGCCCATGGTCCAAAATGATGAGAAACGAGGCTAACTTTTTTTTTCAAAATTTCAAAAAACATGGGCTATAACCTTTCGTTTTTGTCATTTTGTCATTTTTTTCAAATCTTCAAAAATGATGAAAAACGGCGCGCTATAGTATGCCGTACGATATGGGCTATAGCCCATGGTCCAAAATGATGAGAAACGAGGCTAACTTTTTTTTTCAAATTTTCAAAAAACATGGGCTATAACCTTTCGTTTTTGTCATTTCGTCATTTTTTCAAATCTTCAAAAATGATGAAAAACGGTGCGCTATAGTATGCCGTACGATATGGGCTATAGCCCATGGTCCAAAATGATGAGAAACGAGGCTAACTTTTTTTTTCAAAATTTCAAAAAACATGGGCTATAACCTTTCGTTTTTGTCATTTCGTCATTTTTTTCAAATCTTCAAAAATGATGAAAAACGGCGCGCTATAGTATGCCGTACGATATGGGCTATAGCCCATGGTCCAAAATGATGAGAAACGAGGCTAACTTTTTTTTTCAAAATTTCAAAAAACATGGGCTATAACCTTTCGTTTTTGTCATTTCGTAATTTTTTTCAAATCTTTAAAAATGATGAAAAACGGCGCGCTATAGAATGCCGTACGATATGGGCTATAGCCCATGGTCCAAAATGATGAGAAACGAGGCTAACTTTTTTTTTCAAAATTTCAAAAAACATGGGCTATAACCTTTCGTTTTTGTCATTTCGTAATTTTTTTCAAATCTTTAAAAATGATGAAAAACGGCGCGCTATAGAATGCCGTACGATATGGGCTATAGCCCATGGTCCAAAATGATGAGAAACGAGGCTAACTTTTTTTTTCAAAATTTCAAAAAACATGGGCTATAACCTTTCGTTTTTGTCATTTTGTCATTTTTTTCAAATCTTCAAAAATGATGAAAAACGGCGCGCTATAGTATGCCGTACGATATGGGCTATAGCCCATGGTCCAAAATGATGACAAACGAGGCTAACTTTTTTTTTCAAAATTTCAAAAAACATGGGCTATAACCTTTCGTTTTTGTCATTTCGTATTTTTTTCAAATCTTTAAAAATGATGAAAAACGGCGCGCTATAGAATTTGCCGTACGATATGGGCTATAGCCCATGGTCCAAAATGATGAGAAACGAGGCTAACTTTTTTTTTCAAAATTTCAAAAAACATGGGCTATAACCTTTCGTTTTTGTCATTTTGTCATTTTTTTCAAATCTTCAAAAATGATGAAAAACGGCGCGCTATAGTATGCCGTACGATATGGGCTATAGCCCATGGTCCAAAATGATGAGAAACGAGGCTAACTTTTTTTTTCAAAATTTCAAAAAACATGGGCTATAACCTTTCGTTTTTGTCATTTCGTAATTTTTTTCAAATCTTTAAAAATGATGAAAAACGGCGCGCTATAGAATGCCGTACGATATGGGCTATAGCCCATGGTCCAAAATGATGAGAAACGAGGCTAACTTTTTTTTTCAAAATTTCAAAAAACATGGGATATAACCTTTCGTTTTTGTCATTTTGTCATTTTTTTCAAATCTTCAAAAATGATGAAAAACGGCGCGCTATAGTATGCCGTACTATATGGGCTATAGCCCATGGTCCAAAATGATGAGAAACGAGGCTAACTTTTTTTTTCAAAATTTCAAAAAACATGGGCTATAACCTTTCGTTTTTGTCATTTCGTCATTTTTTTCAAATCTTCAAAAATGATGAAAAACGGCGCGCTATAGTATGCCGTACGATATGGGCTATAGCCCATGGTCCAAAATGATGAGAAACGAGGCTAACTTTTTTTTTCAAAATTTCAAAAAACATGGGCTATAACCTTTCGTTTTTGTCATTTCGTAAAAAAAATTCAAATCTTTAAAAATGATGAAAACGGCGCGCTATAGAATGCCGTACGATATGGGCTATAGCCCATGGTCCAAAATGATGAGAAACGAGGCTAACTTTTTTTTTCAAAATTTCAAAAAACATGGGCTATAACCTTTCGTTTTTGTCATTTTGTCATTTTTTCAAATCTTCAAAAATGATGAAAAACGGCGCGCTATAGTATGCCGTACGATATGGGCTATAGCCCATGGTCCAAAATGATGAGAAACGAGGCTAACTTTTTTTTTCAAAATTTCAAAAAACATGGGCTATAACCTTTCGTTTTTGTCATTTCGTATTTTTTTCAAATCTTTAAAAATGATGAAAAACGGCGCGCTATAGAATTTGCCGTACGATATGGGCTATAGCCCATGGTCCAAAATGATGAGAAACGAGGCTAACTTTTTTTTTCAAAATTTCAAAAAACATGGGCTATAACCTTTCGTTTTTGTCATTTTGTCATTTTTTTCAAATCTTCAAAAATGATGAAAAACGGCGCGCCATAGTATGCCGTACGATATGGGCTATAGCCCATGGTCCAAAATGATGAGAAACGAGGCTAACTTTTTTTTTCAAAATTTCAAAAAACATGGGCTATAACCTTTCGTTTTTGTCATTTCGTAATTTTTTTCAAATCTTTAAAAATGATGAAAAACGGCGCGCTATAGAATGCCGTACGATATGGGCTATAGCCCATGGTCCAAAATGATGAGAAACGAGGCTAACTTTTTTTTTCAAAATTTCAAAAAACATGGGCTATAACCTTTCGTTTTTGTCATTTTGTCATTTTTTTCAAATCTTCAAAAATGATGAAAAACGGCGCGCTATAGTATGCCGTACGATATGGGCTATAGCCCATGGTCCAAAATGATGAGAAACGAGGCTAACTTTTTTTTTCAAAATTTCAAAAAACATGGGCTATAACCTTTCGTTTTTGTCATTTCGTCATTTTTTTCAAATCTTCAAAAATGATGAAAAACGGCGCGCTATAGTATGCCGTACGATATGGGCTATAGCCCATGGTCCAAAATGATGAGAAACGAGGCTAACTTTTTTTTTCAAAATTTCAAAAAACATGGGCTATAACCTTTCGTTTTTGTCATTTCGTAATTTTTTTTCAAATCTTTAAAAATGATGAAAACGGCGCGCTATAGAATGCCGTACGATATGGGCTATAGCCCATGGTCCAAAATGATGAGAAACGAGGCTAACTTTTTTTTTCAAAATTTCAAAAAACATGGGCTATAACCTTTCGTTTTTGTCATTTTGTCATTTTTTCAAATCTTCAAAAATGATGAAAAACGGCGCGCTATAGTATGCCGTACGATATGGGCTATAGCCCATGGTCCAAAATGATGAGAAACGAGGCTAACTTTTTTTTTCAAAATTTCAAAAAACATGGGCTATAACCTTTCGTTTTTGTCATTTCGTCATTTTTTTCAAATCTTCAAAAATGATGAAAAACGGCGCGCTATAGTATGCCGTACGATATGGGCTATAGCCCATGGTCCAAAATGATGAGAAACGAGGCTAACTTCTTTTTTCAAATTTTCAAAAAACATGGGCTATAACCTTTCGTTTTTGTCATTTCGTCATTTTTTCAAATCTTCAAAAATGATGAAAAACGGTGCGCTATAGTATGCCGTACGATATGGGCTATAGCCCATGGTCCAAAATGATGAGAAACGAGGCTAACTTTTTTTTTCAAAATTTCAAAAAACATGGGCTATAACCTTTCGTTTTTGTCATTTCGTCATTTTTTTCAAATCTTCAAAAATGATGAAAAACGGCGCGCTATAGTATGCCGTACGATATGGGCTATAGCCCATGGTCCAAAATGATGAGAAACGAGGCTAACCTTTTTTTTCAAAATTTCAAAAAACATGGGCTATAACCTTTCGTTTTTGTCATTTCGTAATTTTTTTCAAATCTTTAAAAATGATGAAAAACGGCGCGCTATAGAATGCCGTACGATATGGGCTATAGCCCATGGTCCAAAATGATGAGAAACGAGGCTAACTTTTTTTTTCAAAATTTCAAAAAACATGGGCTATAACCTTTCGTTTTTGTCATTTCGTAATTTTTTTCAAATCTTTAAAAATGATGAAAAACGGCGCGCTATAGAATGCCGTACGATATGGGCTATAGCCCATGGTCCAAAATGATGAGAAACGAGGCTAACTTTTTTTTTCAAAATTTCAAAAAACATGGGCTATAACCTTTCGTTTTTGTCATTTTGTCATTTTTTTCAAATCTTCAAAAATGATGAAAAACGGCGCGCTATAGTATGCCGTACGATATGGGCTATAGCCCATGGTCCAAAATGATGAGAAACGAGGCTAACTTATTTTTTTCAAAATTTCAAAAAACATGGGCTATAACCTTTCGTTTTTGTCATTTCGTCATTTTTTTCAAATCTTCAAAAATGATGAAAAACGGCGCGCTATAGTATGCCGTACGATATGGGCTATAGCCCATGGTCCAAAATGATGAGAAACGAGGCTAACTTTTTTTTTCAAAATTTAAAAAAACATGGGCTATAACCTTTCGTTTTTGTCATTTCGTATTTTTTTCAAATCTTTAAAAATGATGAAAAACGGCGCGCTATAGAATTTGCCGTACGATATGGGCTATAGCCCATGGTCCAAAATGATGAGAAACGAGGCTAACTTTTTTTTTCAAAATTTCAAAAAACATGGGCTATAACCTTTCGTTTTTGTCATTTTGTCATTTTTTTCAAATCTTCAAAAATGATGAAAAACGGCGCGCTATAGTATGCCGTACGATATGGGCTATAGCCCATGGTCCAAAATGATGAGAAACGAGGCTAACTTTTTTTTTCAAAATTTCAAAAAACATGGGCTATAACCTTTCGTTTTTGTCATTTCGTAATTTTTTTCAAATCTTTAAAAATGATGAAAAACGGCGCGCTATAGAATGCCGTACGATATGGGCTATAGCCCATGGTCCAAAATGATGAGAAACGAGGCTAACTTTTTTTTTCAAAATTTCAAAAAACATGGGCTATAACCTTTCGTTTTTGTCATTTTGTCATTTTTTTCAAATCTTCAAAAATGATGAAAAACGGCGCGCTATAGTATGCCGTACGATATGGGCTATAGCCCATGGTCCAAAATGATGAGAAACGAGGCTAACTTTTTTTTTCAAAATTTCAAAAAACATGGGCTATAACCTTTCGTTTTTGTCATTTCGTCATTTTTTTCAACTCTTCAAAAATGATGAAAAACGGCGCGCTATAGTATGCCGTACGATATGGGCTATAGCCCATGGTCCAAAATGATGAGAAACGAGGCTAACTTTTTTTTTCAAAATTTCAAAAAACATGGGCTATAACCTTTCGTTTTTGTCATTTCGTAAAAAAATTTCAAATCTTTAAAAATGATGAAAACGGCGCGCTATAGAATGCCGTACGATATGGGCTATAGCCCATGGTCCAAAATGATGAGAAACGAGGCTAACTTTTTTTTTCAAAATTTCAAAAAACATGGGCTATAACCTTTCGTTTTTGTCATTTCGTCATTTTTTTCAAATCTTCAAAAATGATGAAAAACGGCGCGCTATAGTATGCCGTACGATATGGGCTATAGCCCATGGTCCAAAATGATGAGAAACGAGGCTAACTTTTTTTTTCAAAATTTCAAAAAACATGGGCTATAACCTTTCGTTTTTGTCATTTCGTAATTTTTTTCAAATCTTTAAAAATGATGAAAAACGGCGCGCTATAGAATGCCGTACGATATGGGCTATAGCCCATGGTCCAAAATGATGAGAAACGAGGCTAACTTTTTTTTTCAAAATTTCAAAAAACATGGGCTATAACCTTTCGTTTTTGTCATTTCGTAATTTTTTTCAAATCTTTAAAAATGATGAAAAACGGCGCGCTATAGAATGCCGTACGATATGGGCTATAGCCCATGGTCCAAAATGATGAGAAACGAGGCTAACTTTTTTTTTCAAAATTTCAAAAAACATGGGCTATAACCTTTCGTTTTTGTCATTTTGTCATTTTTTTCAAATCTTCAAAAATGATGAAAAACGGCGCGCTATAGTATGCCGTACGATATGGGCTATAGCCCATGGTCCAAAATGATGAGAAACGAGGCTAACTTATTTTTTTCAAAATTTCAAAAAACATGGGCTATAACCTTTCGTTTTTGTCATTTCGTCATTTTTTTCAAATCTTCAAAAATGATGAAAAACGGCGCGCTATAGTATGCCGTACGATATGGGCTATAGCCCATGGTCCAAAATGATGAGAAACGAGGCTAACTTTTTTTTTCAAAATTTCAAAAAACATGGGCTATAACCTTTCGTTTTTGTCATTTCGTATTTTTTTCAAATCTTTAAAAATGATGAAAAACGGCGCGCTATAGAATTTGCCGTACGATATGGGCTATAGCCCATGGTCCAAAATGATGAGAAACGAGGCTAACTTTTTTTTTCAAAATTTCAAAAAACATGGGCTATAACCTTTCGTTTTTGTCATTTTGTCATTTTTTTCAAATCTTCAAAAATGATGAAAAACGGCGCGCTATAGTATGCCGTACGATATGGGCTATAGCCCATGGTCCAAAATGATGAGAAACGAGGCTAACTTTTTTTTTCAAAATTTCAAAAAACATGGGCTATAACCTTTCGTTTTTGTCATTTCGTAATTTTTTTCAAATCTTTAAAAATGATGAAAAACGGCGCGCTATAGAATGCCGTACGATATGGGCTATAGCCCATGGTCCAAAATGATGAGAAACGAGGCTAACTTTTTTTTTCAAAATTTCAAAAAACATGGGCTATAACCTTTCGTTTTTGTCATTTTGTCATTTTTTTCAAATCTTCAAAAATGATGAAAAACGGCGCGCTATAGTATGCCGTACGATATGGGCTATAGCCCATGGTCCAAAATGATGAGAAACGAGGCTAACTTTTTTTTTCAAAATTTCAAAAAACATGGGCTATAACCTTTCGTTTTTGTCATTTCGTCATTTTTTTCAACTCTTCAAAAATGATGAAAAACGGCGCGCTATAGTATGCCGTACGATATGGGCTATAGCCCATGGTCCAAAATGATGAGAAACGAGGCTAACTTTTTTTTTCAAAATTTCAAAAAACATGGGCTATAACCTTTCGTTTTTGTCATTTCGTAAAAAAAAATCAAATCTTTAAAAATGATGAAAACGGCGCGCTATAGAATGCCGTACGATATGGGCTATAGCCCATGGTCCAAAATGATGAGAAACGAGGCTAACTTTTTTTTTCAAAATTTCAAAAAACATGGGCTATAACCTTTCGTTTTTGTCATTTTGTCATTTTTTCAAATCTTCAAAAATGATGAAAAACGGCGCGCTATAGTATGCCGTACGATATGGGCTATAGCCCATGGTCCAAAATGATGAGAAACGAGGCTAACTTTTTTTTTCAAAATTTCAAAAAACATGGGCTATAACCTTTCGTTTTTGTCATTTCGTCATTTTTTTCAAATCTTCAAAAATGATGAAAAACGGCGCGCTATAGTATGCCGTACGATATGGGCTATAGCCCATGGTCCAAAATGATGAGAAACGAGGCTAACTTTTTTTTTCAAAATTTCAAAAAACATGGGCTATAACCTTTCGTTTTTGTCATTTCGTCATTTTTTTCAAATCTTCAAAAATGATGAAAAACGGCGCGCTATAGTATGCCGTACGATATGGGCTATAGCCCATGGTCCAAAATGATGAGAAACGAGGCTAACTTTTTTTTTCAAAATTTCAAAAAACATGGGCTATAACCTTTCGTTTTTGTCATTTCGTATTTTTTTCAAATCTTTAAAAATGATGAAAAACGGCGCGCTATAGAATGCCGTACGATATGGGCTATAGCCCATGGTCCAAAATGATGAGAAACGAGGCTAACTTTTTTTTTCAAAATTTCAAAAAACATGGGCTATAACCTTTCGTTTTTGTCATTTCGTAATTTTTTTCAAATCTTTAAAAATGATGAAAAACGGCGCGCTATAGAATGCCGTACGATATGGGCTATAGCCCATGGTCCAAAATGATGAGAAACGAGGCTAACTTTTTTTTCCAAAATTTCAAAAAACATGGGCTATAACCTTTCGTTTTTGTCATTTCGTAATTTTTTCAAATCTTTAAAAATGATGAAAAACGGCGCGCTATAGTATGCCGTACGATATGGGCTATAGCCCATGGTCCAAAATGATGAGAAACGAGGCCAATTTTTTTTTTCAAAATTTCAAGAAACATGGGCTATAACCTATCGTTTTTGTCATTTCGTCATTTTTTTCAAATCTTTAAAAATTATGAAAAACGGCGCGCTATAGTATGCCGTACAATATGGGCTATAGCCCATGGTCCAAAATGATGAGAAACGAGGCTAACTTTTTTTTTCAAAATTTCAAAAAACATGGGCTATAACCTTTCGTTTTTGTCATTTCGTCATTTTTTTCAAATCTTCAAAAATGATGAAAAACGGCGCGCTATAGTATGCCGTACGATATGGGCTATAGCCCATGGTCCAAAATGATGAGAAACGAGGCTAACTTTTTTTTTCAAAATTTCAAAAAACATGGGCTATAACCTTTCGTTTTTGTCATTTCGTCATTTTTTTTCAAATCTTTAAAAATGATGAAAAACGGCGCGCTATAGAATGCCGTACGATATAGGCTATAGCCCATGGTCCAAAATGATGAGAAACGAGGCTAACTTTTTTTTTCAAATTTTCAAAAAACATGGGCTATAACCTTTCGTTTTTGTCATTTCGTCATTTTTTCAAATCTTCAAAAATGATGAAAAACGGTGCGCTATAGTATGCCGTACGATATGGGCTATAGCCCATGGTCCAAAATGATGAGAAACGAGGCTAACTTTTTTTTTCAAAATTTCAAAAAACATGGGCTATAACCTTTCGTTTTTGTCATTTCGTAATTTTTTTCAAATCTTTAAAAATGATGAAAAACGGCGCGCTATAGAATGCCGTACGATATGGGCTATAGCCCATGGTCCAAAATGATGAGAAACGAGGCTAACTTTTTTTTTCAAAATTTCAAAAAACATGGGCTATAACCTTTCGTTTTTGTCATTTCGTAATTTTTTTCAAATCTTTAAAAATGATGAAAAACGGCGCGCTATAGAATGCCGTACGATATGGGCTATAGCCCATGGTCCAAAATGATGAGAAACGAGGCTAACTTTTTTTTTCAAAATTTCAAAAAACATGGGCTATAACCTTTCGTTTTTGTCATTTCGTCATTTTTTTCAAATCTTCAAAAATGATGAAAAACGGCGCGCTATAGTATGCCGTACGATATGGGCTATAGCCCATGGTCCAAAATGATGAGAAACGAGGCTAACTTTTTTTTTCAAAATTTCAAAAAACATGGGCTATAACCTTTCGTTTTTGTCATTTCGTCATTTTTTTCAAATCTTTAAAAATGATGAAAAACGGCGCGCTATAGAATGCCGTACGATATGGGCTATAGCCCATGGTCCAAAATGATGAGAAACGAGGCTAACTTTTTTTTTCAAAATTTCAAAAAACATGGGCTATAACCTTTCGTTTTTGTCATTTTGTCATTTTTTTCAAATCTTCAAAAATGATGAAAAACGGCGCGCTATAGTATGCCGTACGATATGGGCTATAGCCCATGGTCCAAAATGATGAGAAACGAGGCTAACTTTTTTTTTCAAATTTTCAAAAAACATGGGCTATAACCTTTCGTTTTTGTCATTTCGTCATTTTTTCAAATCTTCAAAAATGATGAAAAACGGTGCGCTATAGTATGCCGTACGATATGGGCTATAGCCCATGGTCCAAAATGATGAGAAACGAGGCTAACTTTTTTTTTCAAAATTTCAAAAAACATGGGCTATAACCTTTCGTTTTTGTCATTTCGTAATTTTTTTCAAATCTTTAAAAATGATGAAAAACGGCGCGCTATAGAATGCCGTACGATATGGGCTATAGCCCATGGTCCAAAATGATGAGAAACGAGGCTAACTTTTTTTTTCAAAATTTCAAAAAACATGGGCTATAACCTTTCGTTTTTGTCATTTCGTAATTTTTTTCAAATCTTTAAAAATGTTGAAAAACGGCGCGCTATAGAATGCCGTACGATATGGGCTATAGCCCATGGTCCAAAATGATGAGAAACGAGGCTAACTTTTTTTTTCAAAAGTTAAAAAAACATGGGCTATAACCTTTCGTTTTTGTCATTTTGTCATTTTTTTCAAATCTTCAAAAATGATGAAAAACGGCGCGCTATAGTATGCCGTACGATATGGGCTATAGCCCATGGTCCAAAATGATGAGAAACGAGGCTAACTTTTTTTTTCAAAATTTCAAAAAACATGGGCTATAACCTTTCGTTTTTGTCATTTCGTCATTTTTTTCAAATCTTCAAAAATGATGAAAAACGGCGCGCTATAGTATGCCGTACGATATGGGCTATAGCCCATGGTCCAAAATGATGAGAAACGAGGCTAACTTTTTTTTTCAAAATTTCAAAAAACATGGGCTATAACCTTTCGTTTTTGTCATTTCGTAATTTTTTTCAAATCTTTAAAAATGATGAAAAACGGCGCGCTATAGAATGCCGTACGATATGGGCTATAGCCCATGGTCCAAAATGATGAGAAACGAGGCTAACTTTTTTTTTCAAAATTTCAAAAAACATGGGCTATAACCTTTCGTTTTTGTCATTTCGTAATTTTTTTCAAATCTTTAAAAATGTTGAAAAACGGCGCGCTATAGAATGCCGTACGATATGGGCTATAGCCCATGGTCCAAAATGATGAGAAACGAGGCTAACTTTTTTTTTCAAAAGTTAAAAAAACATGGGCTATAACCTTTCGTTTTTGTCATTTTGTCATTTTTTTCAAATCTTCAAAAATGATGAAAAACGGCGCGCTATAGTATGCCGTACGATATGGGCTATAGCCCATGGTCCAAAATGATGAGAAACGAGGCTAACTTTTTTTTTCAAAATTTCAAAAAACATGGGCTATAACCTTTCGTTTTTGTCATTTCGTCATTTTTTTCAAATCTTCAAAAATGATGAAAAACGGCGCGCTATAGTATGCCGTACGATATGGGCTATAGCCCATGGTCCAAAATGATGAGAAACGAGGCTAACTTTTTTTTTCAAAATTTCAAAAAACATGGGCTATAACCTTTCGTTTTTTTCATTTCGTATTTTTTTTTCAAATCTTTAAAAATGATGAAAAACGGTGCGCTATAGAATGCCGTACGATATGGGCTATAGCCCATGGTCCAAAATGATGAGAAACGAGGCTAACTTTTTTTTTCAAAATTTCAAAAAACATGGGCTATAACCTTTCGTTTTTGTCATTTCGTAATTTTTTTCAAATCTTTAAAAATGATGAAAAACGGCGCGCTATAGAATGCCGTACGATATGGGCTATAGCCCATGGTCCAAAATGATGAGAAACGAGGCTAACTTTTTTTTTCAAAATTTCAAAAAACATGGGCTATAACCTTTCGTTTTTGTCATTTTGTCATTTTTTTCAAATCTTCAAAAATGATGAAAAACGGCGCGCTATAGTATGCCGTACGATATGGGCTATAGCCCATGGTCCAAAATGATGAGAAACGAGGCTAACTTTTTTTTTCAAAATTTCAAAAAACATGGGCTATAACCTTTCGTTTTTGTCATTTCGTCATTTTTTTCAAATCTTCAAAAATGATGAAAAACGGCGCGCTATAGTATGCCGTACGATATGGGCTATAGCCCATGGTCCAAAATGATGAGAAACGAGGCTAACTTTTTTTTTCAAAATTTCAAAAAACATGGGCTATAACCTTTCGTTTTTGTCATTTCGTAATTTTTTTTCAAATCTTTAAAAATGATGAAAAACGGCGCGCTATAGAATGCCGTACGATATGGGCTATAGCCCATGGTCCAAAATGATGAGAAACGAGGCTAACTTTTTTTTTCAAAATTTCAAAAAACATGGGCTATAACCTTTCGTTTTTGTCATTTTGTCATTTTTTCAAATCTTCAAAAATGATGAAAAACGGCGCGCTATAGTATGCCGTACGATATGGGCTATAGCCCATGGTCCAAAATGATGAGAAACGAGGCTAACTTTTTTTTTCAAAATTTCAAAAAACATGGGCTATAACCTTTCGTTTTTGTCATTTCGTCATTTTTTTCAAATCTTCAAAAATGATGAAAAACGGCGCGCTATAGTATGCCGTACGATATGGGCTATAGCCCATGGTCCAAAATGATGAGAAACGAGGCTAACTTTTTTTTTCAAAATTTCAAAAAACATGGGCTATAACCTTTCGTTTTTGTCATTTCGTCATTTTTTTCAAATCTTCAAAAATGATGAAAAACGGCGCGCTATAGTATGCCGTACAATATGGGCTATAGCCCATGGTCCAAAATGATGAGAAACGAGGCTAACTTTTTTTTTCAAAATTTCAAAAAACATGGGCTATAACCTTTCGTTTTTGTCATTTCGTCATTTTTTTCAAATCTTCAAAAATGATGAAAAACGGCGCGCTATAGTATGCCGTACGATATGGGCTATAGCCCATGGTCCAAAATGATGAGAAACGAGGCTAACTTTTTTTTTCAAAATTTCAAAAAACATGGGCTATAACCTTTCGTTTTTGTCATTTCGTAATTTTTTTCAAATCTTAAAAAATGACAAAAACGTCGCGCTATAGTATGCCGTACGATATGGGCTATAGCCCATGGTCCAAAATGATGAGAAACGAGGCTAACTTTTTTTTTCAAAATTTCAAAAAACATGGGCTATAACCTTTCGTTTTTGTCATTTCGTCATTTTTTTCAAATCTTCAAAAATGATGAAAAACGGCGCGCTATAGTATGCCGTACGATATGGGCTATAGCCCATGGTCCAAAATGATGAGAAACGAGGCTAACTTTTTTTTTCAAAATTTCAAAAAACATGGGCTATAACCTTTCGTTTTTGTCATTTCGTCATTTTTTTCAAATCTTCAAAAATGATGAAAAACGGCGCGCTATAGTATGCCGTACGATATGGGCTATAGCCCATGGTCCAAAATGATGAGAAACGAGGCTAACTTTTTTATTCAAAATTTCAAAAAACATGGGCTATAACCTTTCGTTTTTGTCATTTCATCATTTTTTTCAAATCTTTAAAAATGATGAAAAACGTCGCGCTATAGTATGCCGTACGATATGGGCTATAGCCCATGGTCCAAAATGATGAGAAACGAGGCTAACTTTTTTTTTCAAAATTTCAAAAAACATGGGCTATAACCTTTCGTTTTTGTCATTTCGTCATTTTTTTCAAATCTTCAAAAATGATGAAAAACGGCGCGCTATAGTATGCCGTACGATATGGGCTATAGCCCATGGTCCAAAATGATGAGAAACGAGGCTAACTTTTTTTTTCAAAATTTCAAAAAACATGGGCTATAACCTTTCGTTTTTGTCATTTTGTCATTTTTTTCAAATCTTCAAAAATGATGAAAAACGGCGCGCTATAGTATGCCGTACGATATGGGCTATAGCCCATGGTCCAAAATGATGAGAAACGAGGCTACCTTTTTTTTTCAAAATTTCAAAAAACATGGGCTATAACCTTTAGTTTTTGTCATTTCGTAATTTTTTTCAAATCTTTAAAAATGACGAAAAACGGCGCGCTATAGAATGCCGTACGATATGGGCTATAGCCCATGGTCCAAAATGATGAGAAACGAGGCTAACTTTTTTTTTCAAAATTTCAAAAAACATGGGCTATAACCTTTCGTTTTTGTCATTTCGTCATTTTTTTCAAATCTTCAAAAATGATGAAAAACGGCGCGCTATAGTATGCCGTACGATATGGGCTATAGCCCATGGTCCAAAATGATGAGAAACGAGGCTAACTATTTTTTTCAAAATTTCAAAAAACATGGGCTATAACCTTTCGTTTTTGTCATTTCATCATTTTTTTCAAATCTTTAAAAATGATGAAAAACGTCGCGCTATAGTATGCCGTACGATATGGGCTATAGCCCATGGTCCAAAATGATGAGAAACGAGGCTAACTTTTTTTTTCAAAATTTCAAAAAACATGGGCTATAACCTTTCGTTTTTGTCATTTCGTCATTTTTTTCAAATCTTCAAAAATGATGAAAAACGGCACGCTATAGTATGCCGTACGATATGGGCTATAGCCCATGGTCCAAAATGATGAGAAACGAGGCTAACTTTTTTTTTCAAAATTTCAAAAAACATGGGCTATAACCTTTCGTTTTTGTCATTTCGTCATTTTTTTCAAATCTTTAAAAATGCTGAAAAACGGCGCGCTATAGTATGCCGTACGATATGGGCTATAGCCCATGGTCCAAAATGATGAGAAACGAGGCTAACTTTTTTTTTCAAAATTTCAAAAAACATGGGCTATAACCTTTCGTTTTTGTCATTTCGTCATTTTTTTCAAATCTTCAAAAATGATGAAAAACGGCGCGCTATAGTATGCCGTACGATATGGGCTATAGCCCATGGTCCAAAATGATGAGAAACGAGGCTAACTTTTTTTTTCAAAATTTCAAAAAACATGGGCTATAACCTTTCGTTTTTGTCATTTTGTCATTTTTTTCAAATCTTCAAAAATGATGAAAAACGGCGCGCTATAGTATGCCGTACGATATGGGCTATAGCCCATGGTCCAAAATGATGAGAAACGAGGCTAACTTTTTTTTTCAAAATTTCAAAAAACATGGGCTATAACCTTTAGTTTTTGTCATTTCGTAATTTTTTTCAAATCTTTAAAAATGACGAAAAACGGCGCGCTATAGAATGCCGTACGATATGGGCTATAGCCCATGGTCCAAAATGATGAGAAACGAGGCTAACTTTTTTTTTCAAAATTTAAAAAAACATGGGCTATAACCTTTAGTTTTTGTCATTTTGTCATTTTTTTCAAATCTTCAAAAATGATGAAAAACGGCGCGCTATAGTATGCCGTACGATATGGGCTATAGCCCATGGTCCAAAATGATGAGAAACGAGGCTACCTTTTTTTTTCAAAATTTCAAAAAACATGGGCTATAACCTTTAGTTTTTGTCATTTCGTAATTTTTTTCAAATCTTTAAAAATGACGAAAAACGGCGCGCTATAGAATGCCGTACGATATGGGCTATAGCCCATGGTCCAAAATGATGAGAAACGAGGCTAACTTTTTTTTTCAAAATTTCAAAAAACATGGGCTATAACCTTTCGTTTTTGTCATTTCGTCATTTTTTTCAAATCTTCAAAAATGATGAAAAACGGCGCGCTATAGTATGCCGTACGATATGGGCTATAGCCCATGGTCCAAAATGATGAGAAACGAGGCTAACTTTTTTTTTCAAAATTTCAAAAAACATGGGCTATAACCTTTCGTTTTTGTCATTTCATCATTTTTTTCAAATCTTTAAAAATGATGAAAAACGTCGCGCTATAGTATGCCGTACGATATGGGCTATAGCCCATGGTCCAAAATGATGAGAAACGAGGCTAACTTTTTTTTTCAAAATTTCAAAAAACATGGGCTATAACCTTTCGTTTTTGTCATTTCGTCATTTTTTTTCAAATCTTCAAAAATGATGAAAAACGGCACGCTATAGTATGCCGTACGATATGGGCTATAGCCCATGGTCCAAAATGATGAGAAACGAGGCTAACTTTTTTTTTCAAAATTTCAAAAAACATGGGCTATAACCTTTCGTTTTTGTCATTTTGTCATTTTTTTCAAATCTTCAAAAATGATGAAAAACGGCGCGCTATAGTATGCCGTACGATATGGGCTATAGCCCATGGTCCAAAATGATGAGAAACGAGGCTAACTTTTTTTTTCAAAATTTCAAAAAACATGGGCTATAACCTTTAGTTTTTGTCATTTCGTAATTTTTTTCAAATCTTTAAAAATGACGAAAAACGGCGCGCTATAGAATGCCGTACGATATGGGCTATAGCCCATGGTCCAAAATGATGAGAAACGAGGCTAACTTTTTTTTTCAAAATTTAAAAAAACATGGGCTATAACCTTTAGTTTTTGTCATTTTGTCATTTTTTTCAAATCTTCAAAAATGATGAAAAACGGCGCGCTATAGTATGCCGTACGATATGGGCTATAGCCCATGGTCCAAAATGATGAGAAACGAGGCTAACTTTTTTTTTCAAAATTTCAAAAAACATGGGCTATAACCTTTCGTTTTTGTCATTTCGTCATTTTTTTCAAATCTTCAAAAATGATGAAAAACGGCGCGCTATAGTATGCCGTACGATATGGGCTATAGCCCATGGTCCAAAATGATGAGAAACGAGGCTAACTTTTTTTTTCAAAATTTCAAAAAACATGGGCTATAACCTTTCGTTTTTGTCATTTCGTCATTTTTTTCAAATCTTCAAAAATGATGAAAAACGGCGCGCTATAGTATGCCGTACGATATGGGCTATAGCCCATGGTCCAAAATGATGAGAAACGAGGCTAACTTTTTTTTTCAAAATTTCAAAAAACATGGGCTATAACCTTTCGTTTTTGTCATTTCATCATTTTTTTCAAATCTTTAAAAATTATGAAAAACGTCGCGCTATAGTATGCCGTACGATATGGGCTATAGCCCATGGTCCAAAATGATGAGAAACGAGGCTAACTTTTTTTTTCAAAATTTCAAAAAACATGGGCTATAACCTTTCGTTTTTGTCATTTCGTCATTTTTTTCAAATCTTCAAAAATGATGAAAAACGGCGCGCTATAGTATGCCGTACGATATGGGCTATAGCCCATGGTCCAAAATGATGAGAAACGAGGCTAACTTTTTTTTTCAAAATTTCAAAAAACATGGGCTATAACCTTTCGTTTTTGTCATTTTGTCATTTTTTTCAAATCTTCAAAAATGATGAAAAACGGCGCGCTATAGTATGCCGTACGATATGGGCTATAGCCCATGGTCCAAAATGATGAGAAACGAGGCTAACTTTTTTTTTCAAAATTTCAAAAAACATGGGCTATAACCTTTCGTTTTTGTCATTTCGTCATTTTTTTCAAATCTTCAAAAATGATGAAAAACGGCGCGCTATAGTATGCCGTACGATATGGGCTATAGCCCATGGTCCAAAATGATGAGAAACGAGGCTAACTTTCTTTTTCAAAATTTCAAAAAACATGGGCTATAACCCATCGTTTTTGTCATTTCGTAATTTTTTTCAAATCTTTAAAAATGATGAAAAACGGCGCGCTATAGTATGCCGTACGATATGGGCTATAGCCCATGGTCCAAAATGATGAGAAACGAGGCTAACTTTTTTTTTCAAAATTTCAAAAAACATGGGCTATAACCTTTCGTTTTTGTCATTTTGTCATTTTTTTCAAATCTTCAAAAATGATGAAAAACGGCGCGCTATAGTATGCCGTACGATATGGGCTATAGCCCATGGTCCAAAATGATGAGAAACGAGGCTAACTTTTTTTTTCAAAATTTCAAAAAACATGGGCTATAACCTTTCGTTTTTGTCATTTTGTCATTTTTTTCAAATCTTCAAAAATGATGAAAAACGGCGCGCTATAGTATGCCGTACGATATGGGCTATAGCCCATGGTCCAAAATGATGAGAAACGAGGCTAACTTTTTTTTTCAAAATTTCAAAAAACATGGGCTATAACCTTTAGTTTTTGTCATTTCGTAATTTTTTTCAAATCTTTAAAAATGACGAAAAACGGCGCGCTATAGAATGCCGTACGATATGGGCTATAGCCCATGGTCCAAAATGATGAGAAACGAGGCTAACTTTTTTTTTCAAAATTTAAAAAAACATGGGCTATAACCTTTAGTTTTTGTCATTTTGTCATTTTTTTCAAATCTTCAAAAATGATGAAAAACGGCGCGCTATAGTATGCCGTACGATATGGGCTATAGCCCATGGTCCAAAATGATGAGAAACGAGGCTAACTTTTTTTTTCAAAATTTCAAAAAACATGGGCTATAACCTTTCGTTTTTGTCATTTCGTCATTTTTTTCAAATCTTCAAAAATGATGAAAAACGGCGCGCTATAGTATGCCGTACGATATGGGCTATAGCCCATGGTCCAAAATGATGAGAAACGAGGCTAACTTTTTTTTTCAAAATTTCAAAAAACATGGGCTATAACCCATCGTTTTTGTCATTTCGTAATTTTTTTCAAATCTTTAAAAATGATGAAAAACGGCGCGCTATAGTATGCCGTACGATATGGGCTATAGCCCATGGTCCAAAATGATGAGAAACGAGGCTAACTTTTTTTTTCAAAATTTCAAAAAACATGGGCTATAACCTTTCGTTTTTGTCATTTCGTAATTTTTTTCAAATCTTTAAAAGTGATGAAAAACGGCGCGCTATAGAATGCCGTACGATATGGGCTATAGCCCATGGTCCAAAATGATGAGAAACGAGGCTAACTTTTTTTTTCAAAATTTCAAAAAACATGGGCTATAACCTTTCGTTTTTGTCATTTCGTCATTTTTTTCAAATCTTCAAAAATGATGAAAAACGGCGCGCTATAGTATGCCGTACGATATGGGCTATAGCCCATGGTCCAAAATGATGAGAAACGAGGCTAACTTTTTTTTTCAAAATTTCAAAAAACATGGGCTATAACCTTTCGTTTTTGTCATTTCGTCATTTTTTCAAATCTTTAAAAATGATGAAAAACGGCGCGCTATAGAATGCCGTACGATATGGGCTATAGCCCATGGTCCAAAATGATGAGAAACGAGGCTAACTTTTTTTTTCAAAATTTCAAAAAACATGGGCTATAACCTTTCGTTTTTGTCATTTCGTAATTTTTTTCAAATCTTTAAAAATGATGAAAACGGCGCGCTATAGAATGCCGTACGATATGGGCTATAGCCCATGGTCCAAAATGATGAGAAACGAGGCTAACTTCTTTTTTTCAAAATTTCAAAAAACATGGGCTATTACCTTTCGTTTTTGTCATTTTGTCATTTTTTTCAAATCTTCAAAGATGATGAAAACGGCGCGCTATAGTATGCCGTACGATATGGGCTATAGACCATGGTCCAAAATGATGAGAAACGAGGCTAACCTTTTTTTTCAAAATTTCAAAAAACATGGGCTATAACCTTTCGTTTTTGTCATTTCGTCATTTTTTTCAAATCTTCAAAAATGATGAAAAACGGCGCGCTATAGTATGCCGTACGATATGGGCTATAGCCCATGGTCCAAAATGATGAGAAACGAGGCTAACTTTTTTTTTCTAAATTTCAAAAAACATGGGCTATAACCTTTCGTTTTTGTCATGTCGTCATTTTTTCAAATCTTCAAAAATGATGAAAAACGGCACGCTATAGTATGCCGTACGATATGGGCTATAGCCCATGGTCCAAAATGATGAGAAACGAGGCTAACATTTCTTTTCAAAATTTCAAAAAACATGGGCTATAACCTTTCGTTTTTGTCATTTCGTAATTTTTTCAAATCTTTAAAAATGATGAAAAACGGCGCGCTATAGAATGCCGTACGATATGGGCTATAGCCCATGGTCCAAAATGATGAGAAACGAGGCTAACTTTTTTTTTCAAAATTTCAAAAAACATGGGCTATAACCTTTCGTTTTTGTCATTTTGTCATTTTTTTCAAATCTTCAAAAATGATGAAAAACGGCGCGCTATAGTATGCCGTACGATATGGGCTATAGCCCATGGTCCAAAATGATGAGAAGCGAGGCACACTTTTTTTTTCAAAATTTCAAAAAACATGGGCTATAACCTTTCGTTTTTGTCATTTCGTCATTTTTTTCAAATCTTCAAAAATGATGAAAAACGGCGCGCTATAGTATGCCGTACGATATGGGCTATAGCCCATGGTCCAAAATGATGAGAAACGAGGCTAACTTTTTTTTTCTAAATTTCAAAAAACATGGGCTATAACCTTTCGTTTTTGTCATTTCGTCATTTTTTCAAATCTTCAAAAAATATGAAAAACGGCGCGCTATAGTATGCCGTACGATATGGGCTATAGCCCATGGTCCAAAATGATGAGAAACGAGGCTAACTTTTCTTTTCAAAATTTCAAAAAACATGGGCTATAACCTTTCGTTTTTGTCATTTCGTAATTTTTTTCAAATCTTTAAAAATGATGAAAAACGGCGCGCTATAGAATGCCGTACGATATGGGCTATAGCCCATGGTCCAAAATGATGAGAAACGAGGCTAACTTTTTTTTTCAAAATTTCAAAAAACATGGGCTATAACCTTTCGTTTTTGTCATTTTGTCATTTTTTTCAAATCTTCAAAAATGATGAAAAACGGCGCGCTATAGTATGCCGTACGATATGGGCTATAGCCCATGGTCCAAAATGATGAGAAGCGAGGCTAACTTTTTTTTTCAAAATTTCAAAAAACATGGGCTATAACCTTTCGTTTTTGTCATTTCGTCATTTTTTTCAAATCTTCAAAAATGATGAAAAACGGCGCGCTATAGTATGCCGTACGATATGGGCTATAGCCCATGGTCCAAAATGATGAGAAACGAGGCTAACTTTTTTTTTCAAAATTTCAAAAAACATGGGCTATAACCTTTCGTTTTTGTCATTTCGTCATTTTTTCAAATCTTTAAAAATGATGAAAAACGGCGCGCTATAGAATGCCGTACGATATGGGCTATAGCCCATGGTCCAAAATGATGAGAAACGAGGCTAACTTTTTTTTTCAAAATTTCAAAAAACATGGGCTATAACCTTTCGTTTTTGTCATTTCGTAATTTTTTTCAAATCTTTAAAAATGATGAAAAACGGCGCGCTATAGAATGCCGTACGATATGGGCTATAGCCCATGGTCCAAAATGATGAGAAACGAGGCTAACTTTTTTTTTCAAAATTTCAAAAAACATGGGCTATAACCCATCGTTTTTGTCATTTCGTCATTTTTTTCAAATCTTCAAAAACGATGAAAAACGGCGCGCTATAGTATGCTGTACGATATGGGCTATAGCCCATGGTCCAAAATGATGAGAAACGAGGCTAAGTTTTTTTTTCAAAATTTCAAAAAACATGGGCTATAACCTTTCGTTTTTGTTATTTCGTCATTTTTTTCAAATCTTCAAAAATGATGAAAAACGGCGCGCTATAGAATGCCGTACGATATGGGCTATAGCCCATGGTCCAAAATGATGAGAAACGAGGCTAACTTTTCTTTTCAAAATTTCAAAAAACATGGGCTATAACCTTTCGTTTTTGTCATTTCGTAATTTTTTTCAAATCTTTAAAAATGATGAAAAACGGCGCGCTATAGAATGCCGTACGATATGGGCTATAGCCCATGGTCCAAAATGATGAGAAACGAGGCTAACTTTTTTTTTCAAAATTTCAAAAAACATGGGCTATAACCTTTCGTTTTTGTCATTTTGTCATTTTTTTCAAATCTTCAAAAATGATGGAAAACGGCGCGCTATAGTATGCCGTACGATATGGGCTATAGCCCATGGTCCAAAATGATGAGAAGCGAGGCTAACTTTTTTTTTCAAAATTTCAAAAAACATGGGCTATAACCTTTCGTTTTTGTCATTTCGTCATTTTTTTCAAATCTTCAAAAATGATGAAAAACGGCGCGCTATAGTATGCCGTACGATATGGGCTATAGCCCATGGTCCAAAATGATGAGAAACGAGGCTAACTTTTTTTTTCAAAATTTCAAAAAACATGGGCTATAACCTTTCGTTTTTGTCATTTCGTCATTTTTTCAAATCTTTAAAAATGATGAAAAACGGCGCGCTATAGAATGCCGTACGATATGGGCTATAGCCCATGGTCCAAAATGATGAGAAACGAGGCTAACTTTTTTTTTCAAAATTTCAAAAAACATGGGCTATAACCTTTCGTTTTTGTCATTTCGTAATTTTTTTCAAATCTTTAAAAATGATGAAAAACGGCGCGCTATAGAATGCCGTACGATATGGGCTATAGCCCATGGTCCAAAATGATGAGAAACGAGGCTAACTTTTTTTTTCAAAATTTCAAAAAACATGGGCTATAACCCATCGTTTTTGTCATTTCGTCATTTTTTTCAAATCTTCAAAAATGATGAAAAACGGCGCGCTATAGTATGCCGTACGATATGGGCTATAGCCCATGGTCCAAAATGATGAGAAACGAGGCTAAGTTTTTTTTTCAAAATTTCAAAAAACATGGGCTATAACCTTTCGTTTTTGTCATTTCGTCATTTTTTTCAAATCTTCAAAAATGATGAAAAACGGCGCGCTATAGTATGCCGTACGATATGGGCTATAGCCCATGGTCCAAAATGATGAGAAACGAGGCTAACTTTTTTTTTCAAAATTTCAAAAAACATGGGCTATAACCTTTCGTTTTTGTCATTTTGTCATTTTTTTCAAATCTTCAAAAATGATGAAAAACGGCGCGCTATAGTATGCCGTACGATATGGGCTATAGCCCATGGTCCAAAATGATGAGAAACGAGGCTAAGTTTTTTTTTCAAAATTTCAAAAAACATGGGCTATAACCTTTCGTTTTTGTTATTTCGTCATTTTTTTCAAATCTTCAAAAATGATGAAAAACGGCGCGCTATAGAATGCCGTACGATATGGGCTATAGCCCATGGTCCAAAATGATGAGAAACGAGGCTAACTTTTTTTTTCAAAATTTCAAAAAACATGGGCTATAACCTTTCGTTTTTGTCATTTCGTCATTTTTTTCAAATCTTCAAAAATGATGAAAAACGGCGCGCTATAGTATGCCGTACGATATGGGTTATAGCCCATGGTCCAAAATGATGAGAAACGAGGCTAACTTTTTTTTTCAAAATTTAAAAAAACATGGGCTATAACCTTTCGTTTTTGTCATTTCGTCATTTTTTTCAAATCTTCAAAAATGATGAAATACGGCGGGCTATAGTATGCCGTACGATATGGGCTATAGCCCATGGTCCAAAATGATGAGAAACGAGGCTAACTTTTTTTTTCAAAATTTCAAAAAACATGGGCTATAACCTTTCGTTTTTGTCATTTCGTAATTTTTTTCAAATCTTTAAAAATGATGAAAACGGCGCGCTATAGAATGCCGTACGATATGGGCTATAGCCCATGGTCCAAAATGATGAGAAACGAGGCTAACTTTTTTTTTCAAAATTTCAAAAAACATGGGCTATAACCTTTCGTTTTTGTCATTTTGTCATTTTTTTCAAATCTTCAAAAATGATGAAAAACGGCGCGCTATAGTATGCCGTACGATATGGGCTATAGCCCATGGTCCAAAATGATGAGAAACGAGGCTAACTTTTTTTTTCAAAATTTCAAAAAACATGGGCTATAACCTTTCGTTTTTGTCATTTCGTCATTTTTTTCAAATCTTCAAAAATGATGAAAAACGGCGCGCTATAGTATGCCGTACGATATGGGCTATAGCCCATGGTCCAAAATGATGAGAAACGAGGCTAACTTTTTTTTTCAAAATTTCAAAAAACATGGGCTATAACCTTTCGTTTTTGTCATTTCGTCATTTTTTCAAATCTTTAAAAATGATGAAAAACGGCGCGCTATAGAATGCCGTACGATATGGGCTATAGCCCATGGTCCAAAATGATGAGAAACGAGGCTAACTTTTTTTTTCAAAATTTCAAAAAACATGGGCTATAACCTTTCGTTTTTGTCATTTTGTCATTTTTTTCAAATCTTCAAAAATGATGAAAAACGGCGCGCTATAGTATGCCGTACGATATGGGCTATAGCCCATGGTCCAAAATGATGAGAAACGAGGCTAACTTTTTTTTTCAAAATTTCAAAAAACATGGGCTATAACCCATCGTTTTTGTCATTTCGTCATTTTTTTCAAATCTTCAAAAACGATGAAAAACGGCGCGCTATAGTATGCTGTACGATATGGGCTATAGCCCATGGTCCAAAATGATGAGAAACGAGGCTAAGTTTTTTTTTCAAAATTTCAAAAAACATGGGCTATAACCTTTCGTTTTTGTTATTTCGTCATTTTTTTCAAATCTTCAAAAATGATGAAAAACGGCGCGCTATAGAATGCCGTACGATATGGGCTATAGCCCATGGTCCAAAATGATGAGAAACGAGGCTAACTTTTTTTTTCAAAATTTCAAAAAACATGGGCTATAACCTTTCGTTTTTGTCATTTCGTCATTTTTTTCAAATCTTCAAAAACGATGAAAAACGGCGCGCTATAGTATGCTGTACGATATGGGCTATAGCCCATGGTCCAAAATGATGAGAAACGAGGCTAAGTTTTTTTTTCAAAATTTCAAAAAACATGGGCTATAACCTTTCGTTTTTGTTATTTCGTCATTTTTTTCAAATCTTCAAAAATGATGAAAAACGGCGCGCTATAGAATGCCGTACGATATGGGCTATAGCCCATGGTCCAAAATGATGAGAAACGAGGCTAACTTTTTTTTTCAAAATTTCAAAAAACATGGGCTATAACCTTTCGTTTTTGTCATTTCGTCATTTTTTTCAAATCTTCAAAAATGATGAAAAACGGCGCGCTATAGTATGCCGTACGATATGGGTTATAGCCCATGGTCCAAAATGATGAGAAACGAGGCTAACTTTTTTTTTCAAAATTTCAAAAAACATGGGCTATAACCTTTCGTTTTTGTCATTTCGTCATTTTTTTCAAATCTTCAAAAATGATGAAATACGGCGGGCTATAGTATGCCGTACGATATGGGCTATAGCCCATGGTCCAAAATGATGAGAAACGAGGCTAACTTTTTTTTTCAAAATTTCAAAAAACATGGGCTATAACCTTTCGTTTTTGTCATTTCGTAATTTTTTTCAAATCTTTAAAAATGATGAAAACGGCGCGCTATAGAATGCCGTACGATATGGGCTATAGCCCATGGTCCAAAATGATGAGAAACGAGGCTAACTTTTTTTTTCAAAATTTCAAAAAACATGGGCTATAACCTTTCGTTTTTGTCATTTTGTCATTTTTTTCAAATCTTCAAAAATGATGAAAAACGGCGCGCTATAGTATGCCGTACGATATGGGCTATAGCCCATGGTCCAAAATGATGAGAAACGAGGCTAACTTTTTTTTTCAAATTTTCAAAAAACATGGGCTATAACCTTTCGTTTTTGTCATTTCGTCATTTTTTTCAAATCTTCAAAAATGATGAAAAACGGCGCGCTATAGTATGCCGTACGATATGGGCTATAGCCCATGGTCCAAAATGATGAGAAGCGAGGCTAACTTTTTTTTTCAAAATTTCAAAAAACATGGGCTATAACCTTTCGTTTTTGTCATTTCGTATTTTTTTTCAAATCTTCAAAAATGATGAAAAACGGCGCGCTATAGTATGCCGTACGATATGGGCTATAGCCCATGGTCCAAAATGATGAGAAACGAGGCTAACTTTTTTTTACAAAATTTAAAAAAACATGGGCTATAACCTTTCGTTTTTGTCATTTCGTAATTTTTTTCAAATCTTTAAAAATGATGAAAAACGGCGCGCTATAGAATGCCGTACGATATGGGCTATAGCCCATGGTCCAAAATGATGAGAAACGAGGCTAACTTTTTTTTTCAAAATTTCAAAAAACATGGGCTATAACCTTTCGTTTTTGTCATTTCGTAATTTTTTCAAATCTTTAAAAATGATGGAAAACGGCGCGCTATAGAATGCCGTACGATATGGGCTATAGCCCATGGTCCAAAATGATGAGAAACGAGGCTAACTTTTTTTTTCAAAATTTCAAAAAACATGGGCTATAACCTTTCGTTTTTGTCATTTTGTCATTTTTTTAAAATCTTCAAAAATGATGAAAAACGGCGCGCTATAGTATGCCGTACGATATGGGTTATAGCCCATGGTCCAAAATGATGAGAAACGAGGCTAACTTTTTTTTTCAAAATTTCAAAAAACATGGGCTATAACCTTTCGTTTTTGTCATTTCGTCATTTTTTTCAAATCTTTAAAAATGATGAAAAACGGCGCGCTATAGAATGCCGTACGATATGGGCTATAGCCCATGGTCCAAAATGATGAGAAACGAGGCTAACTTTTTTTTTCAAAATTTCAAAAAACATGGGCTATAACCTTTCGTTTTTGTCATTTCGTCATTTTTTTCAAATCTTCAAAAATGATGAAAAACGGCGCGCTATAGTATGCCGTACGATATGGGTTATAGCCCATGGTCCAAAATGATGAGAAACGAGGCTAACTTTTTTTTTCAAAATTTCAAAAAACATGGGCTATAACCTTTCGTTTTTGTCATTTCGTCATTTTTTTCAAATCTTCAAAAATGATGAAATACGGCGCGCTATAGTATGCCGTACGATATGGGCTATAGCCCATGGTCCAAAATGATGAGAAACGAGGCTAACTTTTTTTTTCAAAATTTCAAAAAACATGGGCTATAACCTTTCGTTTTTGTCATTTCGTAATTTTTTTCAAATCTTTAAAAATGATGAAAACGGCGCGCTATAGAATGCCGTACGATATGGGCTATAGCCCATGGTCCAAAATGATGAGAAACGAGGCTAACTTTTTTTTTCAAAATTTCAAAAAACATGGGCTATAACCTTTCGTTTTTGTCATTTTGTCATTTTTTTCAAATCTTCAAAAATGATGAAAAACGGCGCGCTATAGTATGCCGTACGATATGGGCTATAGCCCATGGTCCAAAATGATGAGAAACGAGGCTAACTTTTTTTTTCAAAATTTCAAAAAACATGGGCTATAACCTTTCGTTTTTGTCATTTTGTCATTTTTTTCAAATCTTCAAAAATGTTGAAAAACGGCGCGCTATAGTATGCCGTACGATATGGGCTATAGCCCATGGTCCAAAATGATGAGAAACGAGGCTAACTTTTTTTTTCAAATTTTCAAAAAACATGGGCTACAACCTTTCGTTTTTGTCATTTTGTCATTTTTTTCAAATCTTCAAAAATGATGAAAAACGGCGCGCTATAGTATGCCGTACGATATGGGCTATAGCCCATGGTCCAAAATGATGAGAAACGAGGCTAACTTTTTTTTTCAAAATTTCAAAAAACATGGGCTATAACCTTTCGTTTTTGTCATTTTGTCATTTTTTTCAAATCTTCAAAAATGATGAAAAACGGCGCGCTATAGTATGCCGTACGATATGGGCTATAGCCCATGGTCCAAAATGATGAGAAACGAGGCTAACTTTTTTTTTCAAAATTTCAAAAAACATGGGCTATAACCTTTCGTTTTTGTCATTTCGTCATTTTTTTAAAATCTTCAAAAATGATGAAAACGGCGCGCTATAGTATGCCGTACGATATGGGCTATAGCCCATGGTCCAAAATGATGAGAAACGAGGCTAACTTTTTTTTTCAAAATTTCAAAAAACATGGGCTATAACCTTTCGTTTTTGTCATTTCGTAATTTTTTTCAAATCTTTAAAAATGATGAAAAAAGGCGCGCTATAGAATGCCGTACGATATGGGCTATAGCCCATGGTCCAAAATGATGAGAAACGAGGCTAACTTTTTTTTTCAAAATTTCAAAAAACATGGGCTATAACCTTTCGTTTTTGTCATTTCGTAATTTTTTCAAATCTTTAAAAATGATGGAAAACGGCGCGCTATAGAATGCCGTACGATATGGGCTATAGCCCATGGTCCAAAATGATGAGAAACGAGGCTAACTTTTTTTTTCAAAATTTCAAAAAACATGGGCTATAACCTTTCGTTTTTGTCATTTTGTCATTTTTTTCAAATCTTCAAAAATGATGAAAAACGGCGCGCTATAGTATGCCGTACGATATGGGTTATAGCCCATGGTCCAAAATGATGAGAAACGAGGCTAACTTTTTTTTTCAAAATTTCAAAAAACATGGGCTATAACCTTTCGTTTTTGTCATTTCGTCATTTTTTTCAAATCTTTAAAAATGACGAAAAACGGCGCGCTATAGAATGCCGTACGATATGGGCTATAGCCCATGGTCCAAAATGATGAGAAACGAGGCTAACTTTTTTTTTCAAAATTTCAAAAAACATGGGCTATAACCTTTCGTTTTCATTTTGTCATTTTTTTCAAATCTTCAAAAATGATGAAAAACGGCGCGCTATAGTATGCCGTACGATATGGGCTATAGCCCATGGTCCAAAATGATGAGAAACGAGGCTAACTTTTTTTTTCAAAATTTCAAAAAACATGGGCTATAACCTTTCGTTTTTGTCATTTCGTCATTTTTTTCAAATCTTCAAAAATGATGAAAAACGGCGCGCTATAGTATGCCGTACGATATGGGTTATAGCCCATGGTCCAAAATGATGAGAAACGAGGCTAACTTTTTTTTTCAAAATTTCAAAAAACATGGGCTATAACCTTTCGTTTTTGTCATTTCGTCATTTTTTTCAAATCTTCAAAAATGATGAAATACGGCGCGCTATAGTATGCCGTACGATATGGGCTATAGCCCATGGTCCAAAATGATGAGAAACGAGGCTAACTTTTTTTTTCAAAATTTCAAAAAACATGGGCTATAACCTTTCGTTTTTGTCATTTCGTAATTTTTTTCAAATCTTTAAAAATGATGAAAACGGCGCGCTATAGAATGCCGTACGATATGGGCTATAGCCCATGGTCCAAAATGATGAGAAACGAGGCTAACTTTTTTTTCAAAATTTCAAAAAACATGGGCTATAACCTTTCGTTTTTGTCATTTTGTCATTTTTTTCAAATCTTCAAAAATGATGAAAAACGGCGCGCTATAGTATGCCGTACGATATGGGCTATAGCCCATGGTCCAAAATGATGAGAAACGAGGCTAACTTTTTTTTTCAAAATTTCAAAAAACATGGGCTATAACCTTTCGTTTTTGTCATTTCGTCATTTTTTTCAAATCTTCAAAAATGATGAAAAACGGCGCGCTATAGTATGCCGTACGATATGGGCTATAGCCCATGGTCCAAAATGATGAGAAACGAGGCTAACTTTTTTTTTCAAAATTTCAAAAAACATGGGCTATAACCTTTCGTTTTTGTCATTTCGTCATTTTTTTCAAATCCTCAAAAATGATGAAAAACGGCGCGCTATAGTATGCCGTACGATATGGGCTATAGCCCATGGTCCAAAATGATGAGAAACGAGGCTAACTTTTTTTTTCAAAATTTCAAAAAACATGGGCTATAACCCATCGTTTTTGTCATTTCGTCATTTTTTTCAAATCATCAAAAATGATGAAAAATGGCGCGCTATAGTATGCCGTACGATATAGGCTATAGCCCATGGTCCAAAATGATGAGAAACGAGGATAACTTTTTTTTTCAAAATTTCAAAAAACATGGGCTATAACCCATCGTTTTTGTCATTTCGTCATTTTTTTCAAATCTTCAAAAATGATGAAAAACGGCGCGCTATAGTATGCCGTACGATATGGGCTATAGCCCATGGTCCAAAATGATGAGAAACGAGGATAACTTTTTTTTCAAAATTTCAAAAAACATGGGCTATAACCCATCGTTTTTTTCATTTTTCATTTTTGTCAAATCATCAAAAATGATGAAAAACGGCGCGCTATAGTATGCCGTACGATATAGGCTATAGCCCATGGTCCAAAATGATGAGAAACGAGGATAACTTTTTTTTCAAAATTTCAAAAAACATGGGCTATAACCCATCGTTTTTTTCATTTTTTCATTTTTGTCAAATCATCAAAAATGATGAAAAATGGCGCGCTATAGTATGCCGTACGATATAGGCTATAGCCCATGGTCCAAAATGATGAGAAACGAGGATAACTTTTTTTTTTTAATTTCAAAAAACATGGGCTATAACCCATCGTTTTTTTCATTTTTGTCAAATCATCAAAAATGATGAAAAACGGCGCGCTATAGTATGCCGTACGATATGGGCTATAGCCCATGGTCCAAAATGATGAGAAACGAGGATAACTTTTTTTTTCAAAATTTCAAAAAACATGGGCTATAACCCATCGTTTTTTTCATTTTTGTCAAATCATCAAAAATGATGAAAAACGGCGCGCTATAGTATGCCGTACGATATAGGCTATAGCCCATGGTCCCAAATGATGCAATTTAGCTGCATTTCTTTTTCTCCAACTTTGCCGTTTTGGTTTTACTTTTGTTACCTTAATAGAGAGAAGGGGAGGAGGGGGGGGGGGGGGGTGGAAAAGTAAGAGAGCTCTTTGGGGAAATGAAACTGCTAAATACATTGCCCGCAATGATTAAAGGCATAATAAATGTCTTGCTTTTCTCTCCTCATAAAAATAACTCCAATTAAAGCAGGATGCTTTGTCTTTCTCGGGTGAGAAAGAGACTAGCCTCATTTAGGCCTAGCACTTCTAACGTCCTGAAAAGACACGACAGATATAGTGAACAGACTATCACTGTCTCCCTCTGAACACCGCCAGTGATTGGAGGGAGACTCGGGGACAGCAAAAAAAGAGAAAAAAAGAATCCCTGACATAGATTTGATTAATGTAATATTTTCCCGGCACAAAAGCCCAGAATAAAGCCATTTACGGAGCATTCACAGTAAGCCACAATGCTCTTGCCTTACTGTGGTGTTCCTTATAGCCGCGACTCTCTTACGGCCGCGGTCATATAGGATTTATAAACGCATTGTGTTCACGCTGATTGGGAGCAACGTGTATAGGATCTGAGCGCTTTGGAGTGCTGGGTTTATTTGTCTGATGCTCATCCCTCCTGTATTCATGTGAGCAAATCTGCCTGATATTAAAAATCACTCAAGCGAGAGCGGGGAGCTGTCGCTATATGGGTATAATTGACACCGCAATTGCACAAGGACGTACATTGCACATGAGTGGAATAGTTAGCACACCGAATGCAAAGGAATGCATTCTAATGAAGGAGATGGATGTTCTCGCTTCTCGGACAAACATGTACGCTTTTAACTCCACGTGTGTATCCGTTTCCTTCTGTCTTTTGTATCCATATACTGTCTGTAAGTGCTTTTAACCCATTCTGAACGGGAACCCATTTTGGTGTTAGCATCATGTTATGCTTTAGCTATTGAAAAATAGCAGATCTACAAGCGCGCTACGAGCTTGTAGGTCTGCTATTTTTGAAAAGTCGAAGAACGACTGACATTTTTAGAATCTGATCTCAGGTCAGAATGGGTTAATCAGACCAGTGTGTGTTTCCAGTGAAAACCTCATATGAATCTGGTCTCAGGTCAGAATGGGTTAAGAGCTCTTATAGGAGGCGTGGGTGCCCTCACCTCACCGGTCTCCGCTGATCCTGAGCCTCTCTGAGCGTGTGAGCCTTGAAGTTGAATGGCCTTTCTCCTCCATCCTGCCATTACCGCTGCCTGTCGAGTGACATCACCGTGCATATGGTCAGCCTCCTCCCGAGTGTGAGGCTGCATGCAGACATGCACCGATCAGAGGAGCTGTCATCTTCACCTAGACACATGAACACACGCACGTACTGCACACACACACACACACACACACACACACACACACACACACACACACACACACACACACACACACACACACACACACACACACACACACACACACACACACACACACACACACACACACACACACACACACACACACACACACACACACACACACACACACACACACACACACACACACACACACACACACACACACACACACACACACACACACACACACACACACACACACACACACACACACACACACACACACACACACACACACACACACACACACACACACACACACACACACACACACACACCATCCATCCACTCCACATCCCAGATTCCAGCTGACAGCAACATACGTGTCACAGCTGGCTCTGAGATCAGACTTGAACAAAGGTAGGATGAGGCCAAGTAGGTCACATGTGTCTTTAGGTGCACACAGTGGTTTCCCCGCGCACACTCTCTCTCACACACACACACACACACACACACAAGCGCGCGCGCACACACACACACACACACACACACAAGCACACACACACACACACACACACAAGCACACACACACACACACACACAAGCACACACACACACACACACACACACACACACACACACACACACACACACGCACACACACACGTTAACACGTTATTGTTATTTGTCTCATTAAAAGCATAGAGATATTGAATTCGAATATTATAATGTTCAATTGCGCACAAATTTGGACATTTTGCTCCTGTGGAAAATGTGTGTTTTTTTAAAGAATAGGAAATTTATATCATGGCACTTAAGTATTTTGCACTGGTTGTGGTGCATGGGCCAGTCTGGGCCAAATTCAGCAAATATGCATGTCTGGGCCGAATCTTTGTCTCAGTCCAGCCCTGCAGACAGATCATTCACTTAATGTACTGGAAGGCTTTTCTCCAGCTTCAACAAAATAAAAGAGATGTTGAACTTTGGTATAGAAGCTCGTAGGGGTGTTCTGTGCTCGAGGAACGGGAAAAAGGTTTCCAAATTCACACTTTTAGCATATAAATGAATGCAAACAAAAGGAATCCTGACAAATATTAATCCTTGTGTGCATTTCCTTATTTCTTAGGGTTACAGTATAGAGAAGTTATAATAACGTGAATATATACAGCCCATCATACCATTTAAATAAGTACGTAGTAGTGAAGAAGAAACATGCCTCTACTTTGTTTGATAATTGTGTATTTCGCCAAAAATGTTAAGAACTTACAATGAACTGATATTGAATGAAATTGTGACTTCCAGTTTCTTGAAAGCAACAGATAATGATAATAACTTATCAGATAGATCTAGGATCTTAAGACACATTTCTTCCTCGGGAGACGAATAAAGTATATATCTCTCTCTCTCTCTATAGCTTCAATCCTTCTAGTTCTACTGCTCTGTAGAAATCACACACAAAAAGCTATTCTCAAATCTCATCAACACAATAACACTGCACGGTGCAGGGCAACATGTGTGAGGGAAAACTGCACTTTCTTCAACGTTTAAACATTACAGCTCATAACAAATTATAGAGAGTGCCCATGTGAGTGATGTAAATATCAGTTGCAATTAATTTTGTATGGAGAACGCGTTTTGAAATATCACCATGCTGTGTTCTGTATACATACACATATCGTAGCTAAGTTTAATTAACGGAGAACAATTGCATTCTATAGACACACCCGAAACGCAGTGCCGTCTCCAGGCACACATCAGCAGGGGGGCAGACGTTTTCCCAAAGGGGGCACTTCATTTTTCAAACCCCCCCCCCCCCCCCTATGTATAACAAATACTCGCCTATTAAACAAAGTGATGCGTTGAAAAAGTCTACAACACCAACAAAATATGTTGAGCATTATAATGTCTTCTGCATACTGTATATTAATTTAAACATATACATATATATATATATATATATATAATGAAGAACTAACAGATTTAACATTTGTAAAACATAGCAAAATATTGGTAGGGTAGGATACTACTAGCCAATCTGGACTGGAGGGTCAATGCCCCCCTGTAGAGACGCCACTGCCAAAACCTCTCCCTCAGTTGTTATCAAGTATTTAAAATGTTCAAATAACCCCATAACTAGTGTGCACAAATGGAACCAAGTAAACCCGTTAAAGACCTGTAAGAGTATTATTATTATTATTATAATCGAAAGGATATCCCTACAAAAATAAGGGTTAGGGATTTTCAAAGGGGTCCCATAAAAACATGAACAAGATACATAGAAACATGCAGTACAGATAGTTTGCTCAACCCTCTCTCTCCCACTACCCCACCAACCACCAAGCACCACATCATCAGTCCATTTGGAACCCTTTTCAAGGAAACCTGGGCCCCCTACTTTGAAAACCACTGCCCTAGAGTCTACAACCTTCCCCATGTTTCTTCACTAGTCCACCCATCGACTGATCTAATATACGGCAACCTTCCCCGTGTTTCTTCACTGGTCCACCCATCGACTGATCTAATATACGACAACCTTCCCCGTGTTTCTTCACTAGTCCACCCATCGACTGATCTAATATACGGCAACCTTCCCCGTGTTTCTTCACTAGTCCACCCATCGACTGATCTAATATACGGCAACCTTCCCCGTGTTTCTTCACTGGTCCGATCCAGAAGAACACAGTTTTCAGGCCACTGCTACAGAGCTGACAATGAGGTTATATCTTCCCTTCTTCTCTGGAGTCCTGCCTCAAAGCAGACCAGAGGTAGAAAACTGTGGTTCCCTGATGTCATCGCTATAGGGACACATGATGTCATCGCTATAGGGACACATGATGTCATCGCTATAGGGACACATGATGTCATCGCTAGTAGGGACACATGATGTGATCGCTATAGGGACACATGATGTCATCGCTATAGGGACACATGATGTCATCGCTATAGGGACACATGATGTCATCGCTATAGGGACACATGATGTCATCGCTATAGGGACACAGGCATCAGTAAAGCAGGAACTGGGGATGGCAATGAAGGACCGGGAAGTCTGGCGTGGCGTTGTGAAATCCACGATCTCGACCGTGGTCGAAAAATCACTTTGGTTTAAAATAAAATTAAAGATGGGCGAAATAAAGGGTGCTCTGTTCTGTCCAACCCATGCAGTTACATGAAGCCTTTTTGTAGAATTTCCCCTCGATTTTCCCCCACATGTTTCTCCACCGCCAGACAAGGAGGAAGTGGTGTGTGTGTAGCATTTAGGGGTGGGGGGGGGGGGCGGGGGTCTAATCTGGCGGCAGTTGGTGGTCTGCTAGACAGTGTCAGATAGTGAGAGTCAAGAGAAATGACAAGAGGTGCTTCAGATATATATACAGGTCCTTATCTTAACTGGAATCCATGCTGCAGCAGGAGCCAGCAGCCCTCGCCGGGCCGGGCCGATATGGACACCACTTTTCAATAAGGATGGAGAGGGGAGGAAATAACACATACAGCTGCTGGAGGGCATATCAGAAGTACTGTGCACTTACTGTTTTTATCACACGCACGCGCACACACACGCACGCACGTGCACACACACGCACGCACGCGCACACACACGCACGTGCACACACACACACACACACACACACACACATATGCACGTGCACGCACCGTGCACGCACAGAAAGTATAGCTATGCTGGCTGGAGCTCCGTCCCAAAGGAACAGTTTCTGAACGTCTGATATCTTCAATCCAGCAGTGGAGTGAGTAAAATAGTCGCTACCCGAGGTGTCTCTATCCAGACAGTGGAGTGGCCCTATCCAATATGAGACAGACCACGGTACTGACACGTATACTGACCATGATACTGACATGATACTGACATGATACTGACCATGATACTGACCATGATACTGACCCGATACTGACCATGATACTGACCATGATACTGACCCGATACTGACCATGATACTGACCATGATACTGACCACGATACTGACCATGATACTGACCATGATACTGACCACGATACTGACCATGATACTGAGCACGATACTGACATGAGACTGACCACGATACTGACCATGATACTGACCATGATACTGACCATGATACTGACCATGATACTGACCACGATACTGACCATGATACTGACCATGATACTGACCACGATACTGACCACGATACTGACCACGATACTGACCACGATACTGACATGATACTGAGCACGATACTGACATGAGACTGACCACGATACTGACCATGATACTGACCATGATACCGACCATGATACTGACCACGATACTGACCATGATACTGACCATGATACTGACCATGATACTGACCATGATACTGACCATGATACTGACCATGATACTGACCACGATACTGACCATGATACTGACCATGATACTGACCACGATACTGACCATGATACTGACCATGATACTGACCATGATACTGACCATGATACTGACCATGATACTGACATGATACTGACATGATACTGACCATGATACTGACATGATACTGACCACGATACTGACCACGATACTGACACGATACTGACCATGATACTGACCATGATACTGACCACGATACTGACCATGATACTGACCATGATACTGACCACGATACTGACCATGATACTGACCATGATACTGACCATGATACCGACCATGATACTGACCATGATACTGACCATGATACCGACCATGATACTGACACGATACTGACACGATACTGACCATGATACTGACCACGATACTGACCATGATACTGACAATGATACTGACCATGATACTGACACGATACTGACACGATACTGACCATGATACTGACCACGATACTGACCATGATACTGACCATGATACTGACCATGATACTGACCATGATACTGACATGATACTGACCATGATACTGACCATGTTACTGACCATGATACTGACATGATACTGACCATGATACTGACCATGATACTGACCATGATACTGACCATGATACTGACCACGATACTGACCATGATACTGACATGATACTGACCATGATACTGACCATGTTACTGACCATGATACTGACATGATACTGACATGATACTGACCATGATACTGACCATGATACTGACCATGATACTGACCATGATACCGACCATGATACCGACCATGATACTGACATGATACTGACCATGATACTGACCATGATACTGACCATGATACTGACCATGATGCTGACCATGATGCTGACCATGATTAGTCTTAGTCCGCTTGCCAGCCCATAGGCCCCATTGTGGAAGTAAGTAGCCTTGCCGAGCCATGAGGCCCATAGGGGCAGGAGCCTATCTCCTGTTTCTGTAGCCATGAGGCCCATAGGGCAGGAGCCTATCTCCTGTTTCTGTAGCCATGAGGCCCATTAGGGGCAGGAGCCTATCTCCTGTTTCTGTAGCCATGAGGCCCATAGGGCAGGAGCCTATCTCCTGTTTCTGTAGCCATGAGGCCCATAGGGGCAGGAGCCTATCTCCTGTTTCTGTAGCCATGAGGCCCATAGGGGGCAGGAGCCTATCTCCTGTTTCTGTAGCCATGAGGCCCATAGGGGGCAGGAGCCTATCTCCTGTTTCTGTAGCCATGAGGCCCATAGGGCAGGAGCCTATCTCCTGTTTCTGTAGCCATGAGGCCCATAGGGGCAGGAGCCTATCTCCTGTTTCTGTAGCCATGAGGCCCATAGGGGCAGGAGCCTATCTCCTGTTTCTGTAGCCATGAGGCCCATAGGGGCAGGAGCCTATCTCCTGTTTCTGTAGCCATGAGGCCCATAGGGGCAGGAGCCTATCTCCTGTTTCTAGGGCAGGAGCCTATCTCCTGTTTCTGTAGCCATGAGGCCCATAGGGGGCAGGAGCCTATCTCCTGTTTCTGTAGCCATGAGGCCCATAGGGGCAGGAGCCTATCTCCTGTTTCTGTAGCCATGAGGCCCATAGGGGCAGGAGCCTATCTCCTGTTTCTGTAGCGTGAGGCAGCTTGATGTACAAGTACACCCCCTGGACATGACGCTAGTATGTCGCAGGGACTTACCCCCAATTTATAACATCAGTTTCTAAATGCTGGGGACCCATACTCAACATTTATAACATCAGTTTCTAAATCCTGGGGACACATACTCAACATTTATGACATCAGTTTCTAAATCCTGGGGACCCATACTCAACATTTTCCGGGTCCAAGTTCTGGCAGGCGGACTATAAAAGGCAGCTGGCGGTGCCGCACAAGGTGCCCTTTTTTAATTTGAGCACCTGCCCCTTTAAAATGTCTGTGCACGCCACTGTGCCCGTCTGTGCAAAGGATCCTAATGGCCTGAGGATGAAACCGTCCGTCCCCTGTCCCCGTCCCCTGTCCCTGTCCCCGTCCCCCCTGAGTCTCTCCATCTCTGCCGTGTGGGTGCGGAAGTGTTTGCAACAGCTGGAAGCGGTCATTTTTAGGATGACTGAGTGTTAAGATTTTGAGTCATTGTATTGGCAAGCACTCGCGTGTGTGTGTGTGTGTGTGTGTGTGTGTGTGTGTGTTAGATTGTCTAACTGAGTGCCAGGTGTTGGTGGATTGAGTATGTGTCCTTGTTGCTGATTGGTCTAGGGATGACGGCTCCCAAGGAGAACACAGTATTGAACAAGGAGTCACGGCACCGGGAGTCAAACCGGAGCTGAAGGTTTGATGGAATGCATCATGACGTCAATGGGCCTCATTCACAACACATGCCTACGATCAGGTTGGAAACTAAAGCACTTTGAGTGTGAATGTTTCCACGAGCATATGGTCTGATTTATCATTCTTCACAAAAGTCTGTCTACTTGAGTCTCGACATAATTATGTGTAAGCGGTGCCTGAAAGAAAAAATGCATAAAGGCACTCAAATCAATTACAGCAGTGCCCTCACTAACTAAATGTTTCTATGCCCTGAATGTCAAATAAAAAAATGTATAAAAAAAAAGGAGAACTGTTCAATTGTTGCCAATGAGTAGAGGAGAATTCAAACCAAAGAATATTGATTTTTTCTTTAGTTGAGCATTCAGAGCTGAAGATAATTATGTCCCTCAGCGTGATTGCCGTTTCTGCGGCAAAGGGTTTGTAGTATCGTGTTCTAATTTAGCAGGACGGCATGCAGACCGCAGACATGACCCATAGGGTTGTGGGTTATTATGTTTTTATTAAACTCTGAGATGGTTTAACCCATTCTGATCGGGAACCAGTTTTGGTGTTCAGCATCATGTTATGCTTTAGCTATTGAAAAATAGCAGACCTACAAGCTCATAGCGCGCCACCGAGTGGCGCGCTACGAGCTTGTAGGTCTGCCATTTTTGAAAAATCGAAGAACGACTGACATTTTTAGAATCTGATCTCAGGTCAGAATGGGCTAATCAGACCCAGTGTGTGTCCAGTGGAAACCTCGTATGAATCTGATCTCAGGTCAGAATGGGTTAATGCAAAGGACTAATCTATCCTCAGTGATCAATAAAGCGCTGATCCATATTGGATGGCGGCCTTCAAGTATCCTGCATCCCAGATCCATACTTTTCTTTCTTTCTTTCTTTCTTTCTTTCTTACCACATCAACAGATTGTTCACAAGATGTCGGTAACTTTGGAGTATTATTTTATTCTGCAAGTTGTTTACACAAGCTTACGAGCTCACAACGTCTTGCGGTGCACAGCTGGATAAGATGTGGGTATATTCTGTGCATTCGCGGACAAAACCAGTGCAGGTGTCTGGAACCTGCCACCTGCTCGTTGTGTATAGCGGTTTGGGGCTAAGTGAGGACACACGCAGCCTCCTGACTCTGAGCCACTGCCACCTGAGCCTCTGCCGTGTACACTACAGACTACACTATAGGGTACATTGTTCAACACAGCCTGGAATCAGAGGGATCACTTCAAGGCAGAGCTCGAGCTTGGGGAAAGATTTGGTGACTCCTTCAATTCAACAGCGCCAGCAGCACCTTCCACACACACACACACACATCAGCTTTCTGACAGTCTTTTCCGTCCGTCCGTCCGCCCGTCCCCCCCCCCATCCCCCGTCCCCCCAGCTGCCCTCCAGCAAGGACAAGGAGAGAAAGGGAAGAATGCCAAGTGCTGCTCCCCTAGAGACAGTAAAACCAGCCATGCTGTATATGGCACAGATCCCCTAGAGACAGTAAAACCAGCCATGCTGTACATGGCACAAATCCTGTGTCTATACATTTGCAAGGCACACTACGACCTGCAAAAACTACAACGACACACCCACGTCGCCCACAGAAGACTGGCTGGGTTTCCCCAAAGGAAAACAACACCTTCTTCTCAACAACAGCCCCTTTCACTGTGAACATAGATATTCCGTGCATAGATGTGCCACGCAATTCAATGGTATGGTAGGCCTGAGGCCTATACCATACCGGTCAAAAAAATTATGCTGAATTAACTAGCTTGTATTGGTAACTTTGACTGCACAATAGCCTCACATTTAACCTCCTTGTATAGGCCTATATCTATTAACCCACAATCGAATGTTATTTTTTACAATTAGGCCGCACACAGGCTTCCCGGGGCAGACCAAGGCGCAGTTGGAGGAAACACATCTACTCACTGCGGCCTTGGAACGTCTGGGGATCCCCCAGGAGGAAGTCACTAATGTTGCTCTGGAGAGGGAAGTGTGGAGCTTTCTGGTGGAGCCGTTGCCCCCCGCGACCCGACTACGGATAAGCGGTCGAAGATGGATGGATGGATGGATCATCAGTCTTGTCTTGTCATCTGTTCATGAACAATGCAGTTTGAAATGACTTTAATACTAATCCCACAGCGGTTATACCTTCACATGTGAGATGGTTATTTCATGGATAAAATATGTGCAACTAATATAAAGAAATGTGTTTTGCACAAATCGGCCTCATGGTAGCGCTATAACAGGCAGATGCGAAACATTTATTCTAGGGAGTGCGAATACAAAGATCGGTGCAGTTATAGGTAAAAACAGGAATTGCCCCGTTATAGCGCCACCGTCAGGCTCATTTCGTCCTCGGCCTATAGTGCGAAAGTGAGTGTATCATTTCACAGAGATCGCACGCTGCGTTCATGATTGATGTGTGGCATTTTGTTCAACACGGACCAACCCTGCAAGCTTTGGAAGCAAATCTTAAAGATGGAGTGCCATGATTTGTTTCCACACTAAAACATGATCATCAGGTCTTATTGTTATATAAAGGAGGAAGACGTTTTTCTAAAAAGTGTACAGTATTTGTTGTATGATAAAGGGGGAGGGGTTAGGGGAGGGGCTGATAATGTGATGTCACTATATTATTTGACTGTCAAGGGTTCAGCCTCCAGGAAGAAACCCTAAATACAAAGTTAATACACCATTGCACATAAAAACAACTCCAGGGTGTCTAATGAAGTACTGTCACCTCATAGACACATACAGTAGACTCCAGGGTGTCTAATGAAGTACTGTCACCTCATAGACACATGAAAAACTGGAAAAATACAAAAATTGTGGCACTCCATCTTTAAGCCAATCACCATGGGAAATGGGACAGATCGGTGTTGTTCACATGAAGAGATAATTTATGTAAATACCGATCTGCGTGATGTATGGTAAAATGTGTACGAGTAATGTAATGAAATGTGTTTAGCAAAGACCAGCCTCGAGGTAGTGTTTCAACAGGCCGCTCTGAAGAAGTTTGAGTGCAAAACATACTCTCTCCCCGTGCCTTCGGCCTGGTGGAGACCATCTGTCCTCTTTTTCCACTCCCCAAAATAGCTTTGATGTGAGCTGGCATGTTGCACTATAGTTTTAGTGTATTTTAACAACCTAAACCCTTATTTTGTTGACAGCTTGTATATCTGCACTTTTCGCTATCCGTTTGCCCCAGAAGAGCTACGCTAGAGTACTTACTTGTTGTGGTTAACGCTTGAATGCATTGCAACTTATTTGCACTGGCCAAAGGATGTCTGTCTCCATTAGCATTATTGAATTGAAAATAGGCAGGGAGAGCAAAGGAAGTGTGTGTGCTCCTCTTTCTATTCAGAGAGTTTGAACTATGGAACTGCAAATGTGTTACATGCTTGAAGGTTAGTCACTGAAGCTTATAGCCACAGAAATAAACGGCAACTAGACCGATAGAGTTTGCACAGGTTGACTCTTTTTCATAATCATAAATGGTATCAGGCCAGTGAGGCTAAATGTTTTGAGCAGCAAAATGAGAGAACTCATTTTGTTAGAGTTAAAAAAAATTGTGTTATGCAACGTGAGATAATTGTTTATTTGAGTAGGAAGAAATTCAAATCTTTAACGGAAGCTGCTGCTGAGGTGATCTGTGAATTAATTTGGACTCCGCTGCCCATTCTATCATGTGATTATTCAGTCCCTGAATACTCCTTGCAGAGAGGACAGTTGAATCTCTGTAACAGAGCATCCTCTGTCAGAGTAATGTATGCTGTTCAACAATACACATTCATTGCATTTATGCTGAATTGTATGTTGTGACATTTAGAGATTAGTTCCACAGAAGGTACACATTCTGCTGTGACATGTGACTCTAACATTCTGTAATTGGGAAGCTGCCTTGATTGCCTGAGGGGAGCTCTCTGATTGATTGCTTTATAGGGGAGGGTGTTTTGCTAAATGCATTGTGATTTGCCGACTGCTCAGCCAGGGGTGGAGTCAGGAGTCTATATAAAGGGGAAATGGTTCAGTAGAGAGTCATTTTGTCTGCGCGAAGAATGAAAGCCTGGATTTACGCATGGGCTGCACTGGCCTAAAAGTGGGAGTCAACCCTTCCGCGTAGACGTCACGTAATTTAGAGCGACGGGGGCTCTGAGCGGTGTGCACCCCTCAAAATAACACCGTGAGGAAATCATTACCAGTGGAACTTCAAACGAGGCTATGCGAGGAAAATGAGGAGAATGGCTGAAGAAAAGAAAACAACGTGTGCCGTGTCTGTGTAAATAACTTTGACGTTAGAATGGTAAGAATGGTTATTTTCAAAGAAAATAACAAAATCAAACAAATAGCATTCAAAATTCTGTCAATTCACTTCCAGAACCAGTCATAAACTCCTAAACCAAAATATACTCAGAGTTTTCACTCAAACTCAAAAACCTTCCGAATTGGAATACTTCAACCTTAAAATAACAAATGAGTCGTCAGGAAATAAATCTGTTCAATTCAAATAAAACTAAACGATCCTCTTCAATTTGCAATGTTAATAGGAAATATCCTCTTTCTGTTTAGGCAATGGGGAGCAAACTTGGGTTGGGTTACCTGTATGTTCCTTAGGTGAATATGGTTGACTCAAAACAGGCAACTCCAAGGAAATCCTGAAGGACAACTCCTGCTCCAAACACTTCACTCCTCAGCTCCAATTCTCCCTGGATTCCAAACGCAGTGGAGCTTGAAGATCTGCTTCCTCAGTTAGTGAATTATATAGTTTGTTTAGGTAGATTGCTCCAACTTGAGCCACTTCAAGGATAAAATAAAAACACTGGGTAAAGAATGTTGAGTAGAGTGCTGGACAACTGTCATGAAGAGCTGCTGCCAGCATACAAACAAACTTCCTCCACCCTGATTCTTCTTCTTGTGGGGTTTATTGGCGGTTGGCAAGCATTACTGCCACCTGCTGGTGTCTGTATTTCTACTATATTCTTACTCTTACTACTAAAAAAACCACCCGTGTATCCCATTCAGCATTAGTCCGCTCTGTTGTGTGCCTCCTGGGGGTCGGAGCAGGCGTGAATCCCTCTCTCAGAATAATGTCCAAATCCTCTCCACTAACATCCATCACGTCCTTCTCGCTGCATCTAAAATCATCTTAGTTCTTTCTGACTTGCCTTTTTATCTCCACCGCACAATTGATCACCATGGTGGCAATGAATGCAAGGAATCTTTTCTTATCCATATAGACACCCCTCTCAGTTCCGTTCACTTTTCCCCTCAGTCGAGGTTCCTGTTCAGCCTGATGTGAGAGCATCTTTTCATTGCTCCCCTCCACTCTCTTAACCGCTTCAGCATAATGACAGCTTCTTTCCTGCTCTGACCTTCTTACTCACTTGGCTCTCCTTCACTTTCCTGGGACATTGTGCCGACCCTGCGTATAGGGTTCACCTCCACAATGTAGGCACTTTGCTGGTTCCTGTTTCTCTCTGCATTCCTCCTTGCAGCTTTCCCCTGCAAACAGCCGCGACATGCCCGTCACCCTCATTCACACACACACACACACACACACACACACACACACACACACACCTGTGGCAATTTCAGTGGTGAGCAGGGAGATTGCCAGGTGTTTATCATGGTTGAGTGGTGATGGCTTGTCAATTAGTCAATTAAGAGTCAGTTATTGTGACTCTTGTCGTCACATTGTTGACACCAGTACCGCTCTGTTTAAGTTTATGTTTCGTTGTTTTTCTTTTCTTCAATTGTTTCACCTTATGTTGTCCAGGCCTGGAACATATTTATTTTTCACCTGCAAGTCTGCCACATGTCCAGTATGTCATAGTAAAGGTTTTATTACTGACAAACAGCCGATCCACAATCTCATCCCCCTTCGTTAACAATCTCCCAAAGCTTCCGCGGAGTAATGAGCTTGTCTCCGGCTGAAAGTCACGGTTTTAATTGTGACAAACTGTCCACAAAAAAAAAGAACAATTGAAAAAGTCTTAATGTCCTTGGCTTCCACCATTGGTCATAATTAGGTCTAAAATTATAGGACATAAAGAGTCCATAATTAAGTTTATTATTTTAAACTGTTAATTTCTCAGGGTTTTGTCTCCTTGGCTGGCAATGATGTGGGTGAAGTTCCAATTATGATCCTTTGGGATGCAGGGACCAACAATTAGTTTATGGTGGCAATGTTTCAATATTTTAATATAATATACTGTACACTGGGCCTCCGTTATACTGGTACAGGGAATTAGGATCCGTGTAATGTTTCAATATTTTAATATAATATACACTAATGGGCCTCCGTTATTATACTGGTACAGGGAATTAGGATCCGTGTTTTCCACGTGCCGTTTCACGCTTTACAACTTTCACTGGTCACTTAAAGCTGATGTGCGAACAGTGTACCATTTAAGCCTGAAATTAAAAGAAATGTCTTCTAAATTCTGACAGTTTCCAGAAATACCTCAAGTTTCTGTATCAGTGGTGTGTGTGTGTGTGTGTGTGTGTGTGTGTGTGTGTGTGTGTGTGTGTGTGTGTGTGTGTGTGTGTGTGTGTGTGTGTGTGTGTGTGTGTGTGTGTGTGTGTGTGCGCGTGCGTGCGTGTCATGCATGTGTGTCAGGGCCGGGGTAGAGCTTCAGGGGCCCGCGGGACTCCCAAAGGGCCCATCACACACAGACCTTCATTTTACATTATGCCTGCTCAGGCCCCTGGCGTGTCGGTATAGGCCCATCACATGTAATACCGTATGTGTCCAAAGTAATTGGTTAGAGTGGATTCCAACAATGACATGATCGCTGTCTGCGGTGCTGACGGGCCGCTTTGGGTCCGTGCGTGCGTGTACATGTACAGTACAGTGTCGCGCACAAGAGCATAATATATCCCATTCTGACCTGAGATCAGATTCATACGAGGTTTCCACTGGACACACACTGGGTCTGATGAACCCATTCTGACCTGAGATCAGATTCATACGAGGTTTCCACTGGACACTCACTGGTCTGATTAACCCATTCTGACCTGAGATCAGATTCTAAAAATGTCAGTCGTTCTTCGATTTTTCAACAATAGCAGACCTACAAGCTCGTATCGCGGCACTCGGTGGCGCGCTCTGAGCTTGTAGATCTGCTATTTTTCAATAGCTAAAGCATAACATAGTGCTAACACCAAAATGGGTTCCCGGACAGAATGGGATATAGTGGCTGCAGAGGGAGCCTATATAGTGGTTTCAGGGGGATTGTGTTTCTGACATCTGCACTTCCACAACCAGCATGAATAAATTGCGTTAGAAACTGTCATCCTGGTTATATGATGGTCAGCCATTCCTTGGGGGGGGGGGGGGGGGGAATGAGGGGGCGGGAAAACGAAAACTTTTAACGCCGAAGCCATCGTTGGTCTGTCAGCATTGCGTCGTTGTCAAAGGGAATGTTCCCATTTTTAATGGATGAAGCGTACTCCACTGCGTTCGGACGGTGTCAGCCATTCGCTCTCCGGTTCATTTCTGACGCCGTCCAAAGTAAACGCAGCACGACGACGACGCAACACACTCAGAGGGGGCTAAAGCCCCCCCTTGCCCCCCTCCCCCCCCCCCCCCTTGCGGTTACCATCCAGCCACTCTAACCCCTGAAGGAGGAGGGAGGAGTGAAATCGCCTCATGCGCTTTATTTGAGCAACTTAATGCAAGTGGATGGAAGGAGAAACTCCATTAATATATCCTCTAAGGACTGGAGCCCCTCAGGGACTCTCACCGTGCCCCTCCCTCACTGTCCCTTCACAGCATATATCAGCTCCTCATTAACGCATTCTGGGCGGGAACCCCTTTTGGTGTTAGCATTATGCTATGCTTTAAGCTATTGAAAAATAGCAGACCTACAAGCTCGTAGCGCGCCACCGAGTGGCGCGCTACGAGCTTGTAGGTCTGCTATTTTTTTGAAAATTCGTGAAAATGTGGCACAAATCTTTGAACATATTTCAGACTTCAGAGTGAATGTTTGCTTCATATTTTCAGATGGGAGTCGGCGGCTAATTTCATATATATATATTTTTGGGGGTTCTTGACATGAAAATGTTTGAGAACCACTGACCTATAGA